>NC_133333.1:196571189-196889404 GCF_042186555.1 Aquarana catesbeiana | reverse complement strand
AATGTGTGGTTTGTTATTTCAAGGCTCAGTATCAGTTTGGTTATAATTGTAAAAAAGTTGTTTACAGTGGCAATGGAGCTTATTTAGACATTTAAAATTAAAATACAGTTGGCACTACAACTGCTCGACCATAACCTAGGAGACAGCCCAAAAGAAAGGCAAGCAATAAATATAATGCAAGATTTCCTCAATATTTTTTTTATTGTAAAAAATTATATATCCTGGCCCATTGCAATGGCCCCCCTACCCATAAAATAATTAACATATTGCTGTCTAACTTGACGGGCACTTTGGGGGAGCCAAGCCAGTACGGACAGTATCCAGGCCCGTAAGGTTGGCTTCTATTTGTCCGGCCTCAGGCCCAACTGTGCCTATATAATTCGGAGAATGTTTGTTTAAAAAGTTGTGCAGAATGCAGCACGATAAAATGATAAAATTAAGTTTGTATTCCGCCAAATTAATGGCTGTTTGAAACAGGCGGAACCGGCTGGCCAGAATTCCAAACGCATTCTCAACCACTCTTCTAGCTCTGGCCAGCCAGTAATTAAAAACCTTCCTCTCCGGGGTGAGGGTTCTTTGGGGGAATGGCCTCATGAGGTGCTTGCTGAGAGCGAAGGCTTCATCAGCAATGAAGACAAAGGGGAGTCCTTCCACGTTATCCTCATCAGGTGGCAATCCCAGGCCACCACTCTGGAGACGCTGGCAGAACTCCGTCTGGGCAAATACTCCTCCATCCGACATCCGGCCATTCTTCCCCACGTCCACATATAAAAAATCATAGTGTGCCGACACCACCGCCATTAAAACAATACTGTGGAACCCCTTATAATTAAAATAGTATGACCCCGAATGGGGTGGTGGCACAATGTGGACATGTTTCCCATCTATAGCCCCTCCACAATTGGGAAAGTCCCAACGGCTGGCAAAATGGGATGCCACAGTCTGCCATTCCTGTGGCGTTGAAGGAAACTGGGGAATCAAACAAGAAAACCAAAATCAATTAATTTGGAAGCTAACATTGCAATAAAATTAGACAATTAAAAACATTATTCCCCAGCATCAGTATAACATTAAATAATTTAATTCTTCTGGAATAACTAATATGGAAAGGCACACTTATCAGATTGCTCACCCCCTCTGATGGAACATTGATTACATTTTAGGGGGTTGTGAAATCCCTAAAAAAGATTACTTTTAGGACACGCAGGAATTTAGGGACTAAAAAGGCTACAAGACTGCAGTTGTCGCACTCTGCAGGTGCAGTTGCTAACCAGCTTACAGTAAATGAGGTAATGTAAAAAGGCATTCATGTTGCAAGGAGTACACAATCACAGGCAAGGGCAATTAATGAAAACACTTTGAGGCTTGCATATGATTTGATGATGGAAATCAGCAGAGCTTCTGCTCATTTACTAAAGCACTGGAACAAATGCACTTGTAGAGTGCACATGCATTTTGCAAACTGCAACATATATTTGCTTTAGACAAATCAACACCACAGAACATTCAAGCAAATTTTAACGAGGGTGGGGGGGGGTTGTGAAATCTAGATAATTGCTAATTAGCAGCACACTATTTGGAGTGAGTTTAGGTGGGGGTGGGTGGGGGGGTTGGGAAATCAAGATAATTGCTAATTAGCAGCACACTATTTGGAGTGAGTTTAGGTGGGGGTGGGTGGGGGGGTTGGGAAATCCAGATAATTGTTAATTAGCAGCACACTATTTGGAGTGAGTTTAGGTGGGGGTGGGTGGGGGGGTTGGGAAATCCAGATAATTGCTAATTAGCAGCACACTATTTGGAGTGAGTTTAGGTGGGGGTGGGTGGGGGGGTTGGGAAATCAAGATAATTGCTAATTAGCAGCACACTATTTGGACTGAGTTTAGGTGGGGGTGGGTGGGGGGGTTGGGAAATCTAGCTAATTGCTAATTATAAGCACACTAAATACACTCAAACAAAATACATTCTAAATGAGTAGACTAGGTGGATATGTTCCCATCACTTCATGCTGGGAAGGTTATTGAAGGAAAATATACATGCATGACAAAAAATAACAGGAAAAAAATCCAGCATGTGTGAGGATAAAAAGGGGACATTCACACTATATTGCAATGATGGTAAGTAGTGTTTGAAGCAAGAAATACATTACATTATCAAAGATTACATAAAAGAACATGTGATGCTAATAAAAGAAAAATATCTTACCTTAATATAGTCCTTCTGCAGGACCTGGATGATGGCAGAACAGGTCTCTGGGATAATGATCCCCAGAGCCTGGGGGGAGATGCCTGTCGAGAACTTAAGGTCCTGCAGGCTTCTCCCTGTGGCCAAATACCGCAAGGTAGCGACCAGCCTCTGCTCCGGAGTGATGGCTTGCCTCATGCAGGTATCCTGCCTGCTGATATAGGGGGTCAGCAAAGCCAACAAACGGTCAAAAACGGGGTCCGTCATCCGGAGAAAGTTCCTGAAATCCTCAGGATTATTCTCACGGATCTCACGGAGCAAAGGCATGTGACAGAACTGGTCACGCTGAAGCAACCAATTCTTGGTCCATGAACTCCTCCTCGCCCTGTTCATGGACTGGTCTTGGGCTGAAGAATAAACTACAGCACCAAGCACATACAATGCACGAGCTCTACGACGAGTACGTACAGGTAACATGGTTTCAAAACGGTCGGCTGGTCAGAACGCACTAAACAGAACGCACTGAAGAACAGCAAGGCCTGTGAAGAACGACCTGAAAATCAGGAACGAGCGGCCAATAAAACAAAGATTTCTCAATGCCAACTGACCAAACGCACTGAAAAGCAGATACAAACCTCACAAGCACAGACTGAACAACAGTTAAAACGAACTGAAAAATACGAGTCTCACAAGCGCGAATCGTCTCTCACCAAACTTCTACTAACACGAGATAAACACGAGATTAGCAGAAGGAGCCCAAAGGGTGTCGTACGGGCTATTGAACTTCCGTTTTATAGTCTCGTCGGACTTGGTGTACGTCACCGCGTACTAGGCTGTCGTACTTTTGTGTGGTCGTGTGTAGGCAAGTCCGTTCGTAAGAAAGTCTGCCGCAAGTCCGCCGAAGGTACGTCGGAAGTATGTCGGACAGGCTGTCGGACTTTTGTAGACGAAAAGTCCGACCGTGTGTACGCGGCATAACTTTCACAAAAAAACTTTTAATGTTGAGATGAAATGTATCTTTCTGTGAAATAAATTTTCCTTTGCAACATTGTTGCTTCTACTTAAAATATTTTGATTTTAAGAATGCTACAATGTGGAATGTTTTGATGTTTTGGTAAAATATATTTTTCTCTGTCACTTTCACTTGTTACTCTTCATCTCACAACAATCTTTACCCCAAACTCACACAGGTGTCTTTATAATCCACAAACAATACCATTGCTGATGAAAATTTAAAATGAATCACAATTTTTTGTGCTTTGTATTATTTCCAAATATTCATAATTTGAGCCCAAAAAATGTGATATGTGTACCAACATCAGAAATCAAAATGTAATTCCCAAAAATTTGAGGGTAATATTCTACTCTCACCCACAAAAAAACACCAAATATCACAGAATAAATCAAGAAGAATAACTCTTGAGTAATGTAATTCCATCACCTGTATGTCCATAGAAATGCAGTATTTATGTGTTTTTATGTGTATCTATGTGTAGGAGGGTCTCACACGTGGCAGCTCTGTGGCTTAGAGGTTAGAACTTCTGCTTAGTATCTCTGAGGGTCTGGGTTCAAATCCCAACCATGTTACTTCATGTAGAGAAGTAGTCTCATCTCCCAGGTCAGCAGGTTATGTCTAAATGTAGTAGTTATGTGTAGGAGGGTTCCACCACCATTGTAAGTCTTTTCCAGATACACTATATAGCCAAAAGTATTGGGACGCCTGCCTTTACACACACATGAACTTTAATGGCAGCCCAGTCTTAGTCCGTAGGGTTAAAATTTGATTTGGCCCACCCTTTGCAGCTAGAACAGCTTCTGGGAAGGCTGTCCACAAGGTTTAGTCTGCCTATGGCAGTGGTGTCCAAACTATGGCCCTCCAGTTGTTAAGGAACTACAACTCCCATCATGCCTAGTCATGTCTGTGAATGTCAGAGTTTTACAATGCCTCATGGGAAGTGTAGTTCCGCAACAGCTGGAGGGCCGTAGTTTGGACACCCCTGGCCTATGGGAATGTTTGATCATTCTTCCAGAAGTGCATTTGTGAGGCCAGGCACTGATGTTGGATGAGAAGGCCTGGCTTGCAGTCTCTACTCTAATTCAGCCAAAGGGTGTTCTATCGGGTTGAGGCCAGGACTCTGTGCAGGCCAGTCAAGTTTCTCCACCCCAAACTTGCTCATCCATATCTTTATGGACCTTGCTTTGTGTACTGGTGTGCAGTCATGTTGGAACAGGAAGGGGCTTTCCCCAAACTGTCCCCACAAAGTTGGGAGCATGAAATTGTCCAAAATGTCTTGGTATGCTGACGCCTTAAGAGTTCCCTTCTCTGAAACTAAGAGGCCAAGCCCAACCCCTGAAAAACAACCCCGCACCATAATCCCCCTCCACCAAATCATTTGGACCAGTGCACAAAGCAAGGTCCATAAAGACATGGATGAGTGATTTTGGGGTGGAGGAACTTGACTGGCCTGCACAGAGTCCTGACCTCAACACAACAGAACACCTTGGGGATAAATTAGAGAGGAGACTGTAGGTCAGGCCTTCTCAACCAACATCAGTGCCTGACCTCACAAATGCACTTGGAAGAATGGTCAAACATTCCCATAGACACACTCCTAAACCTTGTGGACAAGAAGAGTTGAAGCTGTTATAGCTGCAAAGGGTGGGCCAAATGAGTTTTGAACCCAATACTAATACTGGGATGCCATTACAGTTCATGTGCGTTTAAAGGCAGGCATCCCAATACTTAGGCCAATATACTGTATATTGCTTGTGACACTGAGCATAGCTATGGACTTAGGGCTGGTTCACACCACAGAGATGCAGAGAACATGTGTGGGGTTGCCTGGTGGCTTAGTGGGTAGCAGTTCTGTCTAGCAGCACCTGAGATGTTGGTTCAATTCCCCAACATGCTAATACTTGTGTTGAAGTTTATATGTTCTCCCTATGTGGGTTTCTCACCACAATCTAAAGACATGCTGGCATCTTATTTGTCTCCTGTCAAAATAGGTTCTAATGTAAGAACGTTAATTTTGGACTTTATATTGGAAGCTCATTGCAGCCAGGGACTGATGTTAATGTTTATTAGCACTAATTATGCCCAGGGACTTGGACATTTCAAATTTTAGGGTTTACACTGCACAGGTACATATGCTTAGAAAACTGTTGCTTTGTTTATGTGGATGCAAATGGACTTTGATCTTTGTCCTGTAGTTGGAGATTTGATGCACATAGCCAAGGGCTAACAGAGTTGCGAACACTATTATGTGTTCCTGCCCATCAGGTGCAATCACTTTAGACATACATGAAGAGACAGATTGAAAGATACTGGTGGGCGTGTACTTCTATTGGGTGTGTCAGTGTGCTAACAATACAACCTCTCTTATATAAAGGCCCGCAGTAGGGGGTTCATTTGGCCTGAGCAGGTCAGGTTTTTTGCTGTGATTTGTAGGGGAGAAGGAATGATATTGGGAGATTTGATGAAATTCTTGTGCATTTTTTCAATCAAAAGTGGGTTTATGTGGCCATACTGTCAATGTTGTGTGTGTATTGTTCCTGTCTGATCATGCAAACATCGTTTGGAAGCATCTGCTGACCTACTCTTTTTTTTTTTTTTTTTTTTATCTCGTTTAATTGTGTACACCGAAATGCAGCTTCCAGCAGAACATGGTCACCAATGTATGTATGTGTGGATTGTGGACTGGTGGTGGGTGTTTTGAATAAGTCTTTTGTAATATTATGTGGGAATGCTTTGTAAGAATGACTGTTACAGTACCTGACCGCGAGATTGTGTTTCCAGCGCGATACCATCGCGCTGGTTCTCGGCGACAGGGTACTGTGAATGTCGCGCTGGCTCGCTCATCGGGAAAGGAAAACTTTGTTTTCCTTCCGCGATGAGTGACAGGCAGCGCTGACAGCTGTCTGGTATGAATCCTGAGGCGGGAACACCGCGCCAAATTTTAAATGAAAAAACCGGCGTGGGTTCCCCCCTCGGAGGCATACCAGGCCCTTAGGTCTGGCATGGATTGTAAGGGGAACCCCCTATGCCGAAAAATCGGCGTGGGGGTCCCCCCCAAATCCATACCAGACCCTTATCCGAGCACGCAGCCCGGCCGGCCAGGAAAGGGGGTGGGGACGAGCGAGCGCCCCCCCCCTCCTGAGCCGTACCAGGCCGCATGCCCTCAACATGGGGGGGTGGGTGCCTTGGGGGAGGGGGGCGCCCTGCGGCCCCCCCACCCCAAAGCACCTTGTCCCCATGTTGATGAGGACAAGGGCCTCTTCCCGACAACCCTGGCCGTTGGTTGTCGGGGTCTGCGGGCGGGGGGCTTATCGGAATCCGGGAGCCCCCCTTAATAAGGGGGCCCCCAGATCCCGGCCCCCCACCCTGTGTGAATGAGTTTGGGGTACATGGTACCCCTACCCATTCACCTAGGGAAAAGTGTCAATGTAAAAAAAAACACACTACACAGGTTTTAAGAATAATTTATTAGTCAGCTCCGGGGGTCTTCTTCCGACTTCGGGGGGTCCCCTTCCGACTTCTCCCGGTGTTCGGCCTCTTCTCCCGGTGTTCGGCCTCTTCTCCCGGGCCCCACCGCTATCTTCTTCCAGCTCTATTGCCAGCGAGGGGCCCGGTCTGCTGCCGCTGTCTTGTCGCCGCTGTCTTGTCGCCGCTGTCTCGCCGCCGCTGTCTTGCCGCTTCTTCTCTTCTTTTCTTCTTCCCCGATGTTGACACGACGCTCTCTCCGACTCGAATGCTGTGTGCGAGCTGCGGAGCCATTTATATAGGCGGTAACCCCGCCCCCTTACGACGTCATGGTCCCAGCATGCGCAGGGACTCTGGGGTCACGCCCCCTTATGACGCCAGAGTCCCTGCGCATGCTGGGACCATGACGTCGTAAGGGGGCGGGGTTACCGCCTATATAAATGGCTCCGCAGCTCGCACACAGCATTCGAGTCGGAGAGAGCGTCGTGTCAACATCGGGGAAGAAGAAAAGAAGAGAAGAAGCGGCAAGACAGCGGCGGCGAGACAGCGGCGACAAGACAGCGGCGACAAGACAGCGGCAGCAGACCGGGCCCCTCGCTGGCAATAGAGCTGGAAGAAGATAGCGGTGGGGCCCGGGAGAAGAGGCCGAACACCGGGAGAAGAGGCCGAACACCGGGAGAAGTCGGAAGGGGACCCCCCGAAGTCGGAAGAAGACCCCCGGAGCTGACTAATAAATTATTCTTAAAACCTGTGTAGTGTGTTTTTTTTTACATTGACACTTTTCCCTAGGTGAATGGGTAGGGGTACCATGTACCCCAAACTCATTCACACAGGGTGGGGGGCCGGGATCTGGGGGCCCCCTTATTAAGGGGGGCTCCCGGATTCCGATAAGCCCCCCGCCCGCAGACCCCGACAACCAACGGCCAGGGTTGTCGGGAAGAGGCCCTTGTCCTCATCAACATGGGGACAAGGTGCTTTGGGGTGGGGGGGCCGCAGGGCACCCCCCTCCCCCAAGGCACCCACCCCCCCATGTTGAGGGCATGCGGCCTGGTACGGCTCAGGAGGGGGGGGCCGCTCGCTCGTCCCCACCCCCTTTCCTGGCCGGCCGGGCTGCGTGCTCGGATAAGGGTCTGGTATGGATTTGGGGGGGACCCCCACGCCGATTTTTCGGCATAGGGGGTTCCCCTTACAATCTATGCCAGACCTAAGGGCCTGGTATGCCCCCGAGGGGGGAACCCACGCCGGTTTTTTCATTTAAAATTTGGCGCGGTGTTCCCGCCTCAGGATTCATACCAGACAGCTGTCAGCACTGCCTGTCACTCATCGCGGAAGGAAAACAAAGTTTTCCTTCCGCGATGAGTGAGCCATCTCGGCGCTGGCCCCTGCGACGGGGCTCGTAGGTGTCAAATCTCGCCGAGAAGTGCGGCGAGATTGACACAATATCGCGGTCACCTACTGTAAGTATGTTTCTATAATCTTGCAGATAACAATGTGATGTGTTGCCCATTATACACAGAAATTAAAGCTGTGTCCACTCTAAGGTTTTGTCTAATTTTAGATTGTAAGCTCCTATGAGCAGGGCCCTTAAAATCCCATTGCTAAATGTAGCACCATATATCCTGTCCAAAATTTTTTGAAGCTAGTAAATGAATGTAATTTTTTGTTTTTCTGTTGGTATAATAAAAGTACATTACTGAGCCTTGTTGTGGTGTTTTGTTTTTTTTTTTTTCTTCTACTCTTCTACTTTCTTCTCTTTAGCTTGTGAGTGGTGGTTTTGGGAAAGTGCAATCTCTTATATTTTATTTCAATATGTATTTGTGCACCAAACAACTAATCTCTTTGCCCTGGTTCACATTGATGCTACTTTGAAATCGCGCTACTTCACTTGAAGTAGCACGATTTCAAAGTAGCAAGGTCAGTGTGATTTTAGGTGCTACTTGATAGACATCCGTGTGGCTTCATACACAAATGTCTATTGAAGTCGCACCAGAAATCGGCAAAAGTAGTGCAGGAACTACTTTAGCAAATTGGTGCGGTGCCACAAAAAAAAGTTGCATCGATTGGAACCGTGCCATTGCTGCCAATAGTCATGCGATTTGATCTCTCAAATTGCATGACAAATTGCTCCAATGTAAACCTAGGCTTCTGCACACCTGCAATTAAATGATAAAGGTAGAATCTTTATATATAACAGCTGTGGAGAATTGCAGGTAATGAATTCAGTGAGACTTTGGGGTGTAATTTGTATTTATCAGTGCAGAAACCTGCACAGATGTCTCTGAAATTGCCCCTGCAGTCAGGACTGACATGCGGGAATGAAAGTGTGTGATTTCAGCTGAACGATTTCCTCCTGCTGCTAACCCAGGGACACCATTTCTTATTGAACGCCTTTAAATATCATAAGTAGAAATACAAATTTGCATATCTGCAAATAAACAAAAATAATAAAATTCTAATAGTGGTTGCGATCAAAAGAGTGTAGTTTCGCCTTCTGACCCAGAAATAAGTCATTGTAATCACCCAGAAGTCCCTGTGCTGGTCAAGATCTCCATCTAGGTGGACATGGCGAGGTCCCTCTTTAGCAAAGAGGAGGTGCGGCTCATTTTCCGGATAAGGGTAAGATATGTACTTGTGCTTAATCAATGCGGGGTGGATTTGGTAGTTAGATTTGGTGTGGGTGGGGTTCATTGATTTGTTTGGCATCCCCACACATTTGCTTCTGGCCCATGTGCACACATCACTTCCTGCATTTATTCTGCTGATGTAAATGCAAGTATAAATGAGAGCTCCTTTCTATTAAAATATATATGACTTGTTTCACAGTTGGGCGACTTTGGACTTCCGAGTTGCTTGACAAGTTGTACCCCCATGATTCTTAATGAGAACTAGGGATGGGCCGAACATCCCCCCTGTTTGGTTCGCAGCAGAACATGCGAACAGATAAATAAATTAAATACATTTGTGCGAACACCATTAAAACGGCTTCCCGCCCGCCGTACGCCAAATGATGTCCTCGGCTTTGAGCGGGGATATCTGAGTGATGCCTGTAGCTACAGACATCATCCAGATATCGTCTTTTAGAGCATGCGAATCTGCATACCATAAGAATGATCATAGTGGCTATTCCACTGCTTGATCATTCTAACAGGAGGCGAGAGGGGACGTCCCCCCCTCCCGCCACCCTCCGGTGCTTGTACCGACTTACTGCTACGATCGGTGAGTCAGTCACAGGATCTGCCAGCCCCGGATGTTTAGCATAGAGATTTCTGGTGGACCAGATGGTCGCCGGAATCCCTATGATCGTTCGGAGGCCGGGCGTGATGTTATGACGTCACGCCCGGCCTCTGTATTGAAAAAAAAACGGCGCCGCTTTGGCTGGGAAGCAGAGATCGATTTTTTTTTATTTTTTTTATTTCAGGCTTCTAATGCCCCGTACACACGGTCGGATTTTCCGACGGAAAATGTGTGATAGGACCTTGTTGTCGGAAATTCTGACCGTGTGTGGGCTCCATCACACATTTTCCATCGGATTTTCTGACACACAAAGTTTGAGAGCTTGCTATAAAATTTTCCGACAACAAAATCCGTTGTCGGAAATTCCGATCGTGTGTACACAAATCCGACGGACAAAGTGCCACGCATGCTCAGAATAAATAAAGAGATGAAAGCTATTGGCCACTGCCCCGTTTATAGTCCCGACGTACGTGTTTTACGTCACCGCGTTTAGAACGGTCGGATTTTCCGACAACTTTGTGTGACCGTGTGTATGCAAGACAAGTTTGAGCCAACATCCGTCGGAAAAAATCCTAGGATTTTGTTGTCGGAATGTCCGAACAAAGTCCGACCGTGTGTACGGGGCATAAGCCTAGAGGTGAGATGTGGGGTCTTATTTACCCCACATCTCACTGTAAAGAGCACCTGTCATGCTTATTCCTATTACAAGGGATGTTTACATTCCTTGTAAAAGAAACAAAAGTGATCAAAAAAAATTTTTTTGGAAAAAAAGTGTCAAGCTAAAATAAAAAATGTAAAATTAACAATAAAAAAAAAAAAACTTTTAAAGTGCCCCTGTCCCTGTGAGCTCGCATGCAGAAGCGAACGCATACATAAGTCCCGCCCACATATGAAAATGTTGTTCAAACCACATATGTGAGGTGTCGCCGCGAACGTTAGAGCGAGAGCAATAATTTTGGTCCTGGACCTCCTCTGTAACTCAAAACATGTAACCAGTAAAAATTTTTAAAGCGTCGCCTAAGGGGATTTTCAAATAGCGAAGTTTGGCGCCATTCCACGAGCGTGTGCAATTTTGAAGCGTGACATGTTGGGTATCTATTTACTTGGCGTAACTTCATCTTTCACATTATGCAAAAACATTGGGCTAACTTTCTTGTTTTTTTTTTTAAAGCCCAAAACTGTTTTTTTTCCCCAAAAAAACGCATTCGAAAAATTGCTGCGCAAATACCGTGCTAGATAAAAAGTTGCAATGACCGCCATTGTATTCTCTAGGGTCTCTGCTAAATTTGGGAGTTCTATGTAATTTTCTAGCCAAAAAATTATGATTTTTACATGTAAGTGTAAGTGAAATGTCAGAATTGGCCTGGTAGGCAAGTGGTTAAAGTCTATGGGACACGAACATGAATAATCAAAAGTTCTAATTTTAAAGCCTTATATGCATGGTATTGTCATAAAAAGTGTTAGGGGACCTGGGTCCTGCCCCAGAGGACATGTATCAATGCAAAAAAGTTTTAAAAATGGCTGTTTTTTCGGGAGCAGTGATTTTAATAATGCTTAACGTGAAACAACAATACTGCGCTTGCGCAGTACCAATGACTAGCAGCCGCCGAAAATAGCCAAAGATGAAAATCTTCAATCATCTGTACACGGCGCCTGCGCCCTGGGTCCAGGCTGAAGCCCCACCATCCAAGTGGACCTAGAGGGGGAATAAAAAAGTGCCGAGCAAAGCGAGGCCGTGGCCGAAGCGTGGCGAGCGAGGCGTGGCGAGCGAAGCGAGCCCGCGGGGGACCCTCTTACAGGCGCCGTGTACAGCTGATTTCTTCTCTATTTCACTTCGGCTATTTCCGCCGGCTCCTACTGCGCAGGCGCTGCGCCTGCGCAATAGAGGGGGGTCCTTATCCGCCGAGAGGAACTTTCTCGGCAGAACACCGGCCCGACAATACACATAAAAGTTCATTGATAAAAACGGCATGGGAATTCCCCACAGGGGAACCCCGAACCAAAATTTAAAAAAAAATGACGTGGGGGTCCCCCTAAATTTCATACCAGGCCCTTCAGGTCTAGTATGGATATTAAGGGGAACCCTGCACCAAAATTTAAAAAAAAATGGCGTGGGGTACCCCCAAAAATCCATACCAGACCCTTATCCGAGCATGCAACCTGGCAGGCCGCAGGAAAAGAGGGGGGGATGAGAGGGCCCCCCCTCCTGAACCGTACCAGGCCACATGCCCTCAACATTGGGAGGGTGCTTTGGGGGTAGCCCCCCAAAGCACCTTGTCCCCATGTTGATGAGGACAAGGGCCTCATCCCCACAACCCTGGCCCGGTGGTTGTGGGGGTCTGCGGGCAGGGGGCTTATCGGAATCTGGAAGCCCCCTTTAACAAGGGGGCCCCCAGATCCCGGCCCTCCCCCCTGTGTGAAATGGTAAGGGGATACAAAAGTACCCCTACCATTTCACCAAAAAAATGTCAAAAATGTTAAAAATGACAAGAGACAGTTTTTGACAAATTCCTTTATTTGCGCTGTGTGACGCTTCTCCTCTTCTGACAGTTCTTAAATAACGGAGGGCGGGTGACCCCGCCCCCCTCTGACGCAGGGCGGGTGACCCCGCCCCCCTCTGACGCACGGGGACTTCCCTGTGGCATTCCCCGTGACGTCAGAGGGGGCGGGGTCACCCGCCCTGCGTCAGAGGGGGCGGGGTCACCCGCCCTCCGTTATTTAAGAACTGTCAGAAGAGGAGAAGCGTCACACAGCGGGAGCCTCCCATCCAATCATGGATGCGGAGCGGCCCGAGGAAAGAAGATGAAGTGAAGACGGCGCCGCTGAGGAAGATGCCGGACGAGAAGACCGGATGAAGAACCAGAAGAACAAGAAGAACCAGAAGAACAAGAAGAACCAGAAGAAGAAGAAAATGGAGGAAGAAACCGAAGGAAGATAGATGAAAGAAGATAGAAAATAGAAGAAAGAAGAAGCATTTAAATAAAGGAATTGTCAAAAACTGTCTCTTGTCCTTTTTAACATTTTTGAAATTTTTTTGGTGAAATGGTAGGGGTACTTTTGTATCCCCTTACCATTTCACACAGGGGGGAGGGCCGGGATCTGGGGGTCCCCTTGTTAAAGGGGGCTTCCAGATTCCGATAAGCCCCCCGCACGCAGACCCCCACAACCACCGGGCCAGGGTTGTGGGGATGAGGCCCTTGTACTCATCAACATGGGGACAAGGTGCTTTGGGGGGCTACCCCAAAGCACCCTCCCAATGTTGAGGGCATGTGGCCTGGTACGGTTCAGGAGGGGGGGCGCTCTCTCGTCCCCCCCGCTTTTCCTGCGGCCTGCCAGGTTGCGTGCTCGGATAAGGGTCTAGTATGGATTTTTGGGGGTACCCCACGCCATTTTTTTTTTTAATTTTGCCGCGGGGTTCCCCTTAAAATCCATACCAGACCTGAAGGGTCTGGTATAGATTTTGAGGGGGACCCCACGCCAATTTTTTTTTTAAATTTTGGCCAGGGTTCCCCTTAATATCCATACCAGACCTGAAGGGCCTGGTATGAAATTTAGGGGGACCCCCGCGTCATTTTTTTTTAAATTTTGGTTCGGGGTTCCCCTTTGGGGAATTCCCATGCAGTTTTTATCAATGAACTTTTATGTGTATTGTCGAGCCGGCAATTCAGTATGGCCGCGAGTAGTTTTAAATAACTTTTTTTCCTTTCAAATGTCATTTTGCTGTCAGACTGTTCTAAACACGGGAAACATGCGCCCCTTTACAGACATACTATAGACACCCCCCAGGTACGAAATTTAAAGGAATATTACACTTTTATTGTTTCACTCAAAGCATTATTAAAATCACTGCTCCCAAAAAAACGTCCGTTTTTAAAAAAAATTTGGCATTGATCCATGTCCCCTGGGGCAGAACCCGGGTCTCCAAACACTTTTTATGGCAAAGAACTTGCATATAAGCCTTCAGTGAGAACTTTGGATTTTGCAGGTTCGAGCCCCACTGACTTCCACTATTCCAGCATATGTGATCTGACAGGCATTATTGCCGCAATAGCGCTGCTTTCCATTTGCATTAGCGCTGACTTTCTGAGAGTTGAAGTCTTCCTGGCCTTTTTTGAGAGTTATTTTTTGGTACTGCAGGAGAATTTTTTGGCGCTATAGTAAATGACCCCCAGTGTATCTCATCCAACAGCTAAAAATAGCTAGTAGGGATGAGCCCGATGTTCGAGTCGAACGTAAGTTCAACTCGAACATTGGGTGTTCACCGAACAGCAAACATTATGCAGTGTTCATGGCAAATTTGAAAGCCAAAAAAACCCCAAAAGTGCTCATTCCAAAGGCTTATATGCAATTTATTGCCATAAAAAGTGTTTGGGGACCTGGGTCCTGCCCCAGGGGACATGTATCAATGCAAAAAAAAGATTTAAAAACGGCTGCTTTTTTGGGAGCAGTGATTTTAATAATGCTTAAAGTGAAACAATAAAAATGAAATATTCCTTTAAATATTGTGCCTGGGGGATGTCCATAGTATGCCTGTAAAGTGGCATAGTTCTCCCGTGTTTACAACTGTACCACAGCAAAATGACATTTCTAAAGGAAAAAAAGTCATTTAAAACTGATTGTGGCTGTAAAGAATCGTCGGGTCCCGGCAATATAGATGAAAATCATTGAAAAAAATGACATGGTCCCCCCCAGTCCATTAACCCAAACCAAAAATGTAAAAAAAATTACGTGGGGGTCCCCCCAAAATCCACACCAGGCCCTCCAGGTCTGATATGGATTTTAAGGGGAACCCTGTGGCAAAATAAAAAAAATGGCCTAGGGTTCCCCCCAAAATCCATACCAGACCATTATCCATTCTCGCAACCTGACTATGGATATTAAGGGGAACCCTGTGCAATTTTTTTTTTTTAAATGGCAAAGGAGTCCCCCCAAAATCCATACCAGACCTGAAGTGTCTGGTATGGATTTTAAGGGGAACCATGCAGCAAAATTTTAAAAAAATGGCGAAGGATTTCCTCCCAAAATCCATACCAGACTCTTATCCGAGCACGCAACCTGGCAGGCTGCAGGAAAAGAGGGGGGATGAGGGAACGCCCCCCTCTCCTGAACCGTACCAGGCCACATGCCCTCAACATGGGGGGGACAAGGGCCTCATCCCCCCAACCCTTTGCCCGGTGATTGTGGGGGTCTGTGGGTAGGAGGCTTATCAGAATCTGGAAGCCCCCTTTAACAAGGGAACCCCCAGATCCCACCCCCCTATGTGAATTGGTAACGGGTGCCCCTACCATTTCACAAACAAAAATGTCAAAAATAGTAAAAAAGACAGGAGACACTTTGGGACAAGTCCTTTATTAAAAGTTAAAAAAATAAAAATGTCCCGCAATGTAAATCCGCCTCATGCCGCTGATGAGACAAAATAGAAAAAAAAGGCGCAACAGCTCTGCTCCCACCAAGTAACGCGTCTTCTTGGTGACAGCTGTTATATAGCTGAGGGCGAGGCCACTCAGTGATGTAAATGGGCCACCCCACCTTCCTCTAAAGTCACGTGGCATAAAGGGGGTGGGGTCATCAGAAGAAGCATCAGAAGAAGGTCTGGTATGGATTTTGGGTGGACCCCTACGCTATTTTTTTTTATTTGGCGCAGGGTCCCCCTTATTTCCATAGCAGACCTGAAGGGCCTTATATGGATTTTGGGTGGACCCACATACAATTTTTTTTTAATTTTTGGTTTGGGGGTTCCCCTTAATATTCATACCAGACCCAAAGGGCCTGGTAATGGAATGGGGGGAAACCCATGCCTTTTTTTTTCAATGAGTTTTATCTATATTGCCAAGACCCGACAATTTATTATAGCCACGATCAGATTTAACCACCTCCCGACCAGCCACTGCAGTTATACTGTGGCAGTTTGGCTCCCCTGAGCGAGCTGTCGTAGCTGTACGACGGCTCGCAGGGTCAGGATAGCACAGTGGGGGTTGCCGACGGACGTTATGCAGGAGCGATCATGAGCAGGAGATACAGAACAGGGATGAGTGTATGTAAACACTCACTTCCCTGTTCTGAGAGAAGTGACAGATCGTGTGTTCCTATTAGCTAGGAACCATAATCTGTCACTTCCTCTAGTCAGTCCCCTCCCCCTTCAGTTAGAATCACCTCCCAGGGAACACAGTTAACCCCTCAATCGCCCCCTAGTGTTAACCCCTTCACTACCAGTGACATTTTTACAGTAATCGATGCATTTGTATAGCATTGATTGCTTTATTAATGCCAATGGTCCCAAAAATGTGTCAGAATTGTCCGATGTGTCCGCCATAATGTTGCAGTCATGATAAAAATTGCAGATTGCCGCCATTACTAGTGCTATAACTTTTGCGCAAACCAATCAATATACACGTATTGCGATTTTTTTTTACCAAAAATATGTAGAAGAAGAATACATATCGGCCTAAACTGAGGAAAAAAAAAGTTTTTTTATATATTTTGGAGGATATTTATTATAGCAAAACGTAAAAAATAATGTGTTTTTTTCAAAATTGTCACTATGCTTTTGTTTATAGCGCAAAAAATAAAAACCACAGAGGTGATCAAATACCACCAAAAGAAAGCTCTATTTGTGGGACATCAATTTTCTTCTTTGACGTACAGTATAACGTCACACGACCGCGCAATTGTCAGTTAAAGAGATGCACTGCCGAATCGCAAAAAGTGCTCTGGTCAGGAAGGGGGTAAATCCTTCTGGGGCTGAAGTGGTTACATTACTTTTTTCCTTTAGAAATGTTATTTTGCTGTGGTACTGTTCTAAACATGGGAAAACTGCGCCCCTTTACAGGCATACTATAGACACCCCCAAGGCACGATATTTAAAGGATAATTTCATTTTTATTGTTTCACTTTAATCATTATTAAAATCACTGCTCCCGAAAAAACGCTCGTTTTTAAAACATTTTTTTGCATTGATACATGTCCCCTGGGGCAGGACCCGGGTCCCCAAACACTTTTTATGACAATAACGTGCACATAAGCCTTTAAAATTAGCACTTTTGATTTTTCATATTTGTGTCCCATAGACTTTAACGGTGTTCGTATGTTCGTCCGAATTTTTTGCCTGTTCACATATTCTGGTGTGAACCGAACCGGGGGGTGTTAGGCTCATCCTTAATAGTTAGTGAAATTTGTGGTAGAAAACTAGCAACATCATCACGGGAAACCCACCTTTCTAACTGACACATTGCTTTACATGGAGTGGATCGCCCATCAAAGGCCAGATGCAAAAAAATATTTATATAGCTGGCAAATCCTATCAACCAGTTGTCTGGAACGGGAAAGAACACCCTATTGTACTGTATTCAGAGAATGACCAACAGTGAGTAAATAAAGCGTAATAAATATCTCTCTCTTACATACTGGAATAGCCCTAAATTGACCTTTGTCTGTGGAATCAACCCAAGAAAAGACTGCAGAGTGAAGAGTCCCAGCCACTGCACAGCAACACAGACAATGAAAAATCCATGTCACGGTGCATTCATTTGGCTCCAGTGTGCGGCCATTTAGTTTTCTCCTTCATATCACCTCTTTAGAGGGGAAGATGTAACCAGACTAGTGTCCATTTATACCCGCCTAATCTGATCCACTTAAAAAAACAGAAGGGGATCCGTCTCCTTCTGTCTGGGTGTATTGGATCTGCGAGCCCATAGAGTAGAGCGGGTTGTGTTCGTGTCTGCTCTGTGTATGTAGAGTGGACATGGACCTGTCATCTGCCCCCTCCACTCATTGTGGCCTGCAACCGGTTACCAAGTCGCTAAAGTCGCCCTTGCTCCTTAAAAGTTTCGACACCCCTGCCCTAGAACCTCAATGCTGCTAGGTAGCAATGCCAACCACTGTGTCATTAACCTTCTTTAAGTATTGCTGCTAGGATATGATTGAAATTATTTAAAAACAAGCCATTTGGAAGAATTTTTATATTAATGCAGACTCCAAAAATCTCAAACACTTCAGTTAAATGAATTAACAGTAATCTTCAGATTAAATCCCTAGAATAGAATATAAGTACTCTGTATACCAGAGCTTAGTAATCATATGGAAAATGTGAGTAGTTGCTTACTGTTAACAGGAAAAAAAAATGCAATCATATGAAAGATCCCCTGTCAGATATGTGTAAACAATATTGTTGAAATATCAAGCAGAATACCTTCATGTAAATCTGCATTCCAGAAATAAATAGGGGCTCTGCAAAACCTTAAAAAACATGCATGCAAAAATCAGACTGCAGTTTAATATTGTAGAGTGTGTTACAATAAAATTAATGCTTTCCTGATATTCTGGATATTTTAGATATTTATTTGAGCAAACATTTAAAAGATAACTCCACTTTCAGAAAAAAAAATATAACAAATACAAAATAATATAGCATATAATGTACAATTGCTGCACAAGCCATATTGTAATTTACAAACAAAACTTCACTCCAGGGGCGTGTTATGAAATCAGTGGGCCTGTGTGCAAAATCATAAGCTGGGCCCCATTACTTGATAAAAAACAAGAACTAAAAAAGTTGGCATGCTTAGTGCACTTTGGCAAAGAGTGGGCATGGTTTTCATGGTGGCTGGGATGTTGCTAGGGTTGTAAGAGATCTGGTGCGTGTTTGGGAACCTTCATTGGAGTACTAAAGCGGCACGTATAGCGAATGGTGAGTATGGCCAACATACATTAACAGTGGGAGGGGCTTTAAGATGTGTAATATACCTATAAGCAAGGATAACTTGCCACACATTTGTGGCAGTGTTGAATTGAAAGCCTGTTAACTTGCTGCACATTTTCATTGGCAAGTTGTACACTTGCAGAGCACCTGAAGCACAAGTTGTAGTTGACACTTTTCCAACTTGTAGCAAATTTGCGTGGCAAGTCTCTAGCAAGAGCAAAGTTGCAGTGGTGAGTATACTGCAAGAGCTCTGCAAGTCACAATAACCCCTGTGGTGGCACAACGTAACTGAACCAGAACTTGCAGCAGACTTGCAGAATGTTTGCAAATAAAGTTTATTTGGAATCATGCAATGCAGACTTGCTGCAATTGTGCAACAAACTTGTGAAGCCTAGCAAGTCTAGCAATAGTTTAAAAGTAATTTTCAAACTTGCAGCTCAATTGCTTGCTATCTGGGTTAAACAAAAGCCTTCTTGCGCCTATAAAATTTTCTTACATTGCTGAGCCACAAGCAAGAG
Organism: Aquarana catesbeiana; assembly: GCF_042186555.1. NCBI lineage: Eukaryota > Metazoa > Chordata > Amphibia > Anura > Ranidae > Aquarana > Aquarana catesbeiana. The sequence goes on along the minus strand of NC_133333.1, from coordinate 196,870,293 downwards.
CCTCACAGACATGTGTAAACCTCAGCACAATATTTAAAACATAAAATAAAACTCTTATCTGAATATGTTGATATAGTGTAAATAATATATGCAGAACAGCGCCATGGGGAAATTACTTCAAAGAATATCAGTGCATCAATAAATCAAACAAAATTAAGAATAAAAAATTATGAAAATAATAAACTTATATAACCAATATTCCAAAGAGTATCTGTAAGATTATTGTACTGTAAGTGCAATAACCCGTGCTGTGTCCAAAACATCTACCATACACTACTTATTGCCATCTTTTCTACAAGCAAGATGCAAAGTCCTCCAATATTGCAATCATTCGTAATCAATCATTCTTCTTGTGCCTGTGATTGACCAAAGAATGCCAAATATCAAAAGTGTTCTCACTCGTGCTCATACCATGCGCCTCCTATACACCTTGTACTTACCAGAGCCTATGGACCCTAGATTAAACAGGACCATGCTCCCTTATAAAGCATGTAGCAGCCTCCGCCAGCCTTCCTTCAGAAAAAAGTACCAGATTCCTTGTGTCCAATCCAATTTCCAAATTCAAGGTGTCTCAAATACTATCTGGAATTGTGAACAGAGAGTTATTCTTGTCATATCCACCAAAAGCAGCTTCTCCTCAGCACAGAAGACTCCTCCAAACTCTATGGTGCATTGCTTGCGATTTCAGTGCAGCAAAGACATCACTGTCAGCTCACTCGTGGTTAGGTGTATGTCTGGGCAAAAAAAAAACATTCAGTGCATCTCTGCAATACATGCATATTTCCCATGTTTAATTTTTACAAACCCCTGTAAGTACAGAAAAATAGCTGTTGATGTACCAAAATGAATTGAGCTCATAACTGCCTGTTTGGGCTGCTCTGAAATCCTATTCAGCATTCTCAAACCTACTTTCTGGACTACCGAATGCCACCTAATCCAATTCCCTCTCTGTCCCACTGCACATGCATATATTGATTTTTTTTTTTTTGTAGCAAATCAATGCTGATGCCTTACCTCCCAAAAGCCAGCCCACAAACTGTGTGCAAAAAAAGGATGCAGGATATGTACTTCTGAGGGATTGTGAGTCAATAGGAACTGACCTTCTAGCAGTTAACTCTGAAATACTTTACAAACCTGGTAAACAAGGTAAAAAAAAATGCTAGGACATACTGAAGAAGGTAAGATGGAGGCTTGGGTTAAATTTGGCCAATGCTTTGACATACATTTTAATAGCAAAAACTACTGGGTTAATATGAACAGACTGCAACATATACAGTATGCAAAATTTGAATTTGCCAATAGTTTTACTTTAAATGGCAAAACAGACACCAATTACACTAATCTATGTTAATATTTAACTTTAATTGTTTTAAAGGGATGCTGTTCCCCTTGTGTTCTTTGTACTGCACAACATGCATAATAATCAGCCCACAGAGACACCTCATAGCAATTCTATATGTCTCTCTTTTTGAGGAAGAAACTGATTTCTCCAGCACGTCATGCCAAGCATGGGAACAAGACCTTAATATCAACTTAACAAATACTGAATGGGAAACCATACACAGGTAAGCAGGTAAGCAGTGATGGAAAACCTTTTTGAGTCCGAGTGCCCAAACAGCGACACAAAACCAACTTATTTCTTTCAAAGTGCCAACACAAAATTAAACCTATCAGCGGCTCTGTACAGAGGATGGGAGTGATCATCCCTCTGAATAAGCCCTAAGGGACAAAAAACATATGATTCTGCCAGAATACAGGGTTTAGGAATGCGTTTTGCTCAGAATGCAGGGTGCAGGAATGAGTTTTGCTCAAAATACAGGGTGCAAGAATGCAGGGAGCAGGAATGCGTTTTGCTCAGAATACAGGGATCAGGAATGCGTTTTGTTCAGAATACAGGGATCAGGAATGCGTTTTGTTCAGAATACAGGGATCAGGAATGCGTTTTGTTCAGAATACAGGGATCAGGAATGCGTTTTGTTCAGGATACAGGGATCAGGAATGCTTTTTGTTCAGAATACAGGGATCAGGAATGCGTTTTGTTCAGAATACAGGGATCAGGAATGCGTTTTGTTCAGAATACAGGGATCAGGAATGCGTTTTGTTCAGGATACAGGGATCAGGAATGCGTTTTGTTCAGAATACAGGGATCAGGAATGCGTTTTGTTCAGAATACAGGGATCAGGAATGCGTTTTGTTCAGAATACAGGGATCAGGAATGCGTTTTGTTCAGAATACAGGGATCAGGAATGTGTTTTGTTCAGAATACAGGGATCAGGAATGCGTTTTGTTCAGAATACAGGGATCAGGAATGCATTTTGTTCAGAATACAGGGATCAGAAATTTTTGCTCAGAATGCACTTTGCAACATACACTGACCTACCTGACACATACTTCCTGCACTGGTCACATCCCCCCATCCCCCCACACACAGTGCAATGTAGATCAGAGGATCCATCCTCCTCCTTACCTCTCCATGGCCTCATCGTCCATCACATCAGGGCTCTCCCTAGCACTGGGCAGTATTGCAGGAGTCCCCACCATCCAGCCACTCCTTGGTGTCCCAGATGCAGAGAAGTCAGCTAGCAGCCACTGCACCTCTCCCATGGCCATGCTGTGCTCTGAGCACTGCCCCCCCCCACGCTGTCAGGTCGCAGTACATTTAGCAGAGGGATGGGCTGTACCAAAGTACTCCTGGGGCAAGGGGAGCTGGAATAGAGTGCTGCAGAGAGGAATGCCCAAATGCCTCACCGGAGGTGTAAGGGTCAGGGGGAGGCAATAAGCTGCAGCACAGACCCTCGGTACGGCGGAGGAATACATTTACACCCCCCTAAATGTCGCACAAGTGACTGCCTGGCTGGGGAATTCCTCCCTTATCCTGGCAGAGTGCTGCGTGCCAACAGAGACGGCTTGACGTGCCGACAGCGGCACGCGTGCCACGCGTTCGCCATCACTGCACTAGACATTAGAGGAAGAGAGAAAAGAATAAAGAAAAAAAAAAGGTAAAACTCCGATACAAACTGAACCCCTTAATCCATTACCCTACTTCCCCCTCCTTTTTTTTATTGTATTATCATTTAAAGATAGTCATAAACTGACATTTTCTAAAATCACTTTACTAATGTAAGAATAATTTAAATCCCACATCTACAAGTTAGAATACAAAATCAATATATAACTGAATAATACAGTATGTATATCTCTGTAAAGTATTAATTAACTCTTAATTATTACTAGAACCTATTTTGCAGAAACAGAATGGTTTTCTTTCTCACTGTACCTTAATGCATTCAAATGTTACAATGGAATGTTGTACGATCTTCGTATGTTCACTCAATAAAAATTTATGAAACAGAAAAAAAAACATACATAATAATCAACTTACACAATGATTTGTTGAGTATACATTTATATAAAATGGGTAGTGTCTATATACATTTACACTGATGCTCTATACCAGGGATATGCAATTAGCTGACCTCCAGCTGTTGCAGAACTACAAGTCCCATGAGGCATAACAAGACTCTGACAGCCACAAGCATGACACCCATAGGCAGAGGCATGATGGGACTGGAGGTCCACTAATTGCATATCCCTGCTCTATACAGATGACCACGGGAAAGGCCCAGTTTGGTGCAAGGCAATATCTGTTTGGTCCTAAAGTAGAAAAAAAATTCATAGAGAAAAATATATTTTTGGGTTGCTATGTGTATATGTTAGTTTGAAAGAAGTAAAAAATCAAGCTATATATGTGAGAATAAAATTTCATGGTCCAATAGATTAGTGGTCATGGTAGCAATACAATAGCCTGTTGGGGTATGGAACTATGAAGACATGTTCAGCTGACATGAACATTTTTCAGTTTTGTATAGAGTAGGAGGGGTTACAGCATCTATTAGGGTTTTATTTCAGGGTTTAATATCAGGGTTTTATTTCAGCCTATGTACTCATCTGGAACATTTCTATTCCCGCCCCCAGAAACACAACATTAGGCCAGTGGTAATCTCCCGAAAATCACCAGATTTTTGTCAGTCGTTATCAAAACAAGTTTTCCTCCTGAAAGATGTCTTCTCCCTTCCTTGGTGACAACCATAACATTGTGCATTCCTCTTCACTTTCTTTCTAGAGAAAATTACCATTAGGACAAATAGTGACTGTGCATCTCCACAATGGAGACGCAAACAACAATTAAAACCTGACAGGGGGTTACAACTTTCCCCACTCTATCAAAAATTAGAAAAAAAAATGCTTTAACCGGAGTTGCACTTTAGCACCCAATCATAGTTTTTAAACAAATTATTGTTCAAAATAGTATGTGAGAATCCGAATTGTTATTTTTGTACCCCCTCTTCCCTAGCTGAACACCATAAACAGGGGTTTCTTTACAGTGGTCTGACATACCCCCTACTGGGTCAGACAACAGCTCTCCAATGAGCAGAGAATGAGAGCTTTCAACAGCTCTCCAATGAGCAGAGAATGAGAGCTTTGGTGCTTGCAGGGCTATAGTGGTGAAAATGCCACAGGCATTGGTTCTACAGTAGGGTACCGGGATCTGTATAGCTTATTCTTGTGCTTGAAGACGGTTGCAGTAACTCATAAACAGTGGTCTATGAAATACTTCCCATACACATAGATGTACTGTATGTGAGGGCTCCACACTAATTTGTAAATGAATAACATGGTGGAGTATTAGACTATTGGATCATGCAATTCATTTTTCCATATTTCCACTTATCTACCTGTGAGATTTATTACAATCTCAATTGGTAGCCATATGCAAAGACCTTGTAGATAAATGTAACTTTTCTTTTTTTATGTAACAGCTTTAGAACAGCTTGTTTTTTTCTGAACTCTAGAGAGCTGCCATCTCAACGCCAGCCTAGTTCATATTTTTAGAGACTACATTATAGCTCTGACATTCAAAGTATAGCATTGGTGACTGTATAAATGATCACTTATGTGTTATTGCCCATTACGCGTGTTAAGGTGTGTTGTGTCACCTGTTAAAGTGCATTGCGTAAAGGCGGCTCATTCATTTTTAAAGGGCTATCAATACACAGGAACAGTCCGGTACATGTTAGGTGTGTTGTGGTGTGGTTCAACACACGTGCATCAGAGTTGCGTTGCCTTAGTGTATTGGGGTGCCATTCAAAATTATCTCATCTCACTGCAATGTTTTCTGAGCGTACATTCATAGTTCCTGCAGGCTATAACTGGCAATTTACTTTGCTATCTATACCTGTTTACCTAGAAACCTTCACAAATGAAAAAAAAGGAGATGCCCAGGTGAATGGAGTGAACTGTAAGTGTAGCAAGCGTCTGGAGTGAGGCCTTATGCTGGCCATACACTATACAGAAAATCGGCCGAACCCATTTTCGAAAAACGAACGTTCGACCGTGACCGCAAACGATCGTGCCATCATATAATGTCCGATAATCTGTTCAGTGGACATGAATAAATAATTTTGTGTTCGTTTTTTTACATATACCTAGTGCAGGCAGTTCGGACGGGAAACACATTAACCTTGCAATTTATCGTACGTTCGGCAGAAATTTTCCAAACATGCCGTTCGTTTTTTTTCCACAAAAACGTCACAAACGATTATCGATTTGTACCCACTAACTTGCCGAAAAACGAACGAAGTGTCCATACGAACGATTTTTCGGCCGATTTTTCGTATAGTGTATGGCCAGCATTAATCTTCAGGCACATTTGGATGTTGAAGCAGTGATGGACTGGATGAAAGGAGCCAGAGTTGGTTTGGGACATGGAGGGAGCCTGGAGTGAAGCATTTTTTATGGTAATAATTAGGGTTGGGAGAACAATTCGGGCCAAGCAAAAAGTTTGGCTCGAACATTGCCTGTTCGCCCATTCAACGAACATCAGAATTTGCAGGGCGTTTGGCGCACGTTCGTCCCGCCGAATGCCCTGCAATGCACTCCGTGCTGCACAGTACATAATGTGCCCTAATTAGGCAAAGCTTTGCCCAATCAGGGCGCAGTGAATAGCTGGTTGTTAAGGAGTGGCCTGGGAAGCCGGACGCATCGTCCTTAACAACTGATGAGTCATCAGCTGCCAATTGGCTTCCCCATGACAGCTGAATAATAAAAAAAAAAAAAAAACATTTTGCTGACCATCAAACAGTGAAATAAAATGGTGTTTGGTGCCTCCACAGCAGTCCATACCAGGCCTTTTGGGTCTGGTATAGATTTTAAAAGGAATCCCATGCTAAAATATTAAAAAAAAATGGTGTGGGGTCCCCCCCAAGATCCATACCAGAAACTTATCTGAGCATGAGCGAGTGCCCCCCTCCTGAACCATACCAGGCCACATGCCCTCAACATGGGGGGGTGGGTGCTTTGGGGGGGGGGGCTCTGCGGAAGGGTTAATGCTGGGTCTGTGTTGTCACAAGGGGGCGGTGCCACCAGGTGACATTGCCAGGTGGCCCTGCCCTTACCTATAAAAGAACTGTCAAACGACAAGGCAGGCATTCGGTAGTTTGCATTAGTTGACAGTGGAGCAATTTTTTATATTTCTTTTTCGGGTCAGTGGTGGCTTCGGGAATCATGATTGATGATGGATCTACACGGGGGGGACACTGTTTTTTTATTTTGTGTTTTTTAATAAAGGAATTACTTTTTGACACTTTTTTGGTGAATGGGTCATTCACATAGGGGGGGCTGGGATCTGGGAGCCCCTTTCTTAAAGGGAATTCTATAATGAGGGAATTGGTGCTGTTCAACTATATATGCACTGGATATTGTTCGTGAATAAATAAGTGTAAAAAAATTATTTAGTGTAAAAAAAAAAAAATGTCCAATTCATAAACAAAGTGATAAAACTGATGAAAAAATATTGAAAAACAGTGTCCCAAAAAATATATATATTCAGAAAGAACTGTGATGTGTCCTTCCAATAAAATGACAGTACTCTTAGTGTGGCAAGTGCTCCCTGTCTTCCACTGCACCCCCACTCGTGCCCTCACTCACCAGAGTGCCCAACCCTTGCAGGGGTAAAAGGCGTGTAGACAAAATCCAGCAGTGATGATCCTTGGTGACAATCCTCAGCCCAATAGCCGTCTTTCCCTTCTATTTTAGGAGACAATAGTAGGCATGTAGTGTAGTCTGGAGCGCCGGCCGGAAGCTCACAGACAGCCTGTCCTACTGGAAACAACAGCAGCAATGGGAGGTGACGAGAACACATCGCTCTGCCCTACGTGGCATTTCGTGATAGAGTCACATCATCCAGGCCCCTGGACTGGCACTCTGGTGAGTGAGGGCACAAGTGGGGGGTGCAGTGGAAGACGGGGAGCACTTGCCACACTAAGAGGAATTGTCATTTTATTGGAAGGACACATCACAGTTCTTTCTGAATATATATATTTTTTGGGACACTGTTTTTCAATATTTTTTTATCAGTTTTATCACTTTGTTTATGAATTGGACATTTTACACATCATTGCTGTGGGCTTTACCGTAAAGGTTTAGATTGTCTTTAAAGAATTTTTTACTACCTGTTTCTCATCACAGTTTGGAATGTTTGCAGATTTTTATTTTATTTTTTATGGATATATTAGATTATATTTGTCAGAGCACGTTGCACTTTAATGTATAATATATGGTTGTAGGAGCATTTCACTTATACTTAGCCTCTTTTTTTACTATAACTTTTTACACACACATATATATATATATATATATATATATATATATATATATATATATATATATATATATATATTTTTTTTTTTTTTTTTACACTAAATAATTTTTTTACACTTATTTATTCACGATCAATATCCAGTGCATATATAGTTGAACAGCGCCAATTCCCTCATTATAGAATTCTGTTGATTTGAATTTCACCTAGGTGATATTCTGTGTCGGGGGGGGGCTGCAGTTCCTTTTTTCTCCTAAGCGCGGAACCATTGTTTCTTATCTCCCTTTGATTCTGATAAGCCCTCTGCCCGCAGACAACCACAACCACAGCCCAGGGTTGTGGGGAAGAGACCCTTGTCCCCATCAACATGGGGACAAGGGGCTGTGGGGTGGAGGGGCGCAGAGCCCCCCTGCCCCAAAGCACTCACCCCCCATGTTGGTGGGCATGTGGTCTGGTATGGTTCAGGAGGGGGGAGACCGTTCAATCCCCCCCTTCCCTGTCCTGCCAGGCCACATGCCCCTATTAACCACTTCAGCCTTAGAAGATTTTACCCCCTTCCTGACCAGAGCACTTTTTTACAATTAGGCACCGCAACGCTTTAACCACTTGACGACCGCCTCACGCCGATGTACGTCGGCAAGGTGGCACGGACAGGCAAAATCACGTACATGTAGGAAATGATGTCATCTCTCCTCGGCTCGGTAATTTCCGTTCCGGCCCGAGGAGAGAAGACAGGTATGTGAGTGCACAACACTACACACACACAGTAGAACATGCCAGGCACACAAAACACCCCGATCCCCCCCCGATCACCCCCCGATCCCCCCCCAATCACCCCCCCGTCACAAACTGACACCAGCAGTTTTTTTTTTTCTTCTGATTACTGCATTGGTGTCAGTTTGTGACAGTTACAGTGTTGGGACAGTTAGTATTAGCCCCCTTTAGGTCTAGGATACCCCCCAAACCCCCCCTAATAAAGTTTTAACCCCTTGATCACCCCCTGTCACCAGTGTCGCTAAGCGATCATTTTTCTGATCGCTGTATTAGTGTCGCTGGTGACGCTAGTTAGGGACCTAAATATTTAGGTTCGCCGTCAGCGTTTTGTAGCGACAGGGACCCCCATATACTACCGAATAAATGTTTTAACCCCTTGATGGCCCCCTAGTTAACCCTTTCACCACTGATCACCGTATAACTGTTAGTGTCAGGGCACCCACCGTTTATTACCGAATAAAGGTTTAGCCCCCTGATCGCCCGGCAGTGATATGCGTCGCCCCAGGCAGCGTCAGATTAGCGCCAGTACCGCTAGCACCCAAGCACGCAGCATACGCCTCCCTTAGTGGTATAGTATCTGATCGGATCAATATCTGATCCGATCAGATCTATACTAGCGTCCCCAGCAGTTTAGGGTTCCCAAAAACGCAGTGTTAGCGGGATCAGCCCAGATACCTGCTAGCACCTGCGTTTTGCCCCTCCGCCCAGCCCACCCAAGTGCAGTATTGATCGATCACTGTCACTTACAAAACACTAAATGCATAACTGCAGCGTTCGCAGAGTCAGGCCTGATCCCTGCGATCGCTAACAGTTTTTTTGGTAGCATTTTGGTGAACTGGCAAGCACCAGCCCCAGGCAGCGTCAGGTTAGCGCCAGTAGCGCTAACACCCATGCACGCACCGTACAGCTCCCTTAGTGGTATAGTATCTGAACGGATCAATATCTGGTCCGATCAGATCTATACTAGCGTCCCCAGCAGTTTAGGGTTCCCAAAAACGCAGTGTTAGCGGGATCAGCCCAGATACCTGCTAGCACCTGCGTTTTGCCCCTCCGCCCGGCCCAGCCCAGCCCACCCAAGTGCAGTATCGATCGATCACTGACACTTACAAAACACTAAATGCATAACTGCAGCGTTCGCAGAGTCAGGCCTGATCCCTGCGATCGCTAACAGTTTTTTTGGTAGTATTTTGGTGAACTGGCAAGCACCAGCCCCAAGCAGCGTCAGATTAGCGCCAGTACCGCTAACACCCACGCACACAGCATACGCCTCCCTTAGTGGTATAGTATCTGAACGGATCAATATCTGATCCGATCAGATCTATACTGGCGTCCCCAGCAGTTTAGGGTTCCCAAAAACGCAGTGTTAGCGGGATCAGCCCAGATACCTGCTAGCACCTGCATTTTGCCCCTCCGCCCGGCCCAGCCCACCCAAGTGCAGTATCGATCGATCACTGTCACTTACAAAACACTAAACGCATAACTGCAGCGTTCGCAGAGTCAGGCCTGATCCCTGCGATCGCTAACAGTTTTTTTGGTAGCTTTTTATTGAACTGGCAAGCGCCAGCGGCCTAGTACACCCCGGTCGTAGTCAAACCAGCACTGCAGTAACACTTGGTGACGTGGCGAGTCCCATAAGTGCAGTTCAAGCTGGTGAGGTGGCAAGCACAAGTAGTGTCCCGCTGCCACCAAGAAGACAAACACAGGCCCGTCGTGCCCATAATGCCCTTCCTGCTGCATTCGCCAATCCTAATTGGGAACCCACCACTTCTGCAGCGCCCGTACTTCCCCCATTCACATCCCCAACCAAATGCAGTCGGCTGCATGAGAGGCATTTTTTTTATGTCCTCCCGAGTACCCCTACCCAACGAACCCCCCCAAAAAAGATGTTGTGTCTGCAGCAAGTGCGGATATAGGCGTGACACCCGCTATTATTGTCCCTCCTGTCCTGACAATCCTGGTCTTTGCATTGGTGAATGTTTTGAACGCTACCATTCACTAGTTGAGTATTAGCGTAGGGTACAGCATTGCACAGACTAGGCACACTTTCACAGGGTCTCCCAAGATGCCATCACATTTTGAGAGACCCGAACCTGGAATCGGTTACCGTTATAAAAGTTAGTTACAAAAAAAGTGTAAAAAAAAAAATATATATATATAACATAAAAAAAAATAGTTGTCGTTTCATTGTTCTCTCTCTCTCTATTCTCTCTCTCTATTGTTCTGCTCTTTTTTACTGTATTCTATTCTGCAATGTTTTATTGTTATTATGTTTTATCATGTTTGCTTTTCAGGTATGCAATTTTTTATACTTTACCGTTTACTGTGCTTTATTGTTAACCATTTTTTGTCTTCAGGTACGCCATTTATGACTTTGAATGGTTATACCAGAATGATGCCTGCAGGTTTAGGTATCATCTTGGTATCATTCTTTTCAGCCAGCGGTCGGCTTTCATATAAAAGCAATCCTAGTGGCTAATTAGCCTCTAGACTGCTTTTACAAGCCGTGAGAGGGAATGCCCCCCCACCGTCTTCCGTGTTTTTCTCTGGCTCTCCTGTCTCAACAGGGAACCTGAGAATGCAGCCGGTGATTCAGCCAGCTGACCATAGAGCTGATCAGAGACCAGAGTGGCTCCAAACATCTCTATGGCCTAAGAAACCGGAAGCTACGAGCATTTTATGACTTAGATTTCGCCGGATGTAAATAGCGCCATTGGGAAATTGGGGAAGCATTTTATCACACCGATCTTGGTGTCTCAGATGCTTTGAGGGCAGAGGAGAGATCTAGGGTCTAATAAACCCCAATTTTTTCAAAAAAGAGTACCTGTCACTACCTATTGCTATCATAAGGGATATTTACATTCCCCGAGATAACAATAAAAATGATTAAAAAAAAAAAAATGAAAGGAACAGTTTAAAAATAAGATAGAAAAGCAAAAAAATAATAAAAAAAAAAAAAAAAAAAAAAGCACCCCTGTCGCCCCCTGCTCTCGCGCTAAGGCGAACGCAAGCGGCGGTCTGTCGTCAAACGTAAACAGCAATTGCACCATGCATGTGAGGTATCGCCACGAAGGTCAGATCGAGGGCAGTAATTTTTGCAGTAGACCTCCTCTGTAAATCTAAAGTGGTAAAATGTAAAGGCTTTTAAAGGCTTTTAAAAATGTATTTATTTTGTTGCCACTGCACGTTTGTGCGCAATTTTAAAGCATGTCATGTTTGGTATCCATGTACTCAGCCTAAGATCATCTTTTTAATTTCATCAAACATTTGGGCAATATAATGTGTTTTAGTGCATTAAAATTTAAAAAAGTGTGTTTTTTCCCCAAAAAATGCGTTTGAAAAATCGCTGCGCAAATACTGTGTGAAAAAAAAAAATGAAACACCCACCATTTTAATCTGTAGGGCATTTGCTTTAAAAAAATATATAATGTTTGGGGGTTCAAAGTAATTTTTTTGCAAAAAAAAAAATAACTTTTTCATGTAAACAATGAGTGTCAGAAAGGGCTTTGTCTTCAAGTGGTTAGAAGAGTGGGTGATGTGTGACATAAGCTTCTAAATGTTGTGCATAAAATGCCAGGACAGTTCAAAACCCCCCCAAATGACCCCATTTTGGAAAGTAGACACCCCAAGCTATTTGCTGAGAGGCATGTTGAGTCCATGGAATATTTTATATTGCAACACAAGTTGCGGGAAAGAGACAAATTTTTTTTTTTTTTTTGCACAAAGTTGTCACTAAATTATATATTGCTCAAACATGCCATGGGAATATGTGAAATTACACCCCAAAATACATTCTGCTGCTTCTCCTGAGTACGGGGATACCACATGTGTGAGACTTTTTGGGAGCCTAGCCGCGTACGGGACCCCGAAAACCAAGCACCGCCTTCAGGCTTTCTAAGGGCGTGAATTTTTGATTTCACTCTTCACTGCCTATCACAGTTTCGGAGGCCATGGAAAGCCCAGGTGGCACAAAACCCCCCCAAATGACCCCATTTTGGAAAGTAGACACCCAAAGATATTTGCTGAGAGGTATAGTGAGTATTTTGCAGACCTCACTTTTTGTCACAAAGTTTTGAAAATTGAAAAAAGAAAAAAAAAATGTTTTTTCTTGTCTTTCTTCATTTTCAAAAACAAATGAGAGCTGCAAAATACTCACCATGCCTCTCAGCAAATAGCTTTCACTTTCCCGTAACTTGTGTCAAAATATAAAATATTCCATGGACTCAATATGCCTCTCAGCAAATAGCTTGGGGTGTCTACTTTCCAAAATGGATCATTTGGGGGGGTTTTGTGCCACCTGGGCATTCCATGGCCTCCGAAACTGTGATAGGCAGTGAAGAGTGAAATCAAAAATTTACACCCTTAGAAATCCTGAAGGCGGTGCTTGGTTTTCGGGGCCCCGTACGCGGCTAAGCTCCCAAAAAGTCCCACACATGTGGTATCCCCATACTCAGGAGAAGCAGCTGAATGTATTTTGGGGTGCAATTCCACATAGGCCCATGGCCTGTGTGAGCAATATATCATTTAGTGACAACTTTTTGTAAATATATATTTTTTTTTTTTTGTCATTATTCAATCACTTGGGACAAAAAAAATAAATATTCAATGGGTTCAACATGCCTCTCAGCAATTTCCTTGGGGTGTCTACTTTCCAAAATGGGGTCATTTGGGGGGGGGGTTTTGTACTGCCCTGCCATTTTAGCACCCCAAGAAATGACATAGGCAGTCATAAACTAAAAGCTGTGTAAATTACAGAAAATGTACCCTAGTTTGTAGACGCTATAACTTTTGCGCAAACCAATAAATATATGCTTATTGACATTTTTTTTACCAAAGACATGTGGCCGAATACATTTTGGCCTAAATGTATGACTAAAATTTAGTTTATTGGATTTTTTTTATAACAAAAAGTAGAAAATATCATTTTTTTTTCAAAATTTTCGGTCTTTTTCCGTTTATAGCGCAAAAAATAAAAACTGCAGAGGTGATCAAATACCATCAAAAGAAAGCTCTATTTGTGGGAAGAAAAGGACGCAAATTTCGTTTGGGTACAGCATTGCATGACCGCGCAATTAGCAGTTAAAGCGATGCAGTGCCAAATTGGAAAAAGACCTCTGGTCCTTAGGCAGCATAATGGTCCGGGGCTCATGTGGTTAACTGACAATTGCGCGGTCTTTCGACGCTGTACACAAAATTTGCGTCCTTTTTTCCCCACAAATAGAGCTTTCTTTTGGTGGTATTTAATCACCTCTGCGGTTTTTATTTTTTGTGCTATGAACAAAAAAAGAGCGACAACTTTGAAAAGAAAAACAATATTTTTTTACTTTTTGCTATAATAAATATTCCCAATTTAAAAAAAAAAAAAAAAAATTTAGGCCAATATATATTCTTCTACATATTTTTGGTAAAAAAAATTTTCAATAAGTGTATATTGATTGGTTTGCGCAAAAGTTATAGTGTCTACAAAATATGGGAAAGATTTATGGCATTTTTATTATTTTTTTTTTTTTTTTTTACAGTTATGGCGGTGATCTGTGATTTTTAGCGGTATTGCGACGGACAGATCAGAGATGTTTGACACTTTTTTGGGACCATTGGCATTTATGCAGCGATCAGTGCTATAAAAATGCACTGATTGCTGTGTAAATGTCACTGGCAGGGAAGGGGTTAAAGCAGTTGTATACCCGCACACCTAGCCTACTAGCTCATTATGAAATACTTACCTTAGATCGAAGCCCCCGTATTGCAGCTCGGTCCATGCCGAGGGAGCTGACATTTTGCCCTCTGCGTTTCTTCCGGGTTTGCGGCTCCAGCAGTGTGAGGGGCTGGAGCTGCGATGACATCACTCCTATACATGCACGCAGGAGTCTTCATCCCAGCAAGGTCCGGCATCGTCTGCCGAACCTTCAGCTGGGCATTCAGAGCGCATGCGCCACTGACGTCAGTGGCTGCATGCAAAGTGATATTAATTTTACCTATAGGTAAGCCTTATTATAGGCTTACCTTTGGGTAAAAAGTACAAATGAGGGTATACAACCACTTTAACACTAGGGGGAGATCAATGGGTCAATTGTGTGTTCCCTCAGTGTGGTCTAACTGTGGGAGATAGGATTGACTAGGAGAGGAGATATATTGTTTTTCCTACTTAGTAGGAACAAACGATATGGCTCCTCTCCTCTGACAGCACAGGGATTTGTGTGTTTACACACACACAAATCCTTGTGCTGGTGCTCGTGCACGCGATCACACATGGCCGGCGGCAATTGTGCCCGCCAGCCATGAGCATTGTGTCGCCCTCTGGTGGCTGCTAAAGGAATGAACGTACCCATATGGGATTTCGCCCAGGGGAGCCATTCTGCCGCAGTATGTGAGCCTGTTGGGAACCAGTTAAGGGTCTGGAATGGATTTTTGGGGGGGACCCCACGTCATATTTTTTCAGTTTTGCCATGGTGTTAAAATCCATACCAGACCCAAAGGGCCTGGTATGGACTGGGGGGCACACTGTTTTTTTAACATTTTTCTATTGCCTGCAATGGTATTGTTTTGTCGGCAATTTAAATGTAATTTCATGCATGTTTTTTTTCTTTAGAATGTCATTTTTGCTGCAGCATGTTCTATACATGCTACAAATGTGCCACTTTACAGGTAGACTAAGGCCCCCCCCCCCCAGGCACTATGTTTAAAGGAATTGTTATTTTATTTGTTATATTATTGTTGCACTTTAAGCATCATTAAAATCACCGCTCCTGTAAAAATTATCTTTTAAAAAAATGTTGTATTAATACATGTCCCCCAGGGCAGTACCTGGACCCCCATATACTTTTTATGGCCAATTACTTGCCATATACAGTAAGCCTTCAAAATGGTGGCTTTTGCTTTTTCAAGTTCGGGTCCCATAGACTTTAATAGGTTTTGCCATTCGGGTCATAACTTTTTCTAGTGCGAATCGAACAGCTGGGGGTTTGGCCCATCTCTAGCAATCATGTGTAAAACATGTTGACAATTTTCAATTAAGCAGTGCAAAGAGCAGTAATAATCTATAATGTATAGCAAGCAGAAAAGCATATACATTTCAGCTTATTTTAGCATTAATATGAAATAAAAAATGAAGTTTGTTTGGTTTTATATATTTCAGTGCTTGGCATAGTCCTGCTTGATTTTCTAACTGTGTGTATTTGGTGCATGCTTGTTTCTCGCTTCTTTTAATGCCTCCTATGGTAATATATCATTATCACTATTCCCTGCAAACTATGAGCATTACATAACAAATATTGATATCATGGCCCACCAGTGATTTCCCTTTTATATACAAGACATAAATAACTGAAGACTCTAGTAAGGAAAATCCTTGTTGGAGAATGTGAAGACATAAAAGAGAATTTTGAAGAACAAAACCTCTAGCTAGAAGTTTCCAGCGCACTTCCGCATTCTCTATAAAAAGGTGTACACTCAAACCAGATAAAATCTTAATATATTTTTTTTTCTAAAAGTGGAACTACACAGTATTGGAGAACTACAAACTGAAAACATTATTTAAATTCATTGTATTTTATTATTCACAGCAAACTCACCCATTCATCCATGTCTCCATGGTTTATTTTGTTGAGAAATCACTTTGAAAAACACACCCCTATTATTTCTAGCCACGGCCATCTTGAGCAAGGGCAGTTGATTAATTTAGCATTTACGTCCTGGAATCCATCTGCCCTTAGCTCACGCGTACAGGCAGGACAGTGTGCTTAGCTGAAAAAGCCTCTCCTCCAGATAAAAGGAAAAAATAATGCATATTAAGGCTCCTGGGATGTGTGACATCTTTTTGGCCTAGACCAAAAACCAGGAAGCAACAGAAGGAATGTAAAGTTTAAAGGAAGTAAATATAATATACTTCCCTATCTACTTACTAATGCTGGCAGCATAAGGATTAAAAATAGTTAAAAATGATTGTGAGAATCTAGTTCTACTATAATAACTCTCAGATAGGAAATTGAAATATACACAAATTTCTTCTGCCCAATATTTTTAAATTTACAAGAATCTGTGCAGATCTTCAACATTACCTCTTTAAAATGCACATGAAGGGGGCGTGGCTTGACCTCGGAGGAAGATGGCCACTTAACACACAAGCTGACAGAGACACCGACACCCACCTAGAAAACCATGGGGATATCCTGCCGCAGCTCCTCCGCCTCGCGGTCACGTGAAATGTTCAGGACGCAGACGGGCAATATGGCACCCTTGCAAAGCAGGCAGCTGTGTACGAGCCAGGCACCAGCGGAAATATCCCACATGTGCTCACCTCCCAATAACAGGGAAATTAACCTGACACTGCAACAACAACCAAGCCTAAACGAAGCCTTGCAGCAGACATTAAGGAGACCCTGACAGCGGCAATCACGAACCTCCTCATTAACATACAGTCCAGGAGTTAAGGAAAGTGAC
Organism: Aquarana catesbeiana; assembly: GCF_042186555.1. Classification (NCBI taxonomy): domain Eukaryota; kingdom Metazoa; phylum Chordata; class Amphibia; order Anura; family Ranidae; genus Aquarana; species Aquarana catesbeiana. Next base: position 196,853,426 of record NC_133333.1, on the reverse strand, counting down.
GACATGACTTCCGATCCGCAGGTCCCAACAAGCCATTGACACACACTCCCTGATACTCCGTGATCTTAACAGACACATGGAAGACCTTGACAAAGGTGGCAGGCACCACAATCTAATGCCCTGTATACACGATCGGACTTTCCAACGGAAAATGTGCGATTGGAGCTTGTTGTTGGAAATTCTGACCATGTGTAGGCTCCAGCGGACTTTTTCCATCGGAATTTCCGACACACAAAGTTTGAGAGCTGGTTCTAAAATTTTTCCGACAACAAAATATGTTTGCATAAATTCCAATCGTGTGTAGACAATTCCGATGCACAAAGTGCCACACATGCTCTGAATCAAGCAGGAGAGCCACACTGGCTATTGAACTTCATTCTTCTCGGCTCGTCATACGTCACCTCGTTCTTGACGTTCGGAATTTCCAACCAACGATGTGTGACCGTGTGTATGCAAGACAAGTTTGAGCCAACATCCATCGGAAAAAATCAGATGAATTTTGTTGTCGGAATGTCCGATCATGTGTACAGGGCATTAGACTGAGAGGCCTCCCAGGAACAGTTGACACAGACCAACTACAAGCAACAATAGTAGGCCTCTTCAACAACCTCTTGGAAAGAACCCCTACACCCCCAATAGACAAGGAATCTGACCCACCCAGGGATATAAACTGCCATATAATCGACTATCAACTCAAAGAAGAAATCCAGAGAAAAGTGCGGAAGGTTAACCAAACACAGCGATGACCAAGTGATCCAGATAAGTTCCTCTCATATTGTTAAACCTGTTTTCCCTTTTTTTTTCCCTTTATATACCTGTTAAACCCTTGATACCATTGCCTCCACTCTGCTTGTCTACCCGGACTCACTATCACCAAATCGCATGAAACATGTCCCCTGCATGGATTTAAAACATCCCCTGCTGTTAATCCATCCGTAAGGTACTGTCCCCCTAACCAGAATGAACTTCTCCCGATCACACCTGCTGCTACAGCTGTACTTGCCTTTCACTATCTGGCCAACCTATCTGCTCTACCTCACGGATAGGTTCTTCCCAGGTATATATATTTCCACTTAGGCGATCTGGAAGCCACAGGACAATTAAGATCTCTATCCGATGGCGTATGCCTCTTGGTTCTACCCCCACTCCCCTCCCTTTGTTTCCTTTATCACTCTTTCTTTCCTCTTTTGTATATGCATGAGTAATGCAATGGTTATAATATTAAACGCCCCACCTGGGTGGGCTGGGCTCGAAGGATGACCCGCAGGAGCTTGGCTCCTTAATCGGAAATGCTACTGTCCCAAGAGACGTTCATTTGATGCTCCAAGCTAGTATGTGGCACCCTAACCACTTCAGTTGAGACATAGCATACACTCTAGCTAAATTTCTCAGAGCCACATTTCTCAATCCATCCATGAGACACCGCGCATTATCTAAAACCATGAGCATCTCACCAGATCCCATACCCCAGTGGGGGCAGCTACTGCCCCCCCACTGGAGTATGGGATCTCTGGGAGCTGCAATGCTTTCTCGGCACCCGTCCTCTGTCCCCCTACCCGATTCATTATTGGGTGTGGGGACGGGGGCTGGGCTGGTCCGCCTTGGCATCGGCGCCATGCTGCCACTTGTGCAGTCAATGCATTTGCGCTGTCTCCTGACACAAGCAGGTGTCACCATCTTGGCTGACGATGGGATGGGTGTCTGGGGTTCAGTGAGCGTTTTTCCACCCGAGACTTTGGTGCCCGTCCTAAATGTCATGCCTAGCGTGATGCTGGGTGGGGTCTGCTTGCTAAACAGGGAGCATTTAAACAGCCTTTTTCATTTACTGTACAGCCAGTTCTCACATTGACACATAGGTTGTGCAGTCTGCACCTGTTACTACTGGTGTTCACTCCCACTGGGCAGGGTCCGCTCATTACATAGGGAGCATTTAAACACACTTCTTTCATTCACAGTCAGTCCTCTGACTGATATACATCGTGTGCAGTCTGCACCAGACATCGCTGGCCTTTACTCCTATATCAGCAACACTAGGCAACTACCACTATCATTATGACATTCATTTCATATGTGGTTTTAATCCCAGGATTTTACCAATTTCTGGGGACTTACGTTGTTTTGATATCTGTTCATACTCATTTTATTTGGGCTCCTTTCTTTGATTAGCTTACATTTTTAAATCTTCAGCACCATTTGGTATTCATATTTTTTATTGATCCACAGGCTGGAGCCCATTTGTCCCACTGTTCCAGATACTCTGGGTCACATCTACATTCATGCTCCCTGTGTTCCTGTTGGACCCTACTACCACAGCTTCCGGACCAGGCATTCCTTCCGGCCCTAGCACCCTCTTGGTGTGTTTTTTTCACACTAAGCAAATATGTGAGTCTTACAGGAATGATTATTTTATCCTCCCTGTATGTATATTCATTATTTTCTTATTTTTGTCTATGAATGGTTGATTTTAATATACTTACTTCTCTTTATAGATGTATCATGCATTCGCCCCTGAAGATTGGATAGATCCCATGAAACGCATTGGGCTTAACCCAGATGCAATGCATACATACTTACATGGTCTTTGGATCCAGGCAATACCGTGGATTATAACTGTTCTATTATAGTGATTTTTTACTACTGAGGACAATACTACTGTATATTCTATTTATGCTTTTAACATGTAAATGATTTGGATACATGATTTGTTATTATTATGTGCAATTGTTACATTTATTGTCTGCCATGTACCTACTCAATCATGGCAAACAAATAAATACTTGTTCATGTTTCACTTTGACTCCTTTGATTAGCTACAATATACACACCTCATTTAAAGTCCCGACCCTCTTTCTTTATGTAACTGGTGAGATACTCATGGTTTCAGATAATGCGCGGTATCTCATAGGGATGGATTGAGAAATCCTCTCAGCTGAGTCCAGAAATATAATTCCTGCAATTACATAGACTTTGCATTGACCATCGCCAAGCAGGTATATCCTTAGATGCCCTTTGTCTAGGAATCGCTGTCTCATTAGCACATGCATAGCCTCCTTTACTAACATACATTCAAATAGGGATAGACTACCAGAACCCTAGACCAGAGAACACTCAGTTATGTATTCCAGACCAAAGTTAAGTATAGAGAGTATAGGGACCTTTAGCCACTATCTGGAGCCCACAAACGCTGTGGGGGGCTTACACGAGTTAGACTGACTACCTCACAAATCCTGGGTATAACATAATTAAGCACAATATGAACTCATATTGGATTGTACATCCAGACACATAGGCCAGGAACTTACACGGGAAATACGAGGTACACCCTCCCCTAACATTACCTTAGGCGAATGGGTAACATCACCTCTTTAAATAAAAAAGAAATTTTGCGCTAGGTGTAAAAAATAAAACTGAAGATGTGAAATTTTATAAAAACAAAAAAAACCCCATGATAGGAGTCCTACTGCTTAGCACTATAACCCCGATATAAGGGCAAGATAAACATATATGTATTGAACAGTGCAGCGCTGGACATACAAACAAGTGAAACCAATAAACTAAATAATACTTAATACATCCAATGAATATAATACGAATCATAAAAAACCACCAAAGTGTTGCTATCGGTCAGTACATTTGTTGGTGCCAGACTATAAATTAATAAAAAGTTCAAATAAAGTGAAACAGTCACAAAAGAAGTGTCCAAAAATGGTTATGTGGAAAATGTGAAATCTTGATGCGATAATCCACTTGATAGTGCTGCCCGTCACCAAGTGAAAGAGATGGAGGCTTACCAGAAAGCCTGCGACCGCCCTTACTCAGGGGGGTCAGTACAGGCTTAGTAGATCACCGCGAATGTGCCGACAGAATGACAACGAATATCCCTCTTTGTTCCTTCCTGGATAGCTTGTTAATAGCAACAGGGGACACTCAGGAACACTGTGGTCATAAGATGATTCAAGCGATAAGTACTTCAGCGGGGTAAGCCATATCAAAACAAAAAAAAAACTCCCATAGTGTAGGCAGCCAAGTTCCATTTATTTAAAATAGGCATACAATGTATAAAATCACATGTACGATGTACATAAAAACTCAGCAGGGATGTAGGAAAAAAAAAACTCTCCACCGCCGTTTAAATTAAAATCGCGCATGCGCGATGCGAGTTCACGTTGTGACCCTATGGCCCATTTGTCACAACTGACGTCATCAGGGGTACGCAATCGCGCATGCACATTAAATAGCCAGGCGGCGCTTCGGAGAGACACCGCCATTGGCTAATCCAACCAAGGCTCAAATACAGATAGCGATTTCTGATTCGCTAGAGTATATGAGACCCTTATTGCTAAAGTAAATTCAGCTAAAACATACTTGAACAATCTGAGTGCAATACCTATCATACAGATAGAGCAAAAAGGTTTAATATATTAATTAGCAGCCATAAACGCTGCCAAACATATATGGGATATGACATGCTGTTTATACTAATGCTATAACAGTAACCACTCAGCAGAGGGATAATACTAATATCAACAGCTTAATCCCTCATCAACAAAAAAAGGGGGGCTTATGTGATTACAAATAATAAATGAAGACCACAAGTGCAAAGAAATGTACAACATGGGGTCTCCATGATTAGATATCCCATAGAATATTATGAGATGTTAAACATTCTTCAACAGGGACATCAACTGTTGTTAATAAAACAGCTGATGTCCCATTCTATGTTCAAACCATGGGGGGCATGGGAGCCATATGGTTCATCCCACATATTCCAGCCCGCATGGGCACCTAAGAAGGTATACAACACACTTAGTAGTGCATGTTATGAGTGATTTAATGGGATATGTGAGGCCCGTATTTGCTGAGGTGAATTCAGTTAGTCTTCTATCTTTTAACATGTTAACCCTACAGACCTTGCACCTTCTACAGAGGGAGAAACCCTTAAGGTCCCCAAAAAAACGCAGAGGTGTGGGTGGGTCTGGAACATTAGGTGCCAGTATGTGTCTAAAGCTGGTAGCTCCCCCAAATAAAACCCAAGGTTTTTCTGTCAGTAGGGGCCCAAGTATCCGGTCATTTTTAATGACTGGCCAATGTTTTCTGATGATTCTTTTGATGGCCCAATGATGGCTTGAATAGGTTGTAAGGAAGGCTAGTCCGAAGTCTTCTCTGTTTTCAGTCTGAGAAGGTTTATCAGCCAATAAGTTCCTATGATCCCTATTCCCTACCTCTATGATCAAAGAATTAAGGACTGTCTCATCATAACCTTTACTCACAAAAATGGATTTCAAAATAGAGGCTTCATTGTAAAACTGGTCTACATCAGAACAATTCCGCCTTAGGCGCAAAAACTGGCCCTTGGGGACAGCAGATAACCAAGAACGATGGTGACAGGAATCCAGTGGAATGAAACTGTTCCTGTCGGTTGGTTTAAAAAAGGTGGAGGTGATGATCCTACCCTTATCAATAGAAATGACTAGATCAAGGAAATGGATTTGCGTCGGGCCAGCCTCATAGGTAAGCTCTATACCTCTGTCATTATTGTTGAGAGAGGAGAGGAAAGTAGCAACCGACTACAAATAACCATCCCATATAAAGAGGACATCATCAATAAATCTTCTCCACATGACAAGCTGGGAAGGCCTGTCATGTAGAACCTCATCTTCCTCCCATTTTGCCATAAAGAGGTTGGCCATACTGGGAGCAAATTTTGCTCCCATGGCCACCCCCTTTATTTGCAGATAATGGGTGCCATTATGCCAAAAGTGGTTATGCTCCATCGAGAAGTCCAATAGCTCCATCCTATTACAACCTATTCAAGCCAGCATTGGGCCATCAAAAGAATCATCAGAAAACATTGGCCAGTCATTAAAAATGACCGGATACTTGGGCCCCTACTGACAGATAAACCTCTGGTACATAAACATACTGGCACCTAATGTTCCAGACCCACCCACATCTCTGAGTTTTTTTGGGGACCTTAAGGGTTTCTCCCCCTGTAGAAGGTGCAAGGTCTGTAGGGTTAACATGTTAAAAGATAGGAGACTCACTGAATTCACCTCAGCAAATACGGGCCTCACATATCCCATTAAATCACTCATAACATGCACTACTAAGTGCGTTGTATACCTTCTTAGGTATACATTCCATGCAGGCTGGAATATGTGGGATGAACCATCAGGATGTTGCACGTGAGGTTGGGTGAACACATTACTAATATCAAACAAGGTTTTGACAAGCATAGTGTCTCTAGACACTATGATCTTGTTCATAACAGAGACCCTAAGGGCACTACCTTTATAGGTATTGAAAAATACGTCCCCCACTGGCGTGGCAGTAATGGTAAGAGGGCCATCTCTAGATCCGAGACCAACTGGATCTATAAGCTTGGCTCCCATGCCCCCAATGGTTTAAACATAGAATGGGACATCAACTGTTTTATTAACAACAGTTGATGTCCCTGTTGAAGAATGTTTAAAATCTCACAATATTCTATGGGATATCTAATCATGGAGACCCCATGTTGTACATTTCTTTGAACTTGTGGTCTTCATTTATTATTTGTAATCACATAAGCCCCCCTTTTTTTGTTGATGAGGGATTAAGCTGTTGATATTAGTATTATTCCTCTGCTGAGTGGTTACTGTTATAGCTCTTGAGGAAATAATATATATTGCTCATATTTTAGGATTTACCTCTTTTATCCACTAGATGGCATTAGTATAAACAGCATGTCATATCCCATATATGTTTGGCGGCATTTATGGCTGCTAATTAATATATTAAACCTTTTTGCTCTATCTGTATGATAGGTATTGCACTCTGATTGTTCAAGTATGTTTTAGCTGAATTTACTTTAGCAATAAGGGTCTCATATACTCTAGCGAATCAGCAATTGCTATCTGTATTTGAGCCTTGGTTGGATTAGCCAATGGCGGTGTCTCTGAAGCGCCGTCTGGCTATTTAATGCACATGCGCGATTGCATACCCCTGATGACGTCAGTTGTGACAAAATGGCCGTAGGGTCACAACGTGAACTCACATCGCGCATGCGCGATTTTAATTCAAACGGCAGTGGAGAGTTTTTTTTTTTTCCTACATCCCTGCTGAGTTTTTATGTACATCGTACATGTGGTTTTATACATTGTATGCCTATTTTAAATAAATGGAACTTGGCTGCCTACACTATGGGAGTTTCTTTTTTGTTTTGATATGGCTTACCCCCGCTGAAGTACTTATCGCTGGAATCATCTTATGACCACGGTGTTCCTAAATGTCCCCTGTTGCTATTAACAAGCTATCCAGGAAGGAACAAAGAGGGATATTTGTTGTCATTCTGTCGGCACATTCGCGGTGATCTACTAAGCCTGTACTGACCCCCCTGAGTAAGGGCGGTCGCAGCCTTTCTGGTAAGCCTCCATCTTTTTCACTTGGTGACGGGCAGCTCTATCAAGTGGATTATCGCATCAAGATTTCACATTTTCCACATAACCATTTTTGGACACTTCTTTTGTGACTGTTTCACTTTATTTGAACTTCTTATTAATTTATAGTCTGGCACCAACAAATGTACTGACCGATAGCAACAGTTTGGTGGATTTTTATGATTTGTATTATACACATTGGATGTATTAAGTATTATTTAGTTTATTGGTTTCACTTGTTTGTATGTCCAGTGCTGCACTGCTCAATATATATATGAACATCACCTCTTTGTCTCCCCCCAGTGAATTCCCTAGAAGGAATCCTTGGCAGACAGACGTTCCATAAGCTGCATAGATAGAGCTACACATAGATCTTAATACAGACAAAACCATGCGACATATAAGACTTACACATGATGGTCATCGACAGCAATTTGGGCCTCACAGATCACCGACCTTTATTTTACAGGGTTTCCCTCCCCCTATAGAGCCTGGATAATGAGCCCAACCTAATCCTCCATAGGCGCCAAGGAATCACCTCCTCCCCTATCACCACAATTCGATGCTTTCAGGCCCAGGAAAGGATAACCGGGAGTCACCCTCACACAGATTATTCTATAAATTCAACTCTAGGCAATAGGTTGACGTTTTATCTAACTGCTCCAAAGGACAATTGGTTTGTTCACTTATTTAACTCTGGTCATGTTTAATGCATTTTCTCTCTCCTGGTTTACTGGTCTAAATGTTATTACAGTATGTTAATTAGCTGTTCTTTGTGATGTTTATAAGTCTTAAACTCAAATTATGCTTCTTAAGTACATTAGCTTACTACATGGGCTTGTTCATCACCATACACACTTCACCTACCTGCTTCCCATCCCCACACACACTCTCTCCGAGAACCCCGTACATTATTCCTCCCCCTGGAACATGACTTGGCACTCGTGCTGCCACCTTGCCTGGCCACACACCCCGGGTTTTACATACACTACCTCCTCATTCACAAATCACTAACTCCTCTGTCTGGCGGGTTGTATCCCATAGATTGAGTGAACTTCTCTCCACCGTCTCTAGTCTTGTCCACCCACAGTGGTAACAGTGTAAACGGCGGTGGAGAGTTTTTTTTTTCCTACATCCCTGCTGAGTTTTTATGTACATCGTACATGTGATTTTATACATTGTATGCCTATTTTAAATAAATGGAACTTGGCTGCCTACACTATGGGAGTTTTTTTTTTATTTTGATATGGCTTACCCCGCTGAAGTACTTATCGCTTGAATCATCTTATGACCACAGTGTTCCTGAGTGTCCCCTGTTGCTATTAACAAGCTATCCAGGAAGGAACAAAGAGGGATATTCGTTGTCATTCTGTCGGCACATTCGCGGTGATCTACTAAGCCTGTACTGACCCCCCTGAGTAAGGGCGGTCGCAGGCTTTCTGGTAAGCCTCCATCTCTTTCACTTGGTGACGGGCAGCACTATCAAGTGGATTATCGCATCAAGATTTCACATTTTCCACATAACCATTTTTGGACACTTCTTTTGTGACTGTTTCACTTTATTTGAACTTTTTATTAATTTATAGTCTGGCACCAACAAATGTACTGACCGATAGCAACACTTTGGTGGTTTTTTATGATTTGTATTATATTCATTGGATGTATTAAGTATTATTTAGTTTATTGGTTTCACTTGTTTGTATGTCCAGCGCTGCACTGTTCAATATATATATGTTTATCTTGCCCTTATATCGGGGTTATAGTGCTAAGCAGTAGGACTCCTATCATGGGGTTTTTTTTGTTTTTATAAAATTTCACATCTTCAGTTTTATTTTTTACACCTAGCGCAAAATTTCTTTTTTATTTAAAGAGGTGATGTTACCCATTCGCCTAAGGTAATGTTAGGGGAGGGTGTACCTCGTATTTCCCGTGTAAGTTCCTGGCCTATGTGTCTGGATGTACAATCCAATATGAGTTCATATTGTGCTTAATTATGTTATACCCAGGATTTGTGAGGTAGTCAGTCTAAAGAGTTTTACTGGATAGAGACTCGTGTAAGCCCCCCACAGCGTTTGTGGGCTCCAGATAGTGGCTAAAGGTCCCTATACTCTCTATACTTAACTTTGGTCTGGAATACATAACTGAGTGTTCTCTGGTCTAGGGTTCTGGTGGTCTATCCCTATTTGAATGTATGTTAGTAAAGGAGGCTATGCATGTGCTAATGAGACAGCGATTCCTAGACAAAGGGCATCTAAGGATATACCTGCTTGGCGATGGTCAATGCAAAGTCTATGTAATTGCAGGAATTATATTTCTGGACTCAGCTGAGAGGATTTCTCAATCCATCCCTATGAGATACTGCGCATTATCTGAAACCATGAGTATCTCACCAGTTACATAAAGAAAGAGGGTCGGGACTTTAAATGAGGTGTGTATATTGTAGCTAATCAAAGGAGTCAAAGTGAAACATGAACAAGTATTTATTTGTTTGCCATGATTGAGTAGGTACATGGCAGACAATAAATGTAACAATTGCACATAATAATAACAAATCATGTATCCAAATCATTTACATGTTAAAAGCATAAATAGAATATACAGTAGTATTGTCCTCAGTAGTAAAAAATCACTATAATAGAACAGTTATAATCCACGGTATTGCCTGGATCCAAAGACCATGTAAGTATGTATGCATTGCATCTGGGATATATTCAGTGCTTCTGATTTTGTTAAATTTATTTGGAGGTTGGTCATAGTTTTGAACGCGGCAAAATCTTTGAGTACGTTAGGTAGTATAATGTGTGGTTCCGTGAGGAATAAAATAATGTCGTTCGCGAAAGCTGCTAGTTTGTAGGTTTTCTTAGCGATTGTGACTCCTTTAATGTCAGGGTTAGACCTGAGGCATTGTGGTAGAGGTTCTAGGGTAAGTACAAAAATTAATGGAGAGAGAGGGCACCCCTGGCGAGTACCGTTCGATATAGGGAAGGCAATAGGTGCCCATTAACTGGGACCTTTGCCATTGGGGAGGAGAATAAAGCCCAAATAAATTGCAACATACAGTCCTGTATGCCAAACGTTTTGAGGGCTTCCAACATATAGTTCCAGGCCACTCTATCGAACGCCTTCTCTGCATCTATGGATAAAAAAAAAAACACGGTGTTGTGCAGAAGTGAACCATCTGTGTATATTGCTTTTATAGTGTTGTCTCTTGCTTCTCTGCCCGCCTGGTCTAATGAAATGAGTTTGGATAGTAAGAGCAAATGATGATTGGCTAGGATTTTAGCATAGAGTTTGAGGTCCACATTTAATAAAGAAATTGGTCGATAATTGGTGACTAGTGAAGGGTCCTTATTAGGTTTTGGATTTACTGTTATGTGTGCTGTAAGGAGGTCATGGGGCAGGGGGTGGTCAGACGTAATGGAATTGAATGCTTTTAGAAAATGTGGTCGGAGTGTTTCACTAAAAGTCTTATAGTAGCCTGTCGTTAAGCCATCCTGACAGGACTCTTTCATTTTCAACTCCTTAAGAGCTGTGTTAACCTCTTCTGAGGGAATAGGGTGCTCTAAATCCCCTGTTTCCTGTTCAGACAGTCGTTTGGGGCTATGTTTCGCAAGAAATTCTTTGATCATTTGTGTGCGTGTAGAGTCTTCTGGTTTTGTGTTTGTAGGTCCTAGGTTGTATAGGTGGGTGTAGTATGTAACAAATTCATTTTCTATTGTCAAAAACCATGAAATCAGATCAAGAGGGAAGCACAGTTAAATCACACTTGTTTAATAATAAAAGTAAAAAAGAACAAACGTAGTCAAAACCTACACAGTGGTAAAAAACATAACAGTAACCACTCAGCAGAGGGATAATACTAATATCAACAGCTTAATCCCTCATCAACAAAAAAAGGGGGGCTTATGTGATTACAAATAATAAATGAAGACCACAAGTGCAAAGAAATGTACAACATGGGGTCTCCATGATTAGATATCCCATAGAATATTATGAGATGTTAAACATTCTTCAACAGGGACATCAACTGTTGTTAATAAAACAGCTGATGTCCCATTCTATGTTCAAACCATGGGGGGCATGGGAGCCATATGGTTCATCCCACATATTCCAGCCCGCATGGGCACCTAAGAAGGTATACAACACACTTAGTAGTGCATGTTATGAGTGATTTAATGGGATATGTGAGGCCCGTATTTGCTGAGGTGAATTCAGTTAGTCTTCTATCTTTTAACATGTTAACCCTACAGACCTTGCACCTTCTACAGAGGGAGAAACCCTTAAGGTCCCCAAAAAAACGCAGAGGTGTGGGTGGGTCTGGAACATTAGGTGCCAGTATGTGTCTAAAGCTGGTAGCTCCCCCAAATAAAACCCAAGGTTTTTCTGTCAGTAGGGGCCCAAGTATCCGGTCATTTTTAATGACTGGCCAATGTTTTCTGATGATTCTTTTGATGGCCCAATGATGGCTTGAATAGGTTGTAAGGAAGGCTAGTCCGAAGTCTTCTCTGTTTTCAGTCTGAGAAGGTTTATCAGCCAATAAGTTCCTATGATCCCTATTCCCTACCTCTATGATCAAAGAATTAAGGACTGTCTCATCATAACCTTTACTCACAAAAATGGATTTCAAAATAGAGGCTTCATTGTAAAACTGGTCTACATCAGAACAATTCCGCCTTAGGCGCAAAAACTGGCCCTTGGGGACAGCAGATAACCAAGAACGATGGTGACAGGAATCCAGTGGAATGAAACTGTTCCTGTCGGTTGGTTTAAAAAAGGTGGAGGTGATGATCCTACCCTTATCAATAGAAATGACTAGATCAAGGAAATGGATTTGCGTCGGGCCAGCCTCATAGGTAAGCTCTATACCTCTGTCATTATTGTTGAGAGAGGAGAGGAAAGTAGCAACCGACTACAAATAACCATCCCATATAAAGAGGACATCATCAATAAATCTTCTCCACATGACAAGCTGGGAAGGCCTGTCATGTAGAACCTCATCTTCCTCCCATTTTGCCATAAAGAGGTTGGCCATACTGGGAGCAAATTTTGCTCCCATGGCCACCCCCTTTATTTGCAGATAATGGGTGCCATTATGCCAAAAGTGGTTATGCTCCATCGAGAAGTCCAATAGCTCCATCCTATTACAACCTATTCAAGCCAGCATTGGGCCATCAAAAGAATCATCAGAAAACATTGGCCAGTCATTAAAAATGACCGGATACTTGGGCCCCTACTGACAGATAAACCTCTGGTACATAAACATACTGGCACCTAATGTTCCAGACCCACCCACATCTCTGAGTTTTTTTGGGGACCTTAAGGGTTTCTCCCCCTGTAGAAGGTGCAAGGTCTGTAGGGTTAACATGTTAAAAGATAGGAGACTCACTGAATTCACCTCAGCAAATACGGGCCTCACATATCCCATTAAATCACTCATAACATGCACTACTAAGTGCGTTGTATACCTTCTTAGGTATACATTCCATGCAGGCTGGAATATGTGGGATGAACCATCAGGATGTTGCACGTGAGGTTGGGTGAACACATTACTAATATCAAACAAGGTTTTGACAAGCATAGTGTCTCTAGACACTATGATCTTGTTCATAACAGAGACCCTAAGGGCACTACCTTTATAGGTATTGAAAAATACGTCCCCCACTGGCGTGGCAGTAATGGTAAGAGGGCCATCTCTAGATCCGAGACCAACTGGATCTATAAGCTTGGCTCCCATGCCCCCAATGGTTTAAACATAGAATGGGACATCAACTGTTTTATTAACAACAGTTGATGTCCCTGTTGAAGAATGTTTAAAATCTCACAATATTCTATGGGATATCTAATCATGGAGACCCCATGTTGTACATTTCTTTGAACTTGTGGTCTTCATTTATTATTTGTAATCACATAAGCCCCCCTTTTTTTGTTGATGAGGGATTAAGCTGTTGATATTAGTATTATTCCTCTGCTGAGTGGTTACTGTTATAGCTCTTGAGGAAATAATATATATTGCTCATATTTTAGGATTTACCTCTTTTATCCACTAGATGGCATTAGTATAAACAGCATGTCATATCCCATATATGTTTGGCGGCGTTTATGGCTGCTAATTAATATATTAAACCTTTTTGCTCTATCTGTATGATAGGTATTGCACTCTGATTGTTCAAGTATGTTTTAGCTGAATTTACTTTAGCAATAAGGGTCTCATATACTCTAGCGAATCAGCAATTGCTATCTGTATTTGAGCCTTGGTTGGATTAGCCAATGGCGGTGTCTCTGAAGCGCTGTCTGGCTATTTAATGCGCATGCGCGATTGCATACCCCTGATGACGTCAGTTGTGACGAAATGGCCGTAGGGTCACAACGTGAACTCGCATCGCGCATGCGCGATTTTAATTCAAACGGCAGTGGAGAGTTTTTTTTTTTCCTACATCCCTGCTGAGTTTTTATGTACATCGTACATGCGGTTTTATACATTGTATGCCTATTTTAAATAAAGGGAACTTGGCTGCCTACACTATGGGAGTTTCTTTTTTGTTTTGATATGGCTTACCCCTGCTGAAGTACTTATCGCTGGAATCATCTTATGACCACGGTGTTCCTAAATGTCCCCTGTTGCTATTAACAAGCTATCCAGGAAGGAACAAAGAGGGATATTCGTTGTCATTCTGTCGGCACATTCGCGGTGATCTACTAAGCCTGTACTGACCCCCCTGAGTAAGGGCGGTCGCAGCCTTTCTGGTAAGCCTCCATCTTTTTCACTTGGTGACGGGCAGCTCTATCAAGTGGATTATCGCATCAAGATTTCACATTTTCCACATAACCATTTTTGGACACTTCTTTTGTGACTGTTTCACTTTATTTGAACTTCTTATTAATTTATAGTCTGGCACCAACAAATGTACTGACCGATAGCAACAGTTTGGTGGATTTTTATGATTTGTATTATACACATTGGATGTATTAAGTATTATTTAGTTTATTGGTTTCACTTGTTTGTATGTCCAGTGCTGCACTGCTCAATATATATATGAACATCACCTCTTTGTCTCCCCCCAGTGAATTCCCTAGAAGGAATCCTTGGCAGACAGACGTTCCATAAGCTGCATAGATAGAGCTACACATAGATCTTAATACAGACAAAACCATGCGACATATAAGACTTACACATGATGGTCATCGACAGCAATTTGGGCCTCACAGATCACCGACCTTTATTTTACAGGGTTTCCCTCCCCCTATAGAGCCTGGATAATGAGCCCAACCTAATCCTCCATAGGCGCCAAGGAATCACCTCCTCCCCTATCACCACAATTCGATGCTTTCAGGCCCAGGAAAGGATAACCGGGAGTCACCCTCACACAGATTATTCTATAAATTCAACTCTAGGCAATAGGTTGATGTTTTATCTAACTGCTCCAAAGGACAATTGGTTTGTTCACTTATTTAACTCTGGTCATGTTTAATGCATTTTCTCTCTCCTGGTTTACTGGTCTAAATGTTATTACAGTATGTTAATTAGCTGTTCTTTGTGATGTTTATAAGTCTTAAACTCAAATTATGCTTCTTAAGTACATTAGCTTACTACATGGGCTTGTTCATCACCATACACACTTCACCTACCTGCTTCCCATCCCCACACACACTCTCTCCGAGAACCCCGTACATTATTCCTCCCCCTGGAACATGACTTGGCACTCGTGCTGCCACCTTGCCTGGCCACACACCCCAGGTTTTACATACACTACCTCCTCATTCACAAATCACTAACTCCTCTGTCTGGCGGGTTGCATCCCATAGATTGAGTGAACTTCTCTCCACCGTCTCTAGTCTTGTCCACCCACAGTGGTAACCAATACTACCCCCATGACTTATCACTTGCTAAATTGCACCATACCACTGAACACTTCTGGCTACACTACAGACCAGATGTCTAGAGCTTTCAGACTAGCAAGCAGGCTCTTGCTAGTCACCGGATATCCCCCCAAACTCCACTGCATCCGCATCCCAACCCCCTATACTCACTACGTTCAAGGTACATCTTCAGCCTCCCCTCCCCATTGACAAACATCCTGCATCTCCTACCCTAACCTATCTTAACCCCCTTCCCCTATCAACTAATGACCCTTTATTTCCTTCTCCCTCTCCTCCGACACTACCTGATACCACTACAGAAAAAACTGCCCACATTTTAAGTGACAGAAGCAATACCCACACACACAATGGCAACGACGTATCCCAAGAATGGCATCAACATACCGGAAAAATGCTCCCAACTACTTCTCTCTATGCACAAAAACAAGACCAACATTATCTGCTTACAAGAAACACATTATAAAGCCGATTCCACTCCGAAACTCTCTAATGTCCGCTCCAACTTCCCTACATGCAACCAACCAAGCTTCTAAATCCAAAGGGGTCTCCATCCTCTTTGCAAAACACTGCCCTTTTCAAATTTCAGTTACATTTCTAGATAAGCAGGGTCACTACATCTTTGTGAAGGGTTCCCTTCATGGAAAACCGGTCACCCTGGCGAATATCTATGCACCAAATTCCAAACAAGTCCCGTTCTTTAAATCAACACCACAACTACTTTCAACTTTTCAGGAAGGCATCCTAATCCTAGGTGGAGACTTTAATGTCCCCCTTAACCCCTTGCATGATACATATACCGGTACCTCAACGATGCCGTACAAAGCATTACCCACAATCAACACGGTTGTTCAACACTTGGTGTATGCTATACCCTAACGTGAAAGACTATACATTCCACTCATCCCCCCACAACCGCTATGCTAGACTTGACTACCTATTCATTTTGCAAAGTGATCTGACAATGCTCACTGCAGTTACCATAGACCCCATGTACCTATCAGACCATCACCCTATGTCCATGTCCATAACATTTCCAGACATCCCAACGCAATCCTCGACATGGCGCCTAGACCCCAAGCTACTTACAGACAGCATGATCACACCCAAAATTAACAAAAGACTACTCCAATATTTCAGAGAAAATAATTCTTCGGATATATCAATGATGCTGGAATGGGAAGCGCACAAATGCACCATACAAGGTGAATTGATCGCAATCTCCATGAAACACAAAAGAAAAAGACAGTCTTACATTAAAAAGCTAATGACATGTATTCGCATGTTAGAATGGGCACATAAATCCACACAAGCAGCATCCTGTCTACATGAACTTGTCCAAGCCAGGGCAGAACTAGTGGAGGAACTTGAAAAAAAAAACTAAACTAAAGTTATATACTAACACAAAAAATATTCTATGAATACGGAAATAACTGACTCTTGGCTTGGCTGACTATCCGCTTCGGTTACTGAACTTTGGCTAGGTTTTGACTACGTTTGTTCTTTTTTACTTTTATTATTAAACAAGTGTGATTTAACTGTGCTTCCCTCTTGATCTGATTTCATGGTTTTTGACAATAGAAAATGAATTTGTTACATACTACACCCACCTATACAACCTAGGACCTACAAACACAAAACCAGAAGACTCTACACGCACACAAATGATCAAAGAATTTCTTGCGAAACATAGCCCCAAACGACTGTCTGAACAGGAAACAGGGGATTTAGAGCACCCTATTCCCTCAGAAGAGGTTAACACAGCTCTTAAAGAGTTGAAAATGAAAGAGTCCTGTCAGGATGGCTTAACGACAGGCTACTATAAGACTTTTAGTGAAACACTCCGACCACATTTTCTAAAAGCATTCAATTCCATTACGTCTGACCACCCCCTGCCCCATGACCTCCTTACAGCACACATAACAGTAAATCCAAAACCTAATAAGGACCCTTCACTAGTCACCAATTATCGACCAATTTCTTTATTAAATGTGGACCTCAAACTCTATGCTAAAATCCTAGCCAATCATCATTTGCTCTTACTATCCAAACTCATTTCATTAGACCAGGCGGGCAGAGAAGCAAGAGACAACACTATAAAAGCAATATACACAGATGGTTCACTTCTGCACAACACCGTGTTTTTTTTTTATCCATAGATGCAGAGAAGGCGTTCGATAGAGTGGCCTGGAACTATATGTTGGAAGCCCTCAAAACGTTTGGCATACAGGACTGTATGTTGCAATTTATTTGGGCTTTATTCTCCTCCCCAATGGCAAAGGTCCCAGTTAATGGGCACCTATTGCCTTCCCTATATCGAACGGTACTCGCCAGGGGTGCCCTCTCTCTCCATTAATTTTTGTACTTACCCTAGAACCTCTACCACAATGCCTCAGGTCTAACCCTGACATTAAAGGAGTCACAATCGCTAAGAAAACCTACAAACTAGCAGCTTTCGCGAACGACATTATTTCATTCCTCACGGAACCACACATTATACTACCTAACGTACTCAAAGATTTTGCCGCGTTCAAAACTATGACCAACCTCCAAATAAATTTAACAAAATCAGAAGCACTGAATATATCCCTAGATAGCAAAATGATCAATCATTGTCAAACAAACTTCCCCTTTAAATGCAGTAAGGACTCGATCACATACCTAGGGATCCAGTTACCCTCGCAAATCTCCAAACTGTATACTAAAAAACGATATCCCGATCCACCAACACATTCAAAAAGATTTGAAAACATGGTCCACCGGTCTTTTCTCATGGTTTGGCAGAGCGTCAATAGTCAAAAGGAACATCCTCCCAAGAATATTGTCTGTCCTTCAGGCAGCGTCCATAAAAATACCACAAGCCTCTTTTGCCTATGTCCGTAGAACTTGCACAGTGTTCGTATGGGGTAAAGCACAACCAAGATTAAGTTTGAAAGACTAACATTACCCATGTTAAAAGGAGGCATAGGCTTTCCGGACATAGCCAAATGCCACTGGGTCTGCCAACTAGCAAGAATTATAAATTTGGAATGTTCATTCTACCACCAAAGCTTGGGTAGACATTGAACATACATTCTCTACCTTACCATTACGCCAACTACCATGGACCGCCTCCACATACCACCAGATTGCAAACACCCTCTAATTGGCAACACTCTACAAATATTCAAAAAGGCATGTCACAAATTAAAAATCTCCTCCACTCCGGGCCCACTAACACCCATCCGTAACAACCCAGACTTCCCACCAGGTCTCGCAGACGCCTTCCTCTCAGAGGTCTGGCCCCACCCCACCATACAAGCTGAACACTTCTTTGAGAGAAACTCCTTTCTAACTTTAGTCAATCTGACCACGCAATGATCAGGTCAACCTCTTTCCCTTCTGGTCATATATTCAACGTAGACATTTCCTCAACAATCCTCATACACGCGATGCGCATGCTGGACAAAACACACCCTTCGAAGTATTATGCAAAAGAACAGAACCGCAGAGACACATAATCTCAGACGTGTACTCCCTTGTGTTCTCAGACCACAGTCCCAAATCCAACATAGCGAGTCAACGTTGGGAAAGGGATCTTTCTATAAACCTTTCAGAAGAGCAATAGGAAAATATCTATTCTTACATCCATAAGGGTTCGACCAATGTTTCTGCATAAGAAAACGGATTTAAGGTTTTCTCCAGATGGTACAAAAAACCTCTCAGACTACATAAAATTTCCCCCACCGTGCCCCCAAACTGCTGGAGATGCGTAGACAAAGACGGTTCAATTCTACATATATGGTGGTCTTGCCCCAGGATCCAGCCCCCCTGGACGGAAGTCCACCGTCTCACTAATCTAATAACCACATAACCAATAGACTTTTCCCTGGCCCAAATGCTTCTGCATCACTCAACCATTCCCAAAAAGCAATACCACAGATCCCTACCTCTACACCTTATAAACTCAGCAAAAATGTGTATCCCAGCACAATGGAAAGCAACAAATCCCCCAACGATTGTGGATTTATTCAAATACATAAACAAAGTTGCTGACATGGAAGAATTGGTTCATTAAGCCAGAGATACACTTACCAAGTTCCAGAAAACTTGGACATGTTGGCATCACTTTCAGACATCTACTGAATATTCCCAATTAGTATCCCGGTAAAACTTTGCTGTAACACATTGTCAGGTCGGAGAAGGAGGAAGAAATTGCCCCCTGCACATCAACTTCCACACATATCCCTGAATATTCATGCCCCAACCCCCATACCCACCAGAGATGATAGTGACACACATAACCATCCAAGGGCAACAAATTTTTCCCCTACAACACCTCTCCCTACATTCCTGCATCCCCCTTGATCCCTAGCAGAAAGCCCCATACACCCCAAGCTAGAGATCCTCCTGTATCTCCCTATACTCACACTACCCATACCAGATCTTCCCTATAGCTGTGACAGATTACCCTGGCCATGGAATAGGCCCACTTGAACCACCATACTCGACAGAGATTGCTAGTGGTCCGCAACCCTACGAAATACCATCAGTTCGAGACACATTTGGCAAAATAACTGTGGAAGATGCAACAAAGCCAACATTTCCCAAGTGCTATCACTTATATAGATACCTTGTACATCCTACAAAAAACATACACTCTCACAGACAATATAACTGAGAAGCTCCCTAATACATACATTAGGAAAAATTATAACGCTCAGTTTGGTTACTTCACCCGCATCATAAAGGTAAAAGTTTTATTATACTTCAAGTTATCAACATATGTTGTTTAAATGTTGTTTTTCATAAACCTTGATCACATGTACGTTATACATGCAAGAATTAATATTGTCATCTATCTTCTCGACAATGTAATTGAATTGTATGTCTTATGACTCTGTATACTCACATAATTCATATTCTGTATACAGTAAAAACTTATTCCAAACAAAAAAAAATGCACATAAATGTCATGCAGTGGTTTATGTGAACTAAATACTCCATCTTCATATAAAATCCTACATGTAGCACCCTCCTAGCTAGGCTTCTAGGCAATTGTAGTTTTTGGCTTCAGCTGCAATCAAAGAAGCAGTGATTGTTTTTTATTCTGGCCTGTTCAGAGCTTCACAGGCTGAGAGTTTAATTGTTTCCTACTGCCTCTATAAGAAGTTTCTGGAACTTAGGGAGGGAAAATTCAAATAACCAGCTTGAATATTGAGTAGGGCCTAGCCAATCCGCGGGGAGGTGTGCCCAGATGGTGGCTGGGTTGCTGTTAAATAGTCTGGAGGGGATTGTCTTTTTCTTCCTAAGGGAATGGATCTGTGAGCTGAGAGGAGTTGGGGAGGGGCTGCTTGTCCCTGTAGCCCTTTGGACTGATTACTGGACTACTCAAGCAAGTGGCTGCACATATGGTCTGTCAGTGCACCAGGATCCAGTGAGTAAAGTCAGTTTACTATATGTGCTCTTATTGCTTCATGATACCCAAATGTGAAACGTGAATTATTCCAGAGTGCTTATACCAGTGCTACTGTTGCCAAGTGTCCTCTCTTAGCAATACATTCCATTTTGGAGTATTCCACATCACCCTGAATCCCATCCAAAATTCCACAAGCAATATATTTTAAAAAGACAACCCCTAGACTTTGTACTGGAACCAGAGTGTAAATGGACTGTTGCTGTGTGCCTAGCTGCCTCCGCACAGCTTGGAAAAGAACCTGTCTAATCTGTGGCCCTTTCTTTCGTGGGTAGTGCTACTTATATATACACATCATAGTCCTTGGTACTCTCAGCAGCTCATTGCCTACACATCCACAAAGACTTACATGGAGCTCAATATTCACATTAATATAGTCCTACCTCTGCACATCACAGTCCTTGGCACTGTCAGCACCTTACTGCTTGAAAATCCACAAAGTACTACATGGAGATAATTCTTTACATTAAAATAGAAGTAAACCCAGTCATTAAAATGTAATAAAAGCTTTACCATGTTAAAGGAATTTTAAAAGTTGTTTTTAATCTTTTGAAATCTGAAATTTACATAAAAAATATATTTCCAGGTGTTCATGCCATGAAGGTCATTGTGCAGGCTCTTCCTGCTTTAGTTATAACCTCTTAATACCCCACGCTTTGGAGAATGTTAACACATACAATAACCTTACATATGCTGTCACCATACATTTTTTTAAGTAAAACCATAAAAAGAGTAACTAGAGAACTAGAATCTGGTAGAGCAATTTTGCTCCAATCCATAATAACTATAATGCCCTGTACACACGGTCGTATTTTCTGACGGAAAATGTGTGATAGGACCTTGTTGTCGAAAATTCCGACCGTGTGTGGGCTCCATCACACATTTTCCATCTGAATTTCCGACACACAAAGTTTGAGAGCTTGCTATAAAATTTTCTGACAACAAAATCCGTTGTCGGAAATTCCGATTGTGTGTACACAAATCCAACGCACAAAGTGCCATGCATGCTCAGAATAAATTAAGAGATGAAAGCTATTGGCTACTGCCCCGTTTATGGTCCCGACGTATGTGTTTTACGTCACCTCGTTTAGAACGATCGGATTTTCCGACAACTTTGTGTGACCATGTGTATGCAAGACAAGTTTGAGCCAACATCCGTCGGAAAAAATCCATGGATTTTGTTGTCGGAATGTCCGATCAATGTCCGACCATGTGTACAGGGCATAAGAGGTGCTCTTAACACAAAACACCCAATGAAAGCGCCAATATTAGTGATTTATATCATTATAAATCTTATCAAATTATTCATGCATCCATCCATAATATCTTCATGGAGTTTATAAAAATTTTTTTTACAATAGTCAGTGTTCTTGTTCCAATGCCCCACACTATTTGTGAAATTCTTCCAATCCTCCACCACTGTGTAGAAAGTGTGCACCACTCCCCATAAGACACCTCACCGGAAATATTTGCTTCTCATTTTACTGATTGGCAAAATAGCATTCAGAAGCATCCCTCTTCAGGGTCACTGCTCCTTTACAATAACTCCATCAGCTCTCCATAATCTCCATCTACAGTGTCTTGCAAAAGTATTCACCCCCTTTGGCTTTTTAACTATTTTGTTACATTACGGCCTTTAGTTCAATGTTTTTCTAATCTGAATTATATGTGATGGATCAGAACATAATAGTCTAAGTTGGTGAAGTAAAATTAGAAAAATCTATACATAAAACTATTTTTCAGAAATAAAAAAAATGATAATTGGCATGTGCATATGTATTCACCCCCTTTGCTATGAAGCTCATAAAAAGCTCTGGTGAAACCAATTACCTTCAGAAGTCACATAATTAGTGAAATGATGTCCATCTGTGTGCAATCTATGTGTCACATGATCTGTCATTACATATACACAGCTGTTTGAAAGGCCCCAGAGCCTGAAACATCTAAGCAAGAGGCACCACTAACCAAAAACTGCCATGAAGACCAAGGGACTCTCCAAACAAGTAGGGGACAATGTTGTTGAGAAGTACAAGTCAGGGTTAGGTTATAAAATAATACCCAAATCTTTGATGATCCCTAGGAGCTCCATCAAATCTATCATAACCAAATTGAAAAAACATGGCACAACAGCAAACCTGCCAAGAGACGGCTGCATGCTAAAACTCACAGACCAGGCAAGGAGGGCATTAATCAGAGAGGCAGCACAGAGACCTAAGGTAACACTGGAGGAGCTGCAGAGTTCCACAGCAGAGACTGGAGTATCTGTACCTAGGACGACAATAAGCTGTACGCTCCATAGAGTTGGGCTTTATGACAGAGTGGTCAGGATAAAGCCATTACTTTCAGTAAAAAACAAAATGGCACGTTTTGAGTTTGTGATAAGGAATGTGGGAGACTCCCAAAATGTATGGACTAAGTTGCTCTGGTCTGATGAAACTAAAATTGAGCTTTTTGGTCATCAAAGAAAACGCTATGTCTGGCGCAAGCCCAACACATCACATCACCCAAAGAACACCATCCCGACAGTGAAACATGGTGGTGGCAGCATCATGCTGTGGGGATGTTTTTCAGCAGTTGGGACTGGGAAACTGGTTAGAGTTGAGGGAAAGATGGTTGAAGCTAAATACAGGGATATTCTTGAGCAAAGCCTGCACCACTCTGTGTGTGATTTGACGGTAGGGCGGAGGTTCACCTTCCAGCAGGACAATGACCCCAAACACACTGCTAAAGCAACACTTGAGTGGTTTAAAGGGAAACATGTAAATGTGTTGGAATGGCCTAGTCAAAGCCCAGACCTCAGTCCAATAGAAAATCTGTGGTCAGACTTAAAGATTGCTGTTCACAAGCGCAAACCATCCAACTTGAAGGAGCTGGAGCAGTTTTGCAAGGAGGAATGGGCAAAAATCCCAGTGGTAAAATGTGGCAAGCTCATAGAGACTTATCCAAAGCGACTTGGAGCTGTGATAGCCGCAAAAGGTGGCTCTACAAAGTATTGACTTTAGGGAGGTGAATAGTAATGCACGTTGACTTTTTTTTGTCATTTTGTCCTATTTGTTGTTTGCTTCACAATAAAAAAAAAACATCTTCAAAGTTATTGGCATGTTCTGTAAATTAAATTATTCAAATCCTCAAACAATCCATGTTAATTCCAAGTTGTGAGGCAACAAAACACGAAAAATGCCAAGGGGGTGAATACGTTTGCAAGGCACTGTATAATGTTTAGTTCACAAAGCCTTTAAAAGTGTTTGCTTTGCTGTGTGCCATTTCATCATCTATGTGTGAATGTCACAATGGCTAAATACACAGCCATAAGCAAATATTACATGTTATATTGCTTTAAGTAATTTTCTAGATCATGCAGTATTTAAGCTCTTACCATAAACATTTAAAGGTCAATTCACAAATATTTGCACAGATTAACACTCTTTAAAATGTCACTAGCCTCTCCCCTCAATTGTAAAATTGAGGCGAGCTTTTAGAAGTTAAAGATTAATTTCATGTGAAAAAATACCTTCCACACGTATGTGATATTTATATTTTTGAATGAAACATTTTCAAAAGAATATTACCATCAAATAAACTTAAAAACTGTACCTAAGTTCATTCATCTAAGTGACTCTTTAGTCTATTTGTAAAAATTTTGACTTTATCAAGTTAGAACATTTCTTTGTTATATAATGAGCCTTTCTGTGGGCCCACTGGGAATGGCTGTACATTTTAGCCATTGCCTGATTATTAGGAACAATACTTGTATTGGATGCATCACGTAAATTGGATGAAGCATGGAAACTTTTATTCTTTATTGGACTTGTGTAATCTATTCATCAATCTGCTATAAGCAAATGTAAAAGTAAATGTAACAATCATAGAACAGTGCACATTTATTAAAATACACAGCTTGTAAAAATATGGAATTGGCATAATTATAGTGTGCTGTGCAAATATTGTTTCAATTACGCACATGAAAGCAACAACAAAGTTTGAAATCAGGGATATCACTATATGCATATAGGTAAACAGAGCCCCATTATGAGTTTTTAAACTACCCTTTTTCTATTGAGTAATGCTCTCTTTCAGTGAACTGATAAAAGACAGAAGCTTGTTAAAGATTTCCAATTTTACATCATCCAGAGGAACAATTACAAGTGTCTAAAGTAGGGTAATCTGTTTTCTGATCGATTAAACATTTCAGATTTTCGAATTAATACTGTAACCTGTAACATTGTTTAAAGCTTAACTCCAAGCATGTATAAAAGACACAAATTATTGTAGCCCAGTATTATGTTTGATACATTCTTATATGTTATTTTTTAAATGCAAGCAGTACTTACATTTGATTTGGTATCTTTATAATAAACAATCTCACAGTCCTTACTAATAACCAGGATCTGGTCATAAAAACAGCTGACAAGAGTGGTGGTTAGGGATGAGCCGAACACCCCCCTGTTCGGTTCGCACCAGAACATGCGAACAGGCAAAAAATTTGTTCGAACACGCGAACACCGTTAAAGTCTATGGGACATGAACATGAATAATCAAAAGTGCTAATTTTAAAGGCTTATATGCACGTTATTGTCATAAAAATTGTTTGGGGACCTGGGTCCTGCCCCAGGGGACATGGATCAATGCAAAAAAAAGTTTTAAAAATTGCCGTTTTTTCGGGAGCAGTGATTTTAATAATGCTTAAAGTGAAACAATAAAAGTGTAAAATCCCTTTAAATTTCATACCTGGGGGGTGTCTATAGTATGCCTGTAAAGGGGCGCATGTTTCCCGTTTTTAGAACAGTCTGACAGCAAAATGACATTTCAAAGGAAAAAAAGTTTTAAAACTACTTGCAGCTATTAATGAATTGCTGGTCCGACAATACACATAGAAGTTCATTGATAAAAACGGCATGGGAATTCCCCACAAGGGAACCCCGAACCAAAATTAAAAAAAAAAAGACATGGGGGTTCCCCTATATTCCATACCAGGCCCTTCAGGTCTGGTATGGATATTAAGGGGAACCCCGGGCAAAATTTAAAAAAAAAATAGCGTGGGGTCCCCCTAAAAATTCTTACCAGACCCTTATCCAACCACGCAACCTGGCAGGCCGCAGGAAAAGAGGGGGGGACAAGAGAGCGCCCCCCTCCTGAACCGTACCAGGCCACATGCTCTCAACATTGGGAGGGTGCTTTGGGGTAGCCCCCCAAAACACCTTGTCCCCATGTTGATGAGGACAAGGGCCTCATCCCCACAACCCTGGCCGGTGGTTGTGGGGGTCTGCGGGCGGGGGGCTTATCAGAATCTGGAAGCTCCCTTTAACAAGGGGACCCCCAGATCCCGGACCTCCCCCCTGTGTGAAATGGTAAGGGGGTACAAAAGTACCCCTACCATTTCACTAAAAAAGTGTCAAAAATGTTAAAAATGACAAGAGACAGTTTTTGACAATTCCTTTATTTAAATGCTTCTTCTTTCGTCTATCTTCTTTCATCTTTCTTCTTTCTTCTATCTTCTATCTTCCTTCAGTTTCTTCCTCCATCTTCTTCTTCTTCTGGTTCTTCTGGTTCTTCTGGTTCTTCCTCCGATGTTCTCATTCGGCATCTTCCTCCGCGGCGTTGGCGTCTTCTTCCCTTCTTCTCCTTGGGCCGCTCCGCATCCATGATGGCATGGAGGGAGGTTCCCGCTGTGTGACGCTTCTCTCTTCATCTTCTTCTCTTCATCTTCTTCTCTTCATCTTCTTTTCAGGCCGCTCCACATCCATGATGGCATGGAGGGAGGCTCCCGCTGTGTGATGCTTCTCCTCTTCTGGCGGTTCTTAAATAACGAGGGGTGGGGCCACCCGGTGACCCCACCCCCTCTGACGCACGGGGACTTGACAGGACTTCCCTGTGGCATTCCCCATGATGTCAGAGGGGGGCGGGGTCACCTGTTACGTAACCCCGCCCCCTTCTGACATCACGGGGAATGCCACAGGGAAGTCCCCGTCAAGTCCCCGTGCGTCAGAGGGGCTGGGGTCACCGGGTGGCTCCCCCCCATTATTTAAGAACCGTCAGAAGAGGAGAAGCATCACACAGCGGGAACCTCCCTCCATGCCATCATGGATGCAGAGCGGCCCGAAAAGAAGAAGAAGACAAGAAGATGAAGAGAAGAAGATGAAGAGAAGAAGATGAAGAGAGAAGCGTCACACAGCGTGAGCCTCCCTCCATACCATCATGGATACGGAGCAGCCCGAGGAGAAGAAGGGAAGAAGACGCCAATGCCGCAGAGGAAGATGCCAGGGGAGAACCAGAAGAAACAGAAGAACCAGAAGAAGAAGAAGATGGAGGAAGAAACCGAAGGAAGATAGACGATAGAAGAAAGAAGAAAGAAGAAGCATTTAAATAAAGGAATTGTCAAAAACATTTTAAAAAACAATTTTAACATTTTTGACAGTTTTTTAGTGAAATGGTAGGGGTACTTTTGTACCCCCTTACCATTTCACACAGGGGGGAGGGCCGGGATCTGGGGTCCCCTTGTTAAAGGGGGCTTCCAGATTCCGATAAGCCCCCCGCCCGCAGACCCTCTCAACCACCGGCTAGGGTTGTAGGGATGAGGCACTTGTCCTCATCAACATGGGGACAAGGTGTTTTGGGGGGCTACCCCAAAGCACCCTCCCAATGTTGAGGGCATGTGGCCTGGTACGGTTCAGGAGGGGAGGCGCTCTCTCGTCCCCCCTCTTTTCCTACGGCCTGCCAGGTTGCGTGCTCGGATAAGGGTCTGGTATGGATTTTTGGGGGGACCCCACGCCGTTTTTTTTTTTTTAATTTTGGTGCGGGGTTCCCCTTAAAATCCATACCAGACCTGAAGGGACTGGTATGGAATTTAGGGGGACCCCCACGTCATTTATTTTTTTTTAATCTTGGTTCGGGGTTCCCCTGTGGGGAATTCCCATGCCGTTTTTATCAATGAACTTTTATGTGTATTGTCAGACCGGCAATTCATTAATAGTCGCAAGTAGTTTTAAATGACTTTTTTCCTTTGAAATGTCATTTTGCTGTCAAACTAAACACGGAAACATGCGCCCCTTTACAGGCATACTATAGACACCCCCCAGGTATGAAATTTAAAGGGATATTACACTTTTATTGATTCATTTTAAGCATTATTAAAATCACTGCTCCAGAAAAAACGGCCATTTTTAAAACTTTTTTGCATTGATCCATGTCCCCTGGGGCAGGACCCAGGTCCCCAAACACTTTTTATGACAATACCATGCATATAAGCCTTTAAAATTAGCACTTTTGATTTCTCCCATAGACTTTTAAAGGGTGTTCCGCGGCATTCAAATTTGCAGCGAACACCCTAAATTGTTCGCTGTTCGGCGAACTGGCGAACAGCCGATGTTCGAGTCGAACAGGAGTTCGACTCAAATTCGAAGCTCATCCCTAGTGGTGGTATAGTAATTCAGAACAGAGCAGATTATGTAAAAGAAGCTCACTGATTATTATCAGACACCACTACATACAAGAAATTATGCACTGACCCACTGCCAGCCTTCACTATAGAGGCCACCCATGTAATCAAGCAGGCCAAAGAGACTGATATCATTAACAAGCAAGAATTGTAATTTTTTAACAGAGACTTCTATTCCACACCCTATTTCTACCACATACCAAAAATACACAAACATTTGGATAATCCACCTTGGAGGCCCAGAGTAGCAGCTATGGAAAACATCATTAATCCATTTTCACAGTACATAGATGAATTTCTTCAGCCACTAGCACATGGCCTTCCCTCTTACATAAGGGATGGGGCACACCTCCCGGAACAATTTACACATTACACATGGGCATCCACTTACACATGGGCTTCATTGGACATTAATTCATTGTATACATCCATCCTCCACACAATAGGGCTTAAAGCCGTTTCACAGTTCTTAATGGACAATCCTTTTCTCAACCCCAATCAGGCACAATTTATAGTGGATGCAACTAAGTTTTGTTTAACGCATAACTACTTCAGTTTCAATGGATTTCTATCTACATGTCAACGGAACAGCAATGGGGGCAAATTTTGCCCTCAGTTATGCCAACCTTACTATGGCATTTGGGAAGCCAATTACATCTGGCATAACAATCCCTATATCTCCCATATTATCTTCTATGGGAGATATATAGATGACATCATTGTTATCTGGGATGGCCCAGAGCCCCTATTTCTGGAATTTTTGAGTCATTGCAATGCCAACTCATATGGCTTATCATTTACATCTGTACATGATTACACACAACTATCCTTCTTGAATCTCATGCTTTATCATCATGAAAGCCACATCCAAGCAAAGAATTACACAAAACCCATGGCAGGTAACTCTTTTTTTACACTACCATATCTGCCATCACCCCAGATGGATCAATAATATCCCCAAAAGTCATTTTTACAGGCTGCATACGAATTGCATCAGAAATAAAGACTATGTAGTACAAGTTGCTTTACTTAACACTTCAGCCCCGGAAGGATTTGCCCCCTTCCTGACCAGGCCATTTTTTTGCGATACGGCACTGTGTCGCTTTACGTGACAACTGCGCGATCATGTGACGTTGTACCCAAACAAAATTTATGTCTTTTTTCCCACAAATAGAGCTTTCTTTGGGTGGTTTTTAATTACCTCTGCGGTTTTTATTTTTTGCACTATAAACAAAAAAAGCAAAAAATGTTTTCAATATTGCGAATCTGGCTGGAGTTGCAGCAGTAAGAGCATACCTGTGGAGGGACAAAGAAGATATTTTCAGATTAAACATTCAGATGAGTGCAGAGTAAGAAGTGCTTCAACTTATAGAAATACCCCCACTTTGAGAAAGAATCCCATCTACAAACATACCACCCATAGGCCAATTCTTCTCCATAATTAAAGCCTGGTGTCAGGGAAGACCAGCCAGTACTCAAGATGGCCGAAGGAAAAGTCGACCTGTGACCTCAGCCTGTCAGGGAAGACCAGCCATTACTCAAGATGGCTGAAGGAGAGGTCGACCTGTGACCTCAGACTGTCAGGAAAGACCAGCCAGTATTCAAGATGGCCGACGGAGAAGTCGACCTGTGACCTCAGCCTCTGGCAGAACACCATCGGTGCACCTGTGTGCACATTACCAAGAGGCTATTTAAACTTGGTCTGTGCTTGCATCCAGTGCTGCCCGTTCTACAGCATTCCCGTGTGTTCCTACCTGCTTACCCGTGATACCTGCACCTGTTTACCGACCCGGCTTGCCTCTGACTCTGCTACCTGCATCTGACCCGGCTTGTTCTGACTCTGCATCTGCCTGCTCCTTCTACTACCACGCTGCCAGCCGGTTGCCGATCCTGCCTGCATCCAGACTACACACCTGCCTCTGCTTCTGCTCCTGTCGTTCCCACCAGTGTTTGACCCGGCTTGCCTGACCTGCATCTTCCGCTCATTGGAGGACCCTGCTCCAGCACCGTGCCACCTGCCGCTGTTCTACATTACAGTGAAGACAAACTGTTTGGCACTTGTGCGACTCTGCACTTCTGCTCCTCCTGTCTACTCTATCAGGGGGCCAGAATCAGAGGAGCAAGAGAGACCGTTCCCTGCATATCAGGCTCTACCGTCAGGTACGTGACACCTGGTGACCAATAACCAATGTTACACACACATAGGCAGCAGGTGTTTGTAAGGGTGAATTTTAGCTTATATTAGTTAGAGGATTGGTTGAAATAGCTAAATAGGATAGAATTCTGGAACTATTCTTTATGGACTCTCTGGCAGGAATTAAAGTGATTGTAAAGGCTCACTTTAATAAATAAAATAAAAATAATAACAAACATGTTATACTTACCTCCTCTGTGCAGTTGGTTTTGCACAGAGCAGCCCAGATCCTCCTCTTCTCGGGTCCCTCTTTGCTGCTCATAGCCCCTTCCTCCTTTGAGTGCCCCTCAGCCAGCAGCTTGTTACAGGTTATCACCCAAGCCGAGTCAGAGCTCCGTGTATCCATTCAGACACTGATCCGCAACCTGGTCCCGCCCCCTTTCTCCCCTGATTGGCTGACTGACTTTGATTGACAGCCACGGGAGCCAATAGCGCCACTGCTCTGTCGCAGCCAATCAGGAGGAGTGTACTGGATGGCTGAGGGGATCGTCGTGGACATTGCTGGAGAGAGAAGGGGCACAGGTAGGTATTTGGGGGGTGCTGGGGAGGGGGGCTGCTACACGCACAAGTTTTTTTTTTATTGCACAGAATGCATTAAGATAAAAAAAACCTTCTACCTTTACAACTCTTTTAACAAAGAGTGCAGCAAGGACAAAATTGCACCACTCTTCCAAACTTAGAAAATGGAGCAGATGCTGCTCCTAATCAACAAAAATGGCACAAGCCCCTGTGATAATTCAAACTGATCTTTTTTATGCTGTGTCTGTTACTGTCACTGCATAGAACAGTAGCTGGAATGCTGTGAGGGGGAGAAGAAAGGCTTGTAAGAGCACAGAGAGGATTGTGAGCTGTCAGCTGAAAGCTCACATTCTGTACACCAGCTTGGAATCCGATGGAGATCTGAGCTAGTTTTCTTTACAGGAAGCTGCCACAATCACTAATTAATAAATTAGTCACAGAACTCACTGCAGTTTCCATTTCACCCTGAAACAGAAATTGTTATGGGTGGGTCAGCCCTGCAGCCAGGCACATGGTATTTTTCACAGACAGGTACACACAACATGTTCACTTCAATGACTAGTCTAGAGGATGTTGATTTTGCTGTTTTTATTTTTGGAGAATTTGGATAGGGATAGGGTAGTGGTGGGATACTCCAAAATTAAGAAATAAGTACACTGAGGACTTAATCTTCCTTTCTTGCTTAAGTAGTAGTAGAACTAGTAGAGCAAAGTCTCTTCTATTTAGTGGAAAGTATCTGCACAGAGCTCTTCAGGACTACCAGCCGGTGGCCACATTAAAGTGATTGTAAAGGTTTTTTTTTTTTAAATAACAAACATGTTATACTTACCTGCTCTGTGCAATGGTTTTTCACAAAGCATACCCGATACTCTTCTTCTGGGGTGCCCCGGTGACACTCCTGGCTCCTCCTCTTCATTGGGTGCCTTTGTGAAGAGCTGCTTTCCCTGGGGGCATGAGTCCCGCTGCTTCATCCATTGACACAGACAGCAAGACTCACTGGTGCTTTTGGCTCCTCCCCCTTGCAAAGTGCCCCAATTGCAAGCCACTTGCTATGGGGCACTCGTGAAGACTCATTTCTGAGTCACTCACTGTGCGTCCAGTCACAAACATAGCACGGCTTAGCCCTATCCCCCTCTCTTTTTCATTGGCTCACTCGCTGTGATTGACAGCAGCAGGTATCTAAGCCAGTGAGGGTAGAGAAGCTGGGAGAGCTTCTGTTTTAATGCATATTGCTGGATTGAGCTGGGTCTCAGGTAAGTATTGGGGGGGGGGGTCAAAATGGGGCCGTAGCAGGAGTTTTTTTTATCTTAATGCATAGAGTGCAATAAGGTAAAACACCTTGAGACTTTAACTTCATTGGGATAGTGTTCCATAATTTCAGCTAGTATCAGGAAATGTAGTCTATTTTACTTACTTCTGGTTTATAATTAGCATATTATGTCACAGAGAAACTGGAAATAACTAAGAATAGATACAGTTACATTAAAACAGTATAGTACAACATGTAATTGGTGCCTCCAAAATGACTTTACAAAACCACTTCCCATACAACATACTCTCAGGCTATTTCTAAATACTGATACAGTATACTTTATGATGTAATCCAGTTGCACAGTAAGTTTTGTGTTTCGTACTTTAATTGGGCAGGCTATGTAATTGTTTCAGTATACCATAAATAAATGACAAGGAAGACAGCAATGCAGGTTTATAATTAATAATAATAAATAGGTATTGTGCTCAGGCTTTGGCTTATTAGTGCAATTATTTTTTAGCTGAAGTTTAAAAGATAACATGATTAGGTGATAAAGAACTGTAAAATTACACAAACGATTATTTTCAATGACAAGGAATATGCATTCAGCAAAATTATTCAGAATTACAGAGAACATTTTTATTCACTGTACATCATTTTATAAGCCCATTCAGGGCAAAGTAGCAGAGTTTCTTGAAAGTGAATGCTAAGACCCATAATAGATAGTAGTGATCCCTTAAATATAAAAGATCAATCACTAAAAAGGATGTAAATAAATAATAAAATACAAAGTGCACTAGTGCTGTAAGTAATGATAACAGTGACTCTATATACCAAAATATCACTATAAAGTACCAAAACAGTAACAGCAAATATAGGAGTAACAACTCCTGTATAAAGTGCAAGAAATACAATATATAAGTGGATTCCAGCGTGTAACATACATGCAACACACAGAGTGACTTTGTGCAAAAATAAAATCAACGTGGTGATGAAACAAAATTATCAGTTCAATCAAAGTGCTTCTGCATATAAAAGTCCTCCTTCATAAAGTGACGCCAGCTTCCTAACATGCATATATATTGCAGTGAGGTGCTCAAATGTGACACAATAGTGCTCCTCTTCATGTTCACACACACTAGTAGGTAGTGGCCCCTTACCTTAGGGTAATGGGGTAACAGCATATGACCAGTATTGGGAGTAACTGACCAATACAGATCATATGCTGTTACCCCATTACCCTAAGGTAAGGGGCCACTACCTACTAGTGTGTGTGAACACGAAGAGGAGCACTATTGTGTCACATTTGAGCACCTCACTGCAATATATATGCATGTTAGGAAGCTGATGTCACTTTATGAAGGAGGGCTTTTATATGCTGAAGCACTTTGATTGAACTGATAATTTTGTTTCATCGCCACGTTGATTTTATATTTAAAATTTTTGCACAAAGTCACTTTGTGTGTTGCATGTATGTTACACGCTGGAATCCACTTATATATTGTATTTCTTGCACTTTATACAAGAGTTGTTACTCCTACATTTGCTGTTACTATTTTGGTACTTTATAGTGATATTTTGGTGTATAGAGTCACTGTTATCATTACTTACAGCACTAGTGCACTTTATATTTTATTATTTATTGTTTATATACTTCCTTTTTAGTGGTTGATCTTTTATACTTAGGGGTTACTACTATCTATTATTGGTTTATTTAATTATAATTTGTTTTGTTTATACCTTAGTGTGTTCTATCAAGCCCACTAGGAGCATATCACTAATATAATTTGTGTTCTTGCTAGGATTAGCGCAGCACCACTCTATTTATTTATCCATTTGTTGGCAGGGTCTGGTTGTACCCTACTCGGTGCAGGCAGCTTTTCCCTATAGCTCTGTTTTAACACGCATGATAGCGCAGGAATAATTATATATACACAATGCTAAGACCCACTAAGGTCCCTTATACACATGTGGACCATTCGTTTCATCAGTTCAGTCACGTTTTTCCAAAGAAAAAAACAGATATAGTTTATATCCGTTTTACATAAGTTTGTCACCCATTTTTCATCCGTTTTCACATCGGTTTATTACATCCACCAGCTAGGGTCCTTAACCACTCGAGTCCTGGAGCCATTTGTTCATGCAAAAACGGATTGTTTGTCCGTTTACATGCGTTTTTCTCAGATCTGTTTCTTTAACCACTTGCCATTTGCCCACTGTCAAATGACAGAGAGATGGCGCAGCTCTCATTCTTGGTGGATGTCATATGACGGCGCACCCGAACGGCCCCGGTCGCGCCGTGTTGCTAGGACACTGCACGGCCCTGATATCTGTAAAGAGCGGCTAATGCGGTTCTTTAATCATGTGATCAGCTGTGTCCAGTTACAGCCGGTCACACGTAAGCAAGGAAGTGCCTGTAATTGGTGCTCCTTGCCACACATTGACAGAGTGTGTGGTGAGGAGAGCCGATCAGCGGCATCTCCTCAGAGGGGACAGTGAGAGATGTAATCAGGGCACTGATGATCAGTGCCCTGATTACATTAGAGTGCCACCAGTGCCAGCAACCAGTGCCCACGAGTGCTGGCAATCAGTGCCCACCCATGCCAACAATCAGTGCCCACCAGAGCCAGCAATAAGTGCCCATTAGTGATGCCAGTCAGTGCTGGCTTTCAGTGCCCATCTGTCCTGCCTGTCAGTGCTGCCCACCAATGCCCATTAGTGCCCACTAGTGCCTCCCATCAGTGCCGCCTATCCATGCTGCCTATCAATGTCCACCAGTGCCGGCTATCAGTGCCCATAACTGCCACCTATCAGTGCCCACCAGTGCCACCCATCAGTGCCGCCCATTAGTGCTCATCAAGTGCCACCTATTAGTGCCCCCCCATCAGTGATACTTAATAAGTGCCCATAAGTGCCCATAAGTGCCACCTCATCAGTGCCCATCAGGGCAGCCTATCAGTGCCCATCAGCGCACATCAGTGATGGAGAAAAATCACTTATTTACATAATTTACTGACAGATACTAAGGAAAAACATTTAAAAAAAAATAGATGTTTTGTAAAAAATTAAAATCCCAGCAGTGATTTAATACCACCAAAAGAAAGCTCTATTTGTGTGAAGAAAATTATAAAAATGTCACATGCTTATAGTGTAGCATGACCGCACAATTGTCATTTAAAGTGCAACAGCACTGAAAGCTGAAAAATGCTAGACCCAAACAATGTCATGTTAGGAGACCTATTCAACCCTGTGTAAGCTCTGACACCATGAACCATTGAGCTTACACTGACTCCTTATTTTTACAAAGGAACAGAGCAACAGAGGGGGACATGGTGGACTTGAATATAAGTGAATTAATGTTGCCATGAATGGGTAAGGTTACGAGGCAAGAGTGTAAACTGGTTGAATGTCAATTTAATTATGCCTAATTATGCCTAATAACAAATTAATCATTGTTTTATGTTTATACCTTGATACTTAAATAACGTTTTCACTACTTATATAAAATCTTTACTTTATACATACCATTAAATACACAGCACTTTCATGACAGAGAATGTTGAAAGCCCAGCAATGTCTGCTCACCTTTTGATGTTGCTCTCTAAAGTGAGGAAACCATTTTGTTCCCTTTCAGATAGAGACATGGAAGGGGTATCTTTCCTATGACCTTTTTAGTTGTGCAGGTTTTTTTTTAATTGTTATTTTTTTTTCCTTGTCAAAAGAAGTTTATTGAGTATACAATGTTATAAAGATACATAAAGTAAGTTTACAAGGATCTATAAAGTAAGCTCTTTGTTTTACAGTAGGGTTTATATAGGTAAATATCATGAAATTTCAAATATTAAACATTGGGTTCACGTAAACCTAAATTAAAGATATATATCATTTCCTTAGTTACTTTTGTAGGTATTTAAATGATTTATACCTACTATACATATTGTTTACAAGTAGAGTGTATATAGGTCAAATAAATTCTGATAATGAGCTTTAATCGTAAGGTGGAGAAAAGGAAAGAGAAAGAAGAAAAAGGGTTGAAAGGTAGAGGTATGGTCCACAAGGTTGTCCCGCTCGTCAGTTTATTATTCTTTTTAGTTCTCTTTGAAGCCTTAGAATGGGTGTCTCTGTAAGTCATTTAATCTGTTACCATGGCAACAGGACAGAGTCATTGAAGTTTGACAGGAACTGTTGTTTTATCCAAGGATGCCAAAGTTTTTCAAATTTTGGAATTTGATTTAGATCGATGGCTACCATCTTAGCATGGGACATTGTATTATTCATTCTGTGAATTGTTTCTGCTAGTACCAATGTAGGAGATTTCCATGCCTTGGCCACTGTTTGTTTTGCAGCCGTTATTAGTTGGATCATAAGTTTGAATTGAGAGAGCGTTAACCATTCCGGTTTTAGATTAAGTAAAGTTAAATATGGATCTGGTTGTATTATTTTTTTAAATATTTTAGATGCAATCACGAAGACTTCCTTCCAGAAGGTTTGGATTACTGGGCACGTCCACCATATGTGTAAATGTGTGCCTATTTCTGGGCATCCTCGAAAACAAAGAGCTGAGGTATTAGGTGAATATTTTGCCACTCTAGCGGGTACAAGGTACCAGCGAGTTAGGACTTTATAATTTGTCTCCAGTGCTAAGATGTTGGGTGAAGATGACTTAGATGTGAGCCATATGTTAGACCAGTCCGTGTCTTTTAAAGTTCGTCCCAGGTCCTCCTCCCACCTCTGAACGTAAGAGGGTCTATTAAGATTTGCTACTCCATATAATTGATTATAAAGTGATGAAATTGTACCTTTAGCAAATGGATCTTTTGTACAGATTGATTCAAAAATGGATAATTGGGATAATGGTGTATCCCCCTTTAGGAATGGTGTATAGAAATTTTTGATTTGGAGATATCTAAATATCTCAGAGTTTGGTAGATCATATTTTTCTCTAAGCGATGGGAATGAAAGGAATGATTTAGATGCTATGAAGTCATTTAGTGTCTGAATGCCTGATGTTGTCCAAGCTTTAAAAGAATTTGGGTAGATCCATGCCGGATAAAAGGCCGGATTTCTGATAAAAGAAAGGAGAGGATTGTGTGGAGATTGTAACTGATATTTGGTTTTTAGTTTATCCCAGAGAGATAAGAAGTGTTTAGTTATGGGATTATGAATTTTAAAGCGGTCTTTAGGATCAAGCCATAACAAGTTTGATATTAATAGAGGGTCATTTTCTGAAGCCTCTATAAATACCCATAATGGGATTTCCTGTTTTGCATGGTATTTGGACAGACTGGCCAAATGTGCTGCTCTGTAGTAGATAGTAAAATTAGGGTATCCCAGGCCTCCTTTATTTTTGGGAAGATGTAGTGTGTGTATAGGTATACGTGGTTTAGAAGAGCCCCATATAAACGAAGTTGCTCTTTTTTGTACTATTCTCAAAAAATAGGAAGGAATTGGGATAGGGAGGACTCTGAATAGATAAAGCAATTTGGGTAGAATAGTCATTTTGATTGCATTAATCTTCCCTATCCAGGATAAAGGAAGTTGCGACCATTGTTTTATTAGATTTGTGATCTGTCTTAATACAGGAGGATAATTGGTTGAGAATAAGTCAGAATGAGATGCTGTTAAATGAATTCCAAGATATGGGATTGATTTTTCTGCCCATGTGAATGGGAGTGCAGCCCTAGCCGGGATCAATTCCATGTTTGTGAGTGAAATATTAAGCACTAGGCATCTCTTAGGATTAATCATAAGGCCGGATAGGGCTGCAAATCCATCAAGAGCTGGTATTAAGTTAGGACCAGAGACCTGTGGTGATGATAGAAAAAGTAATATATCGTCTGCAAATATACATAATTTGTGTGTAATACCTCCTACTTCAATGCCAGTTATAGTTTGGTTTGTTCTGATGTATTGGGCCATGGGTTCGAGTATAAGGGCAAATAATAAGGGAGATAATGGGCAACCCTGTCGGGTACCTCTTTCGATATTAAAGGCTTCAGATTTATATCCAGCATATTTTATATAGGCTTTGGGTTTATTATATAGCCAAATATGTACCCGGTTTGTTTGTATTCATGTAGAAATTGTGTTTGGAGCGTTTGAGGGATTTATCAACTGACTCAGTGAGAAATAGATCGTATTCCAATCTAGATTTTTCCAGATGAGATTTTGTACTCTGAGATGGATTATCTTGAAATGATATGTAGGCTGCATTAAAATTGAGTTCTAGTTTTTTTGCTAGATTTTTGCGTTCCCGTTTAAATAGTGCCATTTGTCTTTGTATTGTACCACGCAAGACAGGCTTATGAGCTTCCCACAGTGTTATTGGGGAGATGTCTGTTGTATTATTAATTGATATGTATTCCTTTAAAGCTTGTTCAATGGCCATCTGATGTAGTGGGTGTTTGAGCATTATGTCCGGTAAGTACCACGTTGGGTCATGCGCTTTTGGTATGGCTGAGGCTATAGTAGTGTATACTGCATTATGGTCAGACCACGGAATCGGAATTATATCTGATGCAATAATTTCTGGTATCATTCCTATTGTTAGAAAAATATGATCTATTCTGGTGAAGGTTTGATGAGGGTGCGAGAAATAAGTGAATTTCTTTTTCATTGGGTTACTTTCTCTCCATGAATCTACCAGATTGTATTTGGAAAGAAGTTGAGAAAAAGGTAATCTAGAGGTTATTTTGGATGGTGTAAAAGGTGATTTATCTAGAAATGGGAGGAGGACCTGGTTCAAATCCCCACACATTATCACTGTTCCTATTTTGTGTGTATTAATCACTTGTAATATATGTGAGAGGAATGGTGTAGGTTGTTTGTTAGGAGCGTAGTAGGAAATCACCGTGATTGCTGTATCCATTATATAACCCATGAGTATCAGGTATCTACCTTCTGGGTCTTTAATTTCTGATGATAAGGTGAATGGTGTGGATCGGTGAAATGCAATTAGAGTTCCCCTTTGCTTGGTACAGGCAGAAGCCGTGTAAATTTGTTGATAAAAAGGAGAAATATATTTTGGAGTAGAATCTTTGGTGAAGTGTGTTTCTTGGAGGCATACTATGTGAGCCTTCTTGTTATGGAAAGTACGGAAGGCTTTGGTCCTTTTTTGAGGGACATTTATTCCCTGAACATTCAGGGAAAGTATATTCAGTGGTGCCATGGCAATAGATCAAATAGTTTTGACTTACTTTTTGTTATGCAGAGCTGACTGCGCAGATCAACCTGTGTGGACTGAAGAGATGAATAGATAGAAAAGAAACCAGTGAATTCTGGAGTAAAGAGTAAACAAAAAACATATGAGATTAGATGATACATTGTATAAATTATTTTTTGCAAGTAATCACAATTTACCCGTGAAAGAGAATAAATATCTCTCTCAGGGGAATAAGTGCCTTCGTCACACTCCCACATAATATGGTTGGGAGAATGAGGAGGGCTAATGGGGGTACACGGATCTTCCGCTTACAGGAGAGAAGTGCTATGTCAAAAGACATCAAGATGATGTTTCATTAATTGGAGTGCAGAATATAGTTTTTGTTGAAATTATTTATTCCAGGGTGGTTGTATATGGTTAGTCTTGCCCTAGGCTAAATAATTCAGTTAGAAAGGTACTGTTAATAACTTTGGTATTGATGAAGATAGTTTGAATTATTTTGGGATTTTAACCCTTTTAGAGTAAACAATTACATATTTTATTCATATGCAACTGTTTAGATATGTTAACTCATAAAATTGAGGTTGTATTGCTTCAGATTAGAATAAACAAAAACATAATTCTAGGAACTAGTTAGGTAATAATATATTTGTTTTAAGAAAAGAAAGAAAAAGCTTCCATTACTTCTGGATTTTTGAACATATTTGTCCTAAAAAGTAATAAATCTATTGTTATTACCTGATAATATATAACTGAACAAGAATTTCCTTATTTCACTTATATATTCTAAGGCTATATGAATCAGAAGTAATAAGAAATATAACTGGAATGTAACATGATCCCATACAGTGTGTGACTATCAGAATGCAGTTACATTCAGTTATAAATATAGGTTTTTTTATAGAGAACCATCTCTTAGTATAATAAATGAAGAGATATCAGGAATTAGGATGTCAGTCCATTGAATCTTCTTGGTCCATGGATGATGTGGCATAACGGCCTCTTTTGTGAGAATGGTGATTCCCATTTTGTTCTGAAATTTTCTGGGTGCTGCCTGAAGGTGAAGATGACGCCATTCTTCTGCGTGTGGGAGTGTTGCTGCTTGTGGGTTCTGTCAGATTTAATTTTAAAAGGGTTTGTTGTAGTTCATCTGCTGATCTGCTTCTGTAAATTGTACCTTGGTAGTTAAATCTGACTGAAAAGGGGAAGCCCCATTGATACATAATGTTGTGGCGTTGCAGTTCCATTAGTTGGGGTTTCATGGATCGTCTTTTAGTAATAGTAAGTTGGGATAAGTCAGCAAAAATTTGATAATTGTGTCCTTGAAAATTAAGTTCCTTTTTTTCTCTTGCAGCAATTAGTATTTGTTCTTTCGTTCTGTAATAATGAAATTTTGTGATTATATCACGTGGGGGTCCATCTTTCTTTTTTGGTGTGAGGGCTCTGTGTACTCTGTCCAGTTCTAAACGTTCAATAGGGATATCTGGCTTTAGTTCTTGTAATAGAGCAGTAATAGTAGATTGCAGGTCTGTCACAGTTTCAGGTATTCCCCTTATGCGCAAGTTTGAACGTCTGGCCCTATTTTCGTAATCTTCGAGCTTAGTTTGAAGTATTAAATTCTCTTTTTTTAATTGTTCCAATTCTGTTATATTTTCTTGGGTTGTAATTTCAATTTCATCCATTTTTATTTCTAAGGCTGCGGTGCGGTTTCCCAGCTCTCTTATTTCTTTGGTTAGGCTTTTTGTTATTTGGTCTGAGGTTTGTTTTAAAGCCTTATGAAGCATCTTTTCAAATTGTAATAATATTACTGGGGATACTGAGGAGGCTTGTGGAGAAGTTTGTGAGAGGATTTGTTCTGTATCTGACTCAAATGGAGAGTCTTGCTGTGACATTTTCTGTCTGTGAGAGCGCCCTGATGCTGTATCTTGTGAGGTGACTGGAGCTGCTTCAGCTGCAGTGAGTGCCTGTGAGCTCTTTGTGAGGTGATTTTTATTTCTGCCACGGTTTCCTCCCAGTACCATATTTCCTGTCCAAACTTTCACAGTTTGTTCCCTGGGGCAAAAAGGTTCAAATGGATACCTTTTGAGCCTGCGGGCTCCGCTTTGTCCTTCTCTTCTCTCCTCAGCGGTGTGGAGCTCTAACAATGCATGTCTGCCCTGCTAGGCTCCGCCTCCTGCCCCCCTCTTGTTATTTTTTTTTAAACAAAGCTGAAAACTTGGGATGAAATTACAGGTTAGATGCAAAATTACTAAACAAAGCAGAGAAAGCTTGACTTCATTGCCTGTTTGCTGTAAGTAACAAATGTCAAATATTCATATGTAGTATTCCATATTCACCTGACAAAGAAATTACATACATTATAAGATTAATTTTCTTAATTCCTAACATAAGGGAAAAAAAAAATCACACTTGTATATCCCTTATGAATCAAAGCTAATTTTAAATTTCTGCTTACTTTTACCAATACACTTCTCTTTACTTTGACAAATAACTTTGCCATTGCTCAAGATTACAAATTATAACATCATTTTTTTTTTTTTTTTTTTTTGGGTGGGGGTGTTATAGGACAAACAAGGCTTTCTTTTGGAGACATGCTCTTGCATTTTTTTATACAATCTATAGACAGATGCATGTAAAATAAAAATGGACTTTTTTTTTTTTATTTGACCTCTGTTATTCATAAATGGTATTGCTAAAGGTAAAAAATTTATATTTTTCCATTATATGTCCCATTTATAAATACAGTATAATGATTTATCTGGTACAAAGCATTGCATATATATTTGCAATTTTTTTTTCCAGTTTTGCACATGAGACACTAAATTAATGAACAAAAATAAAATATTAATGGTTTAGAAAATAGAAAAAAAAATGGTGGGAAAAGTTGAAGAGGAGAAGGGGGAAAGGGGGAAATATCACTGATTAAGGTTATCTAATGATTGGTTAGTAAGTGATTACATAGGTACACAATTAAAAAAAAAAAAATGTATTTGTAAATATGTTTTGACTGGCACCGAATCCAGACAAATGCAACAGAGAAAATATAAAATATAAAGTGAAAATAATGTTACTTTGTATGGCTGAATCAAGCTACTGAACAGTTTTTACAAACACTGATCAGAAGGTTTATTTTGGACAGCAGTGGATAGAGAGAGCTGCTGTCTTTACTCAGTAAGTCCTGGCTATAATTTGAGAGCTAGGAATTGCTAGTAAGGCCTTAAGCACTCCGTACTTAAAAAATGCCACTGTAACAGGTGTTGAGTTTTTTTTTTAGTCTGTAAAAGCATGTCTATGTAAGCCTATGGGGTGGATTTACTGACGGCAAACAGAATGTGCACTCTGCAAGGGCAGTTGTTCCAGAGATTGGTAAATGAGGTGAAGCTTCACTTTGCAAAGACTACCTAATCACATGAAAATAAAATAAAATAAAATAAACGGCAATTTTGCTTGCACATGATTGGATGATGGAAGGCAGTAAAGCTCCCCCTCATTTACTAAGCTCTGGAGCAATTGCACTTGCAGATTGCAACTGCACACAGTCGATTTGTTTTTAGTAAATCAACCCCTATACATCCATGCACACACAGAAATTTGCAGGCACATTAGAAGAAGAGCATTTACAGGCAAAAAAAAAAAAAACACACCGAAGGCACGTTCAGAAGTGTAGCTCAAGAGCAGGAAAAATGCTTAACACTCCTAAATGCACCTAAAGGTGCATTGACGCATCTGGCATGTGAGCTTTAATTCATGTCAATGGGCAGAATAAATGTTCTGGCAAATAGAATGCATTAACACTCAAATACTAGGTGTTCCTAAATGCATGTGTAATACACAGCTTTTACGGGTTTTTTTAATCTTTTTTAAACTTTTTCCTGCCAGGAGCTCTGTCATTAAGAGAGGCTTAACCACTTAAAGACCGCCCACCGCATATATACTGCGGCATGGGACTCTATTGCGCAAAACAACATACTTGTATGTCATTTCATGCAATAGATAGTGTGGGTGCATCTGTGTTTGCTGCACAGAGGAGGAGCCGACGCAGACCCAATGTCCGCTGGCCACCCGCGATCGCTTCACATATAAATAAGGCAGATCTCCGTTCTGACAGGGGACAACATGGAGATCTGCTGTTCCTAGTGATTAGGATCAGCGATCTCTATGTTGTTCATGTCAGCACTTCCCCCGCACAGTAAGAAAGCACCAACAGGGAACACATTTAAACCTTTGATCGCCCCTTCCCTGCCAGTGTAATTTATACAGTAATCAGTGAATTTTTTTTAGCACTGATCACTGTATTGGTGTCACTGGTCCCCAAAAAGTGTCACTTAGGTTCAGATTTGTCCACCACAACGTCGCAGTCCCGCTAAAAATCAATGATCATTGCCATTACCAGTAAAAAAAAAATTAAAAGTCCATAAAT
This sequence comes from Aquarana catesbeiana, assembly GCF_042186555.1. Classification (NCBI taxonomy): domain Eukaryota; kingdom Metazoa; phylum Chordata; class Amphibia; order Anura; family Ranidae; genus Aquarana; species Aquarana catesbeiana. The sequence continues at coordinate 196,809,696 of NC_133333.1, read as the reverse complement.
CTATCCCGTAGTTTGTAGACGCTATAACTTTTGCGCAAACCAATCAATATACGCTTATTTGGAATTCTTAAAAAAAAAAAAATATATGTAGAAGAATACATATTAGCCTAAATTGATGACCAAATTCATTTTTTTTTTGGCTATGTATTTTGGCAGAAAGTAAAAAATATTGTTTTTTGTTTTTCAAAATTGCCAGTCTTTTTTTGTTTATAGCGCAAAAAAAAAAAAAAAAAACGGAAGAGGTGATCAAGTACCCCCAAAAGAAAGCTCTATTTGTGGGGAAAAAAGTACATCAATTTTATTTGGGTACAGAGTCGCACGCCCGCGCAATTGTAAGTTAAAGTAACACAGTGCTGTATCGCAAAAAATGGCCTGGTCATTAAGGGGTAAATCCTTCCGGGGCTGAAGTGGTTAAAGCAGGGTTCCACCCAAATTTTGAACAATATCTGTATGTATTCTCTTCCTTGCCTAGATGCTGACATGCCCTTTAAAAAAATTTAAATCGCCGTAATTACCTTTTATTTTTCTATTCTTCTTTGCACTTCCTGGTTCTCCTCCCGTGGGAGTAGGCGTGTTTCTAGCCTCTCCCAGACTCCGCACAGTCTCCTGGGAGCTAGTCTCAGGCTTCCCAGGATGTCACTAAGCATGTGCGGGAACGAGCGGTGAATGCTAGGAGCACAGCATTCACTGCATCCAGGAAATAAATGCTTGTGGGCTTCAAATGCCCACAATGAAGATGGAAACCGCCTGCAGTGAATAATATAAGCTATTCTTTCCAACTAAATCTGACACAGGCGGACATATTACACACAATATGTGAGTATGTAATGCTGAGAAGAAAAGTTTGTGAATGAACTTAAAAAAAAAAAAACGATAGATAGGTGGACCCCCGCTTTAAAGGGCTTTAACAGACATCCTGTGTACATGAGGCCTTAAAGTGGTTGGGGTGATCTGCAGTGCTTTTTACAGATAGCACATAATTTGGTAAATGCTGTGATAATTAAAGAGGGAGTAAAATGTTTGCACCTATAGGTAAAGTTATAATAAGGCTTATCTATAGGTACTGTAAATATCTCCTAAACTTGCACCGTTTAGGAGATACAGTTGTGCTCATAAGTTTACATACCCTGGCAGAATTTATGATTCTTTGCCATCTTTCAGAGAATATGAATAACACAAAAACGTTTCTTTCACTCATGGTTAGTGTTTGGCTGAAACCATTTATTATCAATCAACTGTGTTTTCTCTTTTTAAATCATAATCACAACAGAAACTACCCAAATGATCCTGATCAAAAGTTTACATACCCTGGTGATTTTGGCCTGATAACATGCACACAAGTTGACACAAAGGGGTTTGAATGGCTATTAACCGGTTCCCGACCAGCTCACGCAGATATACTGTGGCAGAATGGCTCTCCTGGGCGAAATCCTATATATATACAGCTTTGCCCAGGAGAACCACCAGAGGACACGCGCGCACACCCGCTGCACAGCAGGGGACCCGTTGCGTGTGGCCAAGAGATGAGGATCATGTGCACGAGAGCCAGCATGGGGATTTGTGGGTGTAAACCCACAAATCTCTGTGATGTCAAAGGAGAGAAGACAGATTGTGTGTTCCTACAAAGTAGGGACAGCGGTCTGTCATCTCTCCTAGTTAGTCTCATTCCCACATGGTTAGAACACAGTGAGGGAACACACAGTAAACCCCTTGACTGTCATAAAAATCCCATAAATCTTTCCCATAGTTTGTAGACACTATAACTTTTGCGCAAGCCAATCGATATATGCTTATTGCAATTTTTTTTACCAAAAATATGTAGGAGAATACATATTGGCCTAAACTGATGAATAAATTAGTTTTTTTTTTTTTAATTTGAGGGATATTTATTATAGCAAAAAGTAAAAAATATTGTTTTTTCTCAAAATTGTCACTCTTTTTTTGTTTATAGCACAAAAAATAAAAAACACAGAGGTGATCCAATACCACCAAAAGAAAGCTCTATTTGTGGGAAAAAAAGGATGCAAATTTTGTTTGGGTATATCATTGCATGAACGCGCAAGCCCCCCCCGGAGGCAGACGCGCGCGCCCACTGCACAGCGGGGGACCCACTATCATGTGCACGAGAGCCAGCATGAGAATTTGTGTGTGTAAACACACAAATCCCTGTGCTGTCAGAGGAGAGAAGACAGATCATGAGTTCCTACAAATTAGGGACAGCGATCTGACATCTCTCCTAGTTAGTCCCATACTCACACAGTGAGAATACAGTGAGGGAACACAGTGCAAACACGGCGGCATGCGTTCCAGGCATAGAAATCTAGGAGAGCAGTTATCGCCATGGGGGAAGTGTATAGACATGACGGCACAACCCTAGCAACTCCTCGATCGGTAAGACTGGCCACTCATGGTGGCGCTATGAGTTCTGGTGCTATGGCCTGTGAGATCCCTTTTTGGGTAGCCATTGCGGCCAGTACACTTGCTTTTCCTCTTGCCTCATAATCTGTTCTGTGAGGTTTTATTTTTATTCCTGCTGCTTTCCTTATTTATTTGTGTTGCTGTGTATACACAGCAATGACCCCCTGCCCATTTGATCCCCATTGTTAAGTTTCAATTGATTGGTATACTATATTAATTGCAATAATCGCATATTGTGTATGTAGTAAGGGATATGCCATGTTCCTTCAGTGAGCAGTCTGTACTGGTCCTAGGCCGCCCACTGGAAAGGGAGAGGGGCCTCAAGGACTTGATTGATTGATAGAGGGTGCATATGTGTATATATATGGTGACTGCTGAAGGAGTGTACACTGCTGGGCTTTGAGGAAGAAGGTTTTCCCTTTGAAATGCGTCTGATGGCAGTGGCCCCCGTGATTTCCTCCGTGACCTCTGGAGTGTATTGTTTGTCTTAGACCGAGTGCTGCTATTTGGCGATTATTCACATTGCAAAAATTCTACAGATGTTTGTGAGTAGTTTTCTTTTTAATCACTTTTAATAAAAACATATCCAACGGATAGTGCACAAGGCTGGTGTGCCCTTCTTTTCCTTTTTTAACACACAGTTAACCCCTTGATCGCCCCCTAGTGTTAACCCCTGCCAGTGACATTTATACAGTAATCAGTGCATATTTATAGCACTGATCGCTCTATAAATGTCATTGGTCCCAAAAATGTGTCAAAAGTCTCTGATCTGTCCATCGCAATGTCGCAATACCGCTAAAAATCGCAGATCACCGCCATTACTAGTAAAAAAAATAAAAATGAATTAAAACACCATGAAAAATCTTTCCCATCATTTGTAGACACTATAACTTTTGTGCAAACCAATCAATATACGCTTATTGCGATTTTTTTACCAAAAATATGAAGAAGAATACATTCTGGCAAATTTGTTTTGTTAAAAAATTTGGGGGATATTTACTATAGCAAAAAGTCAAAAATATTGTTTTTTTTCAAAATTGTCACTCTATTTTTGTTTCTAGCACAAAAAAATAAAAACCACAGAGGTGAACAAATACCACCAAAAGAAAGCTTTATTTGTGGGAAAAAAAGGACGCAAATTTTGTTTGAGTACAGCATTGCATGACCGCGCAATTGTCAGTTAAAAAGACGCAGTGCCAAATTGTAAAAAGTGGTTAAAGGAAACCATCCTCACCTGTGATCTGTTTGCTTGTAATTAGTGTGTGTGTATAAAAGGTCAATGAGTTTCTGAACTCCTGACAGACCCTTGCATTCTTCATCCAGTGCTGCACTGATGTTTCATGGGAAAGCAAAAGAATTGCCAAAGGATCTGCGGAAAAAGGTAGTTGAACTGTATAAAACAGGAAAGGGATATAAAAAGATATCCAAGGAATTGAGAATGCCAATCAGCAGTGTACTAGCACATTATGCCTTTACTTTGCAGATCACAAAAAAAAGTGGCAGTGTTTGCTACTTCCTCTTTAATGTGTAGAGATTGCTGCATGATATAGACAATTTCAAAATAAATGTATTAGTACTTATGGAGTATAGCCAGTCAGAAAATAGAACATGAGAGACCATTGTCAGTAAGGATTCACTAGGTTGCAACTATGTACATAACATAGTATTGTTTATATTCTGCTGATTCAGCAAAGTGATTAATGGACACACATTGAATAGTTGATATGTTTATCAAGAGAGATGTATAAACTCCTATGCATCTGATCATATAGCATCGAATGACCATATGACTATAAGTATAGTCAACTCAAGGAGAATATTTAAAAAATAAATTCTTACATTTTCACTTCTTTAAGGTTTTGTTTCTTCTTCTCTCTTCTGGATTATATGACATGGAAGAATAGCGGTAGGTATACATAACCTTGAGACTATCTATAGCTATTAAAACACCGGGGGTTAATGATCAAGCCTTCCATTTCCTTCTTAGATTGTTGGTTGCAGAGCATCCTGCGAGTTTGCTAAGGTAGGTGGCCAGGTACACTATTATCTACAGATCAGCAGTTGCTCACTAAAATAAGAGCCTTTTCAATATTAGAAATTGGCATCTTCCTGAGATTGAAATGGATTTTGACTGTGAACAGTTTTAATGTAAATCACTGAAGCTTTCTATAACTTCTGATTTTCAGCTATTTATGCCAAGGCCAATTCAGAGACAAATGAAGCAACTACCATGAAGTACATTTTACAATTATACTAGTTCAAAGTTTTACAATTATAGAAAAAATAAAAATAAATATTACTATATTTAGTAAAAGTGCTTCCTTAGATTATATATATATATATATATATATATATATATATATATATATATATATATATATATACCATACAGTCCTAAGTATTTATGTTATTTGCAGCATCCTAATGACAAGGCTATATGATTCAATTTGTTGACTTGAGCCTAGTACACACTAGTTGTTTTTTCCTTTCAAATATATGATTCAATTTGTTGACTTGAGCCTAGCACACACTAGTTGTTTTTTCCTTTCAAACTTAGCAGGCTGAACGAAAAAAAAACTGAAGAGCTCTGGAGAAGCTATTGTACTAACTGTGTGATGTTAGTACAGAAAGCTCCCTCCACTGAGCTTTTGTGTTCTGACAGGGGGACTGCCCCCCACCAGAACACACCGGTCAGCGCTCTCAGCTATTGGCTGAGAGCAATGTTTGGATGCCAATTGGCAGACCTTTTTTGGTCATGCCCCATATAGGACAGCTTATGTCAAAACGGCTGCCGTACACAGGGGTCAATGCCACCCAATATTTGGTCCGTATGTACAGCCCTTTAATCAGGCTTGAATCTATACTAAAATGTTTGCACTTGGAGAACCAAGTAAGGTAGATATGTATTGGTAATAGTTTAACAAAGTACAAATGGAGTGAGTTACTAAAAGATCAGTAGCCAAAATGTTTTTTTTGTAACCTCATGATGTGATTGTTCCAGTCCAAGTCAACAACCTGTTTTCATGGGTTAGTGTGGATTAACAGGAAATATGGGTTCCCTAAGGCATGGAGTTGAAAGAATGTTTGGTATTCTTCAGGAACCCACACGTAGGCATAGATTACACCTGATGATGCTTCCAGGTCACAGCATTAAAGTTTAGCACTTTAGAAAGATACCAAGATCTACTAAATTTGTTTTTGCAGCGCAAATTATTCCAAGGTTTTAGAATTTGCATGGTAACTTCCATCCTCTCTTTATTCTCCTCCTTTCTTTTATGTTACGCAACCTTCCCTTGTTTACAACATGTTCCCTTTTGGGGCAAACAGGGAATATATCAATATTAAGGATTAACTACACTAATAGTTCTCAGTTAGAATAAAGTAAATTAAAGTAGATACTTGTAACGTACTTTGTCTGCATTCACAAGTCCAATATATGTTCTTTTGTGACATTATTGAATTGATCTGTTAATGTACTATTCTTGTTACATAATTGAAAATTTAATACAAATCTTTAAATCTTAAAAAAAAAAAAGTTCACCACTCTAGCAATAGCCAACATGCTTACAGAAGGCATCTTGGGTTTTTCCCAATTTTGGCTGGGTGTTTTCCAGCATTATAAAGACAAGAGCTTTGGAAAAGATAACACACAGTTGAACGAACAGACAATGGACACACCTCCCTCCCTGTCACTGGTGCATATGACTATTAGGGTTGAGCTTTATGTTCGGGTCGAACATGAGTTCGACTTGAACATTGGCTGTTTGTTTGTCGAAATACGAACATTATTCGAGCGGCGCATCACACCCCATAATGCACTGCGACATCGCAGTGCATTGCTGTCTGATGATTGGCCAAGCATGCACTAGGACCCGTATGCTTTGGCCAATCACAGCGCCGTCAGCAAAGAGAGCCATAATTGGCCAAAGGCAAGGTGGCTTTGGCCAAATATGGCTCAGGGGGTTAAGTCCACGTCCCACACTATATAAGGCCGCCTGCACGTTGGCCCTGTGTAGTTGATGGCATTGAGCAAAAGAGACTGTCATTTCATTCATTTCATTTAGATTGAGCAGGCAGGCGATTCATTTAGCTGCAGTGTATTAAGTATATATACATCCAGGCTAATATATATATATATATATATATACTGTGTCCAGTTTAGCTAGATCTGACTGCAGGCTGTTCCTGGTGTACTGTTTCTAATATACTTAAGGTAGGTGATTCAGTTAGCTGCAGTGTATTTAATATATATATATACAGTCAGTCTCGTATATATATGTATATCCACTGTATCCAGTTTAGCTAGATATGACTGCAGTCCATTCCTGGTGTACTGTTTCTAATATACTTCTGGTGATTCAGTGAGCTGCAGTGCATAAAATATATATACAGTCTCCTACATATATATATCCACTGCATTCCAGTCTAGCCAAGCCTATATCTGACTGCAGGCCATTCCTGATGTACATTTTCAAATATACTTTCAGGCAGGCAGGTGATTCAGTGAGCTGCAGTGCATAAAATATATATACAGTCTCCTACATATATATATCCACTGCATTCCAGCCTAGCCAAGCCTACATCTGACTGCAGGCCATTCCTGGTGTACATTTTCAAATACACTTTCAGGCAAGCAGGTGATTTAGTGATCTGCAGTGCATAAAATATATATACAGTCTCCTATATATATATATCCACTGCATTCTAGTCTAGCCAAGCCTATATCTGACTGCAGGCCATTCCTGGTGTACGTTTTCAAATGTACTTTCAGGCAGGCAGGTGATTCAGTGATCTGTAGTGCATAAAACATATATATCCACTGCATTCTAGTCTAGCCAAGCTTATATCTGACTGCAGGCCATTCCTGGTGTACGTTTTCAAATGCACTTTCAGGCAGGCAGGCAGGTGATTCAGTGATCTGCAGTGCATAAAATATATATACAGTCTCCTACATATATATCCACTGCATTCTAGTCTAGCAAAGCCTATATCTGACTGCAGGCCATTCCTGGTGTACGTTTTCAAATACACTTTCAGGCAGGCAAGTGATTCAGTGATCTGCAGTGCATTAAATATATATACAGTCTCCTACATATATATATCCACTGTATTGCAGTCTAGCCAAGCCTATATCTGACTGCAGGCCATTCCTGGTGTACGTTTTCAAATATACTTTCAGGCAGACAGGCAGGTGATTCAGTGATCTGCAGTGCATAAAATATATATACAGTCTCCTACATATATATCCACTGTATTGCAGTCTAGCCAAGCCTATATCTGACTGCAGGCCATTCCTGATATACGTTTTCAAATACACTTTCAGGCAGGCAGGTGATTCAGTGATCTGCAGTGCATTAAATATATATATATACAGTCTCCTACATATATATATATATATATCCACTGCATTCCAGTCTAGCCAAGCCTATATCTGACTGCAGGCCATTCCTGGTGTACGTTTTCAAATATACTTTCAGGCAGGCAGGTGATTCAGTGATTTGCAGTGTATTAAATATATATATATATATATATATATATATATATATATATATATATATATATATACATATATATATCCACTGCATTCTAATCTAGCCAAGCCTATATCTGACTGCAGGCCATCCTCGTGTACTTCAGAACTTCAGGTGTTTTGCTAGTAAAATTTTACAGCATGTCTGGAAGGCCACCAAGGAGAGGTAGACACTCACAGGCCACAAAAGAGGGCAAGCAGGCTCTGTGTCTACAGCCAACAGTGCTGGTTGTGGACACAGTGCATCCTCAGCACATAGCCGTGGGGCACGCTTGTCCTTTTTTTTGGCAGCTGGCCGTGTTGATCCACAACATGCTGAAGAGATGGTAGAGTGGATAACTAAGCCATCCTCATCCTCCTCATCCTCAGTCACCCAGGCTCAGAGTAGTTTGCCTGCCAATGCAGCTGCCAAAGCGGCCTATTCCATCGGCTCAATGTCATCAGTCACTCCTTCCCTAGCCCCACTATCATGCACGGAGGAGCCCCCCGGTGATTCAGTGAGCTGCAGTGCATAAAATATATATACAGTCTCCTACATATATATATTCACTGCATTCCAGCCTAGCCAAGCCTACATCTGACTGCAGGCCATTCCTGGTGTACGTTTTCAAATACACTTTCAGGCAGGCAGGCAGGTGATTTAGTGATCTGCAGTGAATAAAATATATATATATACAGTCTCCTACATATATATCCACTGCATTCTAGTCTAGCCAAGCCTATATCTGACTGCAGGCCATTCCTGGTGTACGTTTTCAAATATACTTTCAGGCAGGCAGGCAGGTGATTCAGTGATCTGTAGTGCATAAAATATATATACAGTCTCCTACATATATATCCATTGCATTCTAGTCTAGCCAAGCTTATATCTGACTGCAGGCCATTCCTGGTGTACGTTTTCAAATGCACTTTCAGGCAGGCAGGTGATTCAGTGATCTGCAGTGCATAAAATATATATACAGTCTCCTACATATATACCGTATGTATCGGCGTATAACACGCACTTTTTTCCCCTTAAAATCAGGGGAAAGTTGCAGGTGCGTGTTATACGCCGATCCCCTGCGATCCCGAGCTGTGAAAACTTCAAAATCGCCGACCGCGATTTGAAAATGGCGCCGCCAGCGCCGAAATACACAGAGCCGGTCCTCGGCTCTTTCCGGCGGCTCTCGTTCACCTTCGGCTCCACTCGTAGTCCCGAGTGGAGCTATCCGAACCTACTCGGCTAGGTTCGGATAGCTCCGCTCGGGACTACGAGTGGAGCCGAAAGTGAACGAGAGCCGCCGGAAAGAGCCGAGGACCGGGTCTGTGTATTTCGGCGCCGGCGGCGCCATTTTCAAATCGCGGTCGGCGATTTTGAAGCCCAATATGGCAGGGACAGGGGATCGACGGCTGCAATGGGGCAAGGCTGCACTGGGGAAGGCTGCACTGGGGAAGGCTGCACTGACAAGGCTGCACTGGGGAAGGCTGCACTGACATGGCTGCACTGACAAGGCTGCACTGACAAGGCTGCACTGACAAGGCTGCACTGACAAGGCTGCACTGACAAGGCTGCACTGGGGAAGGCTGCACTGGGGAAGGCTGCACTGACAAGGCTGCACTGACGAAGGCTGCACTGACATGGCTGCACTGACATGGCTGCACTGACAAGGCTGCACTGACAAGGCTGCACTGGGGAAGGCTGCACTGACAAGGCTGCACTGGGGCAAGGCTGCACCGAGAAGGCTGCAATGATGGGCATTTAAATGTAAGTTTTTTTTCCCTTCAACTTCCCTCCTAAAAGTTTTTTTTCCTTAAAATTCCCTCCTAAATTGGGGTGCGTGTTATACGCCGGTGCGTGTTATACGCCGATAAATACGGTATATACAGTCTCCTACATATATATCCACTGCATTCTAATCTAGCCAAGCCTATATCTGACTGCAGGCCATTCCTCGTGTACTTTTTCTAGTAAACTTCAGGTGTTTTGCTAGTAAAATTTTACAGCATGTCTGGAAGGCCACCAAGGAGAGGTAGACACTCACAGGCCACAAAAGAGGGCAAGCAGGCTCTGTGTCTACAGCCAACAGTGCTGGTCGTGGACACAGTGCATCCTCAGCACGTGGCCGTGGGGCACGCTTGTCCTTTTTTTCGGCAACAGGCCGTGTTGATCCACAGCATTCTAGTCTAGCCAAGCCTATATCTGACTGCAGGCCATTCCTGGTGTACGTTTTCAAATATACTTTCAGGCAGGCAGGCAGGCAGGCAGGCAGGTGATTCAGTGATCTGTAGTGCATAAAATATATATACAGTCTCCTACATATATATCCATTGCATTCTAGTCTAGCCAAGCCTATATCTGACTGCAGGCCATTCCTGATGTACGTTTTCAAATATACTTTTAGGCAGGCAGGCAAGTGATTCAGTGATCTGCAGTGCATAAAATATATATACAGTCTCCTACATATATATATCCACTGCATTGCAGCATAGCCAAGCCTAAATCTGACTTCAGGCCATTCCTGGTGTATGTTTTCAAATACACTTTCAGGCAGACAGGCAGGTGATTCAGTGATCTGCAGTGCATAAAATATATATACAGTCTCCTACATATATATCCACTGCATTCTAATCTAGCCAAGCCTATATCTGACTGCAGGCCATTCCTCGTGTACTTTTTCTAGTAAACTTCAGGTGTTTTGCTAGTAAAATTTTACAGCATGTCTGGAAGGCCACCAAGGAGAGGTAGACACTCACAGGCCACAAAAGAGGGCAAGCAGGCTCTGTGTCTACAGCCAACAGTGCTGGTCATGGACACAGTGCATCCTCAGCACGTGGCCGTGGGGTACGGTTGTCCTTTTTTTCGGCAACAGGCCGTGTTGATCCACAACATGCTGAAGAGATGGTAGAGTGGATAACTAAGCCGTCTTCATCCTCCTCAACCTCTGTCACCTAGGCTCAGAGTAGTTTGCCTGCCAATGCAGCTGCCAAAGCAGCCTATTCCATCGGCTCAATGTCATCAGTCACTCCTTCCCTAGCCCCACTATCATGCACGGAGGAGCCCCCGGTGATTTAGTGAGCTGCAGTGCATAAAATATATATACAGTCTCCTACATACATATATCCACTGCATTCCAGTCTAGCCAAGCCTACATCTGACTGCAGGCCATTCCTGATGTATGTTTTCAAATATATTTTCAGGCAGGCAGGTGATTCAGTGAGCTGCAGTGCATAAAATATATATACAGTCTCCTACATATATATATTCACTTCATTCCAGCCTAGCCAAGCCTACATCTGACTGCAGGCCATTCCTGGTGTACGTTTTCAAATACACTTGCAGGCAGGCAGGCAGGTGATTTAGTGATCTGCGGTGAATAAAATATACAGTCTCCTACATATATATCCACTGCATTCTAGTCTAGCCAAGCCTATATCTGACTGCAGGCCATTCCTGGTGTACGTTTTCAAATATACTTTCAGGCAGGCAGGCAGGCAGGTGATTCAGTGATCTGTAGTGCATAAAATATATATACAGTCTCCTACATATATATCCATTGCATTCTAGTCTAGCCAAGCCTATATCTGACTGCAGGCCATTCCTGATGTACGTTTTCAAATATACTTTTAGGCAGGCAGGCAAGTGATTCAGCGATCTGCAGTGCATAAAATATATATACAGTCTCCTACATATATATATCCACTGCATTCCAGTCTAGCCAAGCTTATATCTGACTGCAGGCCATTCCTGATGTACGTTTTCAAATATACATTCAGGCAGGCGATTCAGTGAGCTGCAGTGCATAAAATATATATACAGTCTCCTACAAATATATATCCACTGCATTGCAGCATAGCCAAGCCTAAATCTGACTGCAGGCCATTCCTGGTGTATGTTTTCAAATACACTTTCAGGCAGACAGGCAGGTGATTCAGTGATCTGCAGTGCATAAAATATATATACAGTCTCCTACATATATATCCACTGCATTCTAATCTAGCCAAGCCTATATCTGACTGCAGGCCATTCCTGGTGTACGTTTTCAAATGCACTTTCAGGCAGACATGTGATTCAGTGATCTGCAGTGCATAAAATATATATACAGTCTCCTACACATATCCACTGCATTCTAGTCTAGCAAAGCCTATATCTGACTGCAGGCCATTCCTGGTGTACGTTTTCAAATACACTTTCAGGCAGGCAAGTGATTCAGTGATCTGCAGTGCATTAAATATATATACAGTCTCCTACATATATATATCCACTGTATTGCAGTCTAGCCAAGCCTATATCTGACTGCAGGCCATTCCTGGTGTACGTTTTCAAATATACTTTCAGGCAGACAGGCAGGTGATTCAGTGATCTGCAGTGCATAAAATATATATACAGTCTCCTACATATATATCCACTGCATTCTAGTCTAGCCAAGCCTATATCTGACTGCAGGCCATTCCTGGTATACGTTTTCAAATACACTTTCAGGCAGGCAGGTAATTCAGTGATCTGCAGTGCATTAAATATATATATACAGTCTCCTACATATATATATATATATATCCACTGCATTCCAGTCTACCCAAGCCTATATCTGACTGCATACCATTCCTGGTGTACGTTTTCAAATATACTTTCAGGCAGGCCATTCCTCGTGTACTTTTTCTAGTAAACTTCAGGTGTTTTGCTAGTAAAATTTTACAGCATGTCTGGAAGGCCACCAAGGAGAGGTAAACACTCACAGGCCAAAAAAGAGGGCAAGCAGGCTCTGTGTCTACAGCCAACAGTGCTGGATCGTGGACACAGTGCATCCTCAGCACGTGGCCGTGGGGCACGCTTGTCCTTTTTTCGGCAACTGGCCGTGTTGATCCACAACATGCTGAAGAGATGGTAGAGTGGATAACTAAGCCGTCCTCATCCTCCTCAACCTCTGTCACCCAGGCTCAGAGTAGTTTGCCTGCCAATGCAGCTGCCAAAGCAGCCTATTCCATCGGCTCAATGTCATCAGTCACTCCTTCCCTAGCCCCACTATCATGCACGGAGGAGCCCCCCGGTGATTCAGTGAGCTACAGTGCATAAAATATATATACAGTCTCCTACATATATATATCCACTGCATTCCAGTCTAGCCAAGCCTATATTTGACTGCAGGCCATTCCTGATGTACATTTTCAAATATACTTTCAGGCAGGCAGGTGATTCAGTGAGCTGCAGTGCATAAAATATATATACAGTCTCCTACATATATATATTCACTGCATTCCAGCCTAGCCAAGCCTACATCTGACTGCAGGCCATTCCTGGTGTACGTTTTCAAATACACTTTCAGGCAGGCAGGCAGGCAGGTGATTTAGTGATCTGCAGTGAATAAAATATATATACAGTCTCCTACATATATATCCATTGCATTCTAGTCTAGCCAAGCCTATATCTGACTGCAGGCCATTCCTGGTGTACGTTTTCAAATATACTTTCAGGCAGGCAGGCAGGTGATTCAGTGATCTGTAGTGCATAAAATATATATACAGTCTCCTACATATATATCCATTGCATTCTAGTCTAGCCAAGCTTATATCTGACTGCAGGCCATTCCTGGTGTACGTTTTCAAATGCAGTTTCAGGCAGGCAGGCAGGTGATTCAGTGATCTGCAGTGCATAAAATATATATACAGTCTCCTACATATATATCCACTGCATTCTAGTCTAGAAAAGCCTATATCTGACTGCAGGCCATTCCTGGTGTACGTTTTCAAATACACTTTCAGGCAGGCAGGCGATTTAGTGAGCTGCAGTGCATAAAATATATATACAGTCTCCTACATATATATCCATTGCATTCTAGTCTAGCCAAGCCTATATCTGACTGCAGGCCATTCCTGATGTACATTTTCAAATATACTTTTAGGCAGGCAGGCAAGTGATTCAGTGATCTGCAGTGCATTAAATATATATACAGTCTTCTACATATATATATCCACTGCATTGCAGTCTAGCCAAGCCTATATCTGACTGCAGGCCATTCCTGGTGTACGTTTTCAAATATACTTTCAGGCAGACAGGCAGGTGATTCAGTGATCTGCAGTGCATAAAATATATATACAGTCTCCTACATATATATCCACTGCATTCTAGTCTAGCCAAGCCTATATCTGACTGCAGGCCATTCCTGGTATACATTTTCAAATACACTTTCAGGCAGGCAGGTGATTCAGTGATCTGCAGTGCATTAAATATATATATACAGTCTCCTACATATATATATATATACCCACTGCATTCCAGTCTAGCCAAGCCTATATCTGACTGCAGGCCATTCCTGGTGTACGTTTTCAAATATACTTTCAGGCAGGCAGGTGATTCAGTGATTTGCAGTGCATTAAATATATATATATATATACATATATATATCCACTGCATTCTAATCTAGCCAAGCCTATATCTGACTGCAGGCCATCCTCGTGTACTTCAGAACTTCAGGTGTTTTGCTAGTAAAATTTTACAGCATGTCTGGAAGGCCACCAAGGAGAGGTAGACACTCACAGGCCACAAAAGAGGGCAAGCAGGCTCTGTGTCTACAGCCAACAGTGCTGGTTGTGGACACAGTGCATCCTCAGCACATAGCCGTGGGGCACGCTTGTCCTTTTTTTTGGCAGCTGGCCGTGTTGATCCACAACATGCTGAAGAGATGGTAGAGTGGATAACTAAGCCATCCTCATCCTCCTCATCCTCAGTCACCCAGGCTCAGAGTAGTTTGCCTGCCAATGCAGCTGCCAAAGCGGCCTATTCCATCGGCTCAATGTCATCAGTCACTCCTTCCCTAGCCCCACTATCATGCATGGAGTAGCCCCCCGATCTGTTTGACCACAGTGTCGGGTATATGCTGCAGAAGGATGTGCAGCGTTTTGAAGGCTCCGATGGTGGTACCCAGGTTGAGGACGGCAGTAATGTGAGCCCAGAGAGGGGGGTGCCCAAGAAGGACAAGAAACTGGCAGTCATGTTCCCCAAGCTGCAGCATACTGTCAGGTTTGCTCCAGTGACAAGGAGGGAGGGGATGATGAGGTCACTGACTCTACGTGGGTGCCTGATAGAAGAGAGGAGGAGGAGGAGGCACATCTCCAATGAGGCAGGATGCCCTCCAGGGGTCAGCTTAAGGGCAGCCACCCGACTGCATGTGCAGGGCACTGCTGACGCGTATTTTGAAAAGTTCTTTGGTGTGGGCCTTTTTTGATACGTGTGCAGCAGATCGCACCATTGCCGTTTGCAACAAATGTCTGAAGCGTATTATACGTGGCCAAAACAGCAGCTGCTTGGGTACCACATGCTTGACCAGCCATATGTTGACCTCCCATGCAGTCCATTGACAACAGTACTTAAAAGACCTACACCAAAGAACAAGGCAGATCTCTCCTTGCTCCTCATCAGCTGGGATCTCCAACCCCACTATACCTTCAGTCCTGTCAGAAACCTGCACTGAGAGGAATGAAGGTGTAGCATTAGGTGTGCCAAGTACTGCTATTGCTACACCAACATCGATTGTAGCAGGCAAATTTCCCTACCCCAGTTGCTGAACTGTTAAAAGAAATTCGGTCCCAGCCATCCTCATGCTCAGCGGCTGAATACTAGCTTGGCTAAATTGCTAGCACTCCAACTGCTGCCTTTTCAGCTGGTAAACTCTGCCCCCTTTCGTGAATTTGTGGAATGTGTGGTACCTCAGTGGCAGGTTCCCAAATGCCATTTCTTTTCAGGGAAGGCCATTCCGGCTCTCTACTGGCATGTGGAAGGAAATGTCTTGGCCTTGTTTGACAGGGCAGTCAGCGGTAAGGTGCATATTACTGCTGACTCATGGTCCAGCAGGCATGGACAGGGACGTTACCTTTCTTTCACGGCACACTGGGTAACTCTCCTGGCAGCTGGGAAGGATGCAGGACAGGGTGCAGTATTGTTGGAGCTTGTTCCGCCACCACGCCTCCAAAATGCTAGTAGTTTTGGTTCTGCCACACCTCTCTCCTCCATCCCCTCCTCTTTTTCTTCCTCTATGGCCTCTTCCTCTGCAGATTTGTCCTTTAGAACGAGCGGTGCTCCATAGGCGTTCAAGGGGCTACGCAAGCACTCAGGCAAAAAGATGCCATGCGGTGCTTGAGTTGGTCTGCTTAGGGGACAGAAGCCACACTGGGGCAGATATTCTGTCAGTTCTGCAGGGGCAGACTCAGAGGTGGTTGATGCCACACCAACTTCAGCCAGGAATGGTGGTTTGCGACAATGGCACCAACCTCCTCTCCGCCCTCCGACAAGGACACTTGACCCATGTTCCCTGTTTGGCTCACATCCTGAATTTGGTGGTGCAGCGGTTCTTGTGCAGGTACCCGGGCTTACAGGATCTCCTAAGGCAGGCCAGGAAATTCTGTGGGCATTTAATTTCCGCTGGTCATATAATGCCAATGCTCGGCTGGCTGACCTTCAAAAGGAATGCAACCTGCCCAAGAACCGCCTCATTTGTGACATGCCCACCAGGTGGAACTCAATGTTGGCAATGCTGCAGCAGAGGGCCATCAATGAGTACCTGTGTGAGTATGGCACCAGGACAGGGTCAAGGGAGCTTGGCTTTTTTTCGCCACGCCAGTGGCTACTGATCAAGGATGCATGCACTGTCCTGTCACCATTTGAGGAGGCCACAAGGATGGTGAACAGTGACAGTGCATGCATCAGTGATACTGTCCCTCTTGTCTTCCTGTTGGAGCACATGCTTCATGGAATAATGGACAGGGCACTTGAGGCAGAACAGAGGGAGGAAAAGGAGAACTTCCTTACCTCCTAAGGCCCGCTTTATCCAGACAGTATTCCTGCTGGCCCGTTGATCACACAGTAAGAGGAGTAGGAGGATGAGGATTGGGTCAGCATGGAGGTGGAGCCTAGCACTCAGCACCAGTCTTCAAGGGATCGTTTTCAGTCCCCAGAAACCCATGGACTTGTACGTTGCTGGGAAGAGGTGGCTGTGGATCATGTCATCCTTAGTGACCCAGAGGACTCTGGATCTAATGCATCAGCAAACCTACGCTGCATGGCCTCCCTGATCCTGCAAAGCCTGCGAAAGGACCCTCGGATTTGTGATATCAAGGAGAGGGATCATTACTGACTGGCAACACTTCTTGATCAAAGTTACAAGGGTAAGGTTGCAGAACTTATCCAGCCTTGGCAGAGGGAGCAGAGGAAATATCTTCGGGAGGCCTTGCAGAAAGGTTTGTGCAATGCGTTTCCAGAGCCTGGGATTTTTGGGACAGGTTGGGGAGGACAATTTCCTGGTCCTCCCCAACCTGTTGCTGAGGCTTCATTCAGTCACAGAAGGAGTGGTGGAGAAGGTGGCCGTCTGAACGATGCATTCAGACAATTCTTTAGTTCACAGCCCCATGGTCTGATCCGTTCCAGCAACCATCGCCAGCGTCTGATTTACATGGTGCAGAAATACCTAGGGGCAAGATCAGACTTGGAGACCTTTCCAACCGAAAATCCATTGGGTTACTGGGTCTTGAGGATGGATTATTGGCCAGAGCTTGCACAATATGCAAATGTGCTACTGGCCTGTCCTGCATCCAGCGTTCTTTCTGAAAGCACATTCAGTGCTGCTGGAGGCTTTGTAACCCATCACAGAGTGCGCCTGTCCACAGACTCAGTTGAGCTCACCTTCATAAAAATGAATTCTTGGATCACCGGCTACCACGCACCTGATGCTGATGTAACCGATTAATTTTTCTATGTGAGATCCCTTGAAGACTAGGGATGAGCTTCAAGTTTGAGTCGAACTCATGTTCGACTCGAACATCGGCTGTTCGCAAGTTCACCGAACAGCGAACAATTTGAGGTGCTTGCGGCAAATTTGAATGCCGCGGAACACCCTTTAAAAGTCTATGGGGGAAATCAAAAGTGCTAATTTTAAAGGCTTATATGCATGGTATCATTTTTATTAATGAACTTCTATGTGTATTGTCGGACCGGCAATGCATTAATAGCGCGAGTAGTTTTAAATTACTTTTTTTCCTTTGAAATGTCATTTTGCTGTCAGACTGTTCTAAACACGAAAAACATGCACCCCTTTACAGGCATACTATAGACACCCCCCAGGTATTAAATTTAAAGGGATATTACACTTTTATTGTTTCACTTTAAGCATTATTAAAATCACTGCTCCTGAAAAAATGGCCGTTTTTAAAACTTTTTTTTGCATTGATCCATGTCCCCTGGGGCAGGACCCAGGTCCCCAAACACTTTTTATGACAATAACTTGCATATAAGCCTTTAAAATTAGCACTTTTGATTGTTCATTTTCGTGTCCCATAGACTTTAACGGTGTTCACGTGTTCGAACGAATTTTTTTCCTGTTTGCATGTTCTGGTGTGAACCGAACAGGGGGGTGTTCGGCTCATCCCTATTGAAGACTGCCTATGCTAAGTGACTATCCTGTTATGCTGAGTGACTATCCTATTCCTCCTCAATCTTCATGTTGATAGCTTCTAAGAACATTTTTGTTTCAGGGCACCACCACCAGTGCCTAAGGCCCAATTTTTTTGCCCCTGTTTAACAGGGGCATATAATTATAATTTTTGCTGTAATATTTCGCAGCAGGACTCATTCTTGTGCTCAACTAGAGTATCTGTGAGGGGTTGCAGTGTTGTGGCACCACCACCAGTGCCTAAGGCCCAATTTTTCTGCCCCTGTTTCCCAGGGATGTGTAATTACAATTTTTGACCAAATATTTAACAGCGGGGCTCATTCCTGCGCTCAACAAGAGTATCTGTGAGGGTTTACAGTGTTGTGCCACCACCACCACCACCGCCTAAGGCCCAATTTTTCTGCCCCTGTTTTACAGGGACATGTAATTACAATATTTGCTCTAATATTTCACAGCAGGGCTCATTCCTGCACTCAACAACAGAATCTGTGAGGGGTTACAGTGTTGTGGCACCACCCCCACTGCCTAAGACCCAATTTTTCTGCCCCTGTTCAACAGGAGCATGTAATTACAATTCTTAATATAATATTTCACAGCAGGGCCCATTCCAGCACCCACCAGGAGTAACTGTGAGGGCTTAAGTGTTCTGGTACCACCAACACCTAAGGCCCAATTTTCTGCAGAGTTTATAGGGCAGGCCGTATAGTATATACAGGCAGTCCCCTACTTTCAAACATCCGACTTACAAATGACTCCTACTTACAAATGGAGGGAGACAACAGGAAGTGAGAGGAAATCTACCCCTAGGAAGGGAAATTCTCTCCTGTAAGAGTTAATATGTGAAAAAGGTGTCTCCACTGATGCTTTATCACCAATCCTTGTTTCCCTAATAACCCCAAATTTTCTAAATCCAATTGTCATTGGGACAGAAAGTGAGGTGAAATCTTCTGAACGGGGGCGCAGAAAGCAAGACAAATATTACAGGGGTGATAACCCTTCCCTATGTTATCCAAAAAGCTTAGAAATTGATTTTTTGGTTGGAGCTACACTTACAAAATGTACCTGTTCCAAATTACAAACAGATTCAACTTAAGAACAAACCTGCACTACCTGTCTTGTTTGGACCGCCTGTATACTGCTGTTCAGAGTAGATAGGGCCTGGGGGCCCCACGCCTTTCCTTTTTTTAATTTGGGTGCGGGGTTCCCCTTAATAGCCACACAAGACCCAAAGGGCCTGGTAATGAGCTGGGGGGTACCCATGCCAATTTTCTCAATAATTTTCATCCATATTGCTGGGACCCGACATTACATTACAGCCACAAGCAGTTTTAACTGACTTTTATTCCTTTAGAAATGACATTTTGTGCAGGGACTGTTCTAAACACGGGAAACACACTCCACTTTACAGGCATACTATAGTCACCCCCCAGGTATGATATTTAAAGGAATATTTCACTTTTATTTTTTCACTTTAAGCATTATAAAAATCACTGCTCCTGAAAAAACAGATGTTTTTAAAACTTTTTTTGCATTGATACATGTTCCCTGGGGCAGGACCCGGGTCCCCGAACACTTTTTAGGACAATAACTTGCATAATAGCCTTTAAAATTCGCATTTTTGATTTTTCACATTCGGGTTACATAGACTTTAACAGTGTTCAAATGTTTGCGCAAACTTTCGGTCCGTTCGCATGTTCTGCAGCGAACCAAACCGAGGGGTGTTCGGCTCATCCCTAATGACTATGTTTAAGGTCTCAGAGAGACTTTAAGGTCTACACAGAAGTGTGTAGCCACTGCTAGACTTTCTTATTAGGTCACCCAGAATGATCTGAATCTGCATACAGAGTGTCATAGAAGCACCCTGTAATAAATGTTATTTTCTAAAATTAAAATATTATATAAATAATGAAGCATTATTTTACACTCTCCTTCAGACCAATGCAATTTTACTTTGTGTATTGCAGTTTTATTTTGTGTGCAGTAGTACAGTTCCCTGCTTTGTTGGGAAAAATAAATTTTGCATATCCAGTGTTACGTCCTTTACAATGATTTGTCAGCCGATTCTAAATTAGAATCAGTTAACCTAAGAACCCCTCAAATATCCCACCATCATCTAATGTCTATAGCCATCTTTAGTCATAGCAAAGAATTCATGGATATAGAAATGTCCTAATCAGCGCACACCTAGCAGAGCCATTAGTAAACAGGTGAAGCAATGTAAACATCCAAAGCATTGTCCCCGGACTTGGTGCCCGCCATACACAAATGTGAGGCCTCTCGGTGCCTGGTCCTTGGCGCTGAGGTTGCCTGCACACCTGTGCCGAGAGCACGTGCACTATGAGCTCCCAGCACAGTTGCCATCCCCTAAACAAAAGCTAATGATTGCTCGTTGTGATCGTGAGTTTTCAGACCACGTGACCACCTTGACAGCCAATCACATCTGTCATATGATCTTTAGCTGCACCCCTTCTCTTGGCACCATAAACCTCTTACAAGGTTGGGAGGCACTGGCGCTAAGAGGTTAATCATGGAGGTTATGGTCAGGCCTCAATAATTAAGCCTCGTGGGCAGGATGAAACATGTTGGGGCATGGCTTTGAATAAAGCTGGCTGAGGCTGCTTTCACCTGTTTACTAAAGACTTTGGTAGGTGTGCAGTGTTTGGGACTTTTTTCTGTGCATTTCCACAGTGTGGGAGGAGTTAGAGAGACTCCTGTCCAGCCAACACCATAGCAGGAAACACCGGATAAACCTACAGGAGCTTGAGTGAAGACCTTAGGTTTAATCAGGTTACAAAGAATTGATGGAATTTATTTGAGAAAATACAAATTTTCTGCCCCCTCAAAATAACTCAACACACAGCCATTAATGTCTAAAACGCTGGTAACAAAAGTGAGTACACCCCTAAGTGAAAATGTCCAAACTGGGCCCAATTAGTCATTTTCCCTCCCCAGTGTCATG
Organism: Aquarana catesbeiana; assembly: GCF_042186555.1. NCBI lineage: Eukaryota > Metazoa > Chordata > Amphibia > Anura > Ranidae > Aquarana > Aquarana catesbeiana. Next base: position 196,788,374 of record NC_133333.1, on the reverse strand, counting down.
TGACTCGTTAGTGTTACAAGGTCTCAGGTGTGAATGGGGAGCAGGTGTGTTAAATTTGGTGTTATCGCTCTCACACTCTCATACTGATCACCAGAAGTTCAACATTGCACCTCATGGCAAAGAATTCTCTGAGGATCTAAAAAAAATAATTTTTGCTCTACATAAAGATGGCCTAGGCTATAAGAAGATTGCAAAGACCCTGAAACTGAGCTGCAGCACAAGACCATACAGCGGTTTAACAGGACAACTTCCACTCAGAACAGGCACCATGATCGACCAAAGAAGCTTAGTGCACGCGCTCAGCGTGATATCCAGAGGTTGTCTTTGGGAAATAGACATATGAGTGCTGCCAGCATTGCTGCAGAGATTGAAGGGGTGGGAGGCCAGCCTGTCAGTGCTCAGACCATACACCGCACACTGCATCAAATTGGGCTGCATGGCTGATGTCCCAGAAGGAAGCCTTTTCTAAAGATGATGCACAAGAAAGCCCACAAACAGTTTGCTGAAGACAAGCAAACTAAGGACATGGATTACTGGAACCATGTCCTGTGGTCTGGTGAGACCAAGATAAACATATTTGGTTCAGATGGTGTCAAACGTGTGTGGCGGCAACCAGGTAAGGAGTACAAAGACAAGTGTGTCTTGCCTACAGTCAAGCATGGTGGTGGGAGAGTCATGTATTGGGGCTGCATTAGTGCTGCCAGCACTGGGGAGCTACAGTTCATTGAAGGAACCATGAATGCCAACATGTACTGTGACATACTGAAGCCGAGCATGATCCCCTCCCTTCTTATTAGATTAGTATTCCAACATGATAACAACCCCAAACACACCTCCAAGACGACCGCTGCTTTGCTAAAGAAGCTGAGGGTAAAGTTGATGGACTGGCCAAGCATCTTTTCAGACCTAAACCCTATTGAGCATCTGTGGGGCATCCTCAAACAGAAGGTGGTGGAGCGCAAGGTCTCTAACATCCACCAGCTCTGTGATGTCATCATGGAGGCATGGAAAAAGACTCCAGTGGCAACCTTTGAATCTCTGAACTCCATGCCTAAGAGGGTTAAGGCAGTGCTGGAAAATAATGGTGTCCACACAAAATATTGACACTTTGGGCCCAATTTGGACATTTTCACTTAGGGGTGTACTCACTTTTGTTACCAGCGGTTTAGACATTAATGACTATTTGTTGAGTTATTTTGAGGGGACAGGAAATTTACACTGTTATACAAGCTTTACACTCACTACTTTACATTGTAACAAAGTGTCATTTTTTCAGTGTTGTCACATGAAAAGATATAATAAAATATTTACAAAAATGTGAGGAGTGTACTCACTTTTGTGAGATACTGTACTTCCTAATGAACCAGTTTCAAGGTCTGAAAGGTCACCTGCTCTTTTCTTACACAATAATTAGTCATTCTTGCTATGTCTGATGTATAGATTAATACAGAAGATACAACTGTAACAACAATTTGCATAATAAAATTAAAAAATGTGTAAGCAGAGGCTACTATCTAATTAATAAATATGTAATATATAATGTTATTCATAAAAATAGTGCAGTCTACAGAATGGCACAGTACCTGGCTATTTAAATTTTAAATGATTGTTTAACAACTTTGACTAATTGGAGCACCATTCAACACAATTTGCTGAGTTACAGTTTACAAATATAATTGTCTGTTTGCTATCAGTCAGCATATTATTTGCCTATTGTGTGCTGTCTAATACATCATAATAAAATTAAGGAGAACTATAGGCAGTTCTTATCGTACTGTGTGTTTTTATATTTTATAAGTTGTATTTGTGAAAATGTGCTGAAGCGTAAAAACAATAACTTCATGATATTGAGGGAAGTTTCATCCCATTATTATGGGATGTTTCTTGGTAACATTGGGCTATGTGCAGTGGATAGAAGATGAGTGGGGTGCACAGGAGTAGGGTTTAAATGTTGTCATGGGCCTAAAAGCTTAAATGTTACTTTTTAAACATAGCATTCAAAGCAAATAAACGCAATCGGTATATAAATATTTGTTTTGTATATATATATATTTGTTTTGTTCTTCTTAGAACATCACAATTAGGGATGGGTCGAACGACCCCCTGTCCAGTTCGCACCAGAACTGTCAAATGTTGCGAAAGTTCGGAACCGAGTAACGAACCCAATTGAAGTCTATGAGACCCAAACGTGAAAAATCAAAAGGCTTTTGAAGGCTTATATGCACGCAATTGGGCATACAATGGTTATGGGGGTTTGGGTACTGCCCTGGGGGACATGTATCAATGAAAAAAAGTTTGTAAAAAAATGTAATTTTTAAATGAGCAGTGATTTATTGATGCTTAAAGTGCAAACATAAAAGTGAAAAATTCCTTTCAATATAGAGCCTGGGGGTCTCTTAGCCCACCTGAAAAAGTGGCACATCTGTACGTGTATATAAGCTGCTGCAGCAATAATTGCATTTATTAAGCCCAAAAAATGAAATTTTCCCTGCAAGCTTTCTTTATTTTGTAAGCAATGGCCTGAGGAGCCAGTCTGTATGATGAGGCCACAATGTAGTGCACTAGGAACAAGATTAGAGATTTTTTGGATAAATTCTGGTGTCTCTAGCACAGATTTAGGATAGAAGTAACGGGTGTGGAAAAATTGGTATTTGGGTGTCGGTGGCGCCTTCACACAGTAACCCTATAGAGGTACTCTTGATGAAGGCAAGAACTGGCCTTGCTGTCAAAAATTGCAATGATATGCACCTGTCAAACAGGTGTGGAAAAATTTAACTTTGTTATTTGTGCCCATGAAACCTACACCAAAAACAGTCTTCCAGATGAAATCAACACCCACAACACTAGGCCGCCTAGAAGTCCTGCAGAGATTCCACATCCCAAAAACAGTTAATCAGCGACATTGGCATCAGGGGCTTCATCACTGCTGGTAATCCAGGACTGATTCATTTTGATAAAAATCAGACGGTCCACAGAGTCTGTGGACAGACGCATTTTATGACCAGTAACGAAACCTACAGTAGCACTCAATTCCCATTTGGAAGGCACACTGGATAGAGGGCAGCCCAGCAGCTCAATAGCATTCTGGGCAAGTTCTGGCCAGTGATCTATTCTCATGACCCAGTAAGCCAGTGGATCGTCGACTGGAAAGCTCTCCATCTTTGTTTTCACCCCTAGATAATCTTCCACTATGTGATGCAGACGCTGCCGATAGGATGTGGAAGCTGATAGCCCTGGGGAGCAAGGACTGATAAAATTGGGAAATGCATCACTTAGGCAGCCGCCTTCTCCACCGCTCCTCTCTTGACCAACAGAAGCCTCAACACTACATTTTCCAGGACACTGTAAGCTACCAGAGTCGGGAAAAGCATTCGATAAACTCCTCTTTAAGGTGTCCTCAAGAGATTTCATCTTCTGCACTCTCTGTGGGGACGGGATGAGTTTTGAGACTTCCCCCTTATAATGGTGATCAAGGAGGGTTGCCAACCAATAGTGATCCTTTTTCTTTATGCCACATATTCTTGGGTCCTTTCGCAGGCTTTGAAACATGAAGGAGCCCGTGCACCGCAAATTTACGGAGGCATGAGAAGCAGACTCCTCGGGGTAACTGAGGATTACAGTATCTGGAACTGGCTCCTCCCAGCCACAATCTACTCCCAAGGGTTCTGGGGATGGAAAACCAACTCTTACTGTTTGACGTATGTCTTCCTCTGCTTCAATGCCTCTGAAACTGTCAGAATCCTCCTTCTCCTCTCCCTCCTATTGTGTGTTCTGTGGCATAAGAAACAATGGTGTCTGTATAAAGTGGGCCTTGAGAGGAAAGGAAATTCTCCTCTTCCTCCCGCTGCTCTGCCTCGAATGCCCTGTCCATAATGCCACACAGAGTCTGCTCCAGCAGGAACACAACAGGGATTGTGTCACTGATGCATGCATTGTCACGGCTCACCATCCTTGTGGCCTCCTCAAATGGTGACAGTACAGTGCATGCATCCTTTATGAGCAGCCATTGGCCTGAGGAAAAATAGCTGAGCTGGCCTGAGCCAAGATTTAAAAGATTTAAAAACAGCCATTTTTTCGGGAGCAGTGATTTTAATAATGCTTAAAGTGAAACAATAAAAGTGAAATATTCCTTTAAATTTCATACCTGGGGGGTGTCTATAGTATGCCTGTAAAGTGGCACATGTTTCCCGTGTTTAGAACAGTCCGAGAGCAAAATGACATTTCTAAAGGAAAGAAAGTCATTTAAAAGTACTCGCTGCTATAATGAATTGTCGGTCCCGGCAATACACATAAAAGTAATTGAAAAAAATGGCATGGGATTCCCCCACAGTCCATTACCAGGCCCTTTGGGTCTGGTATGAATATTAAGGGGAACCCCGAACCAAAATTTAAAAAAAACTTGGGCGGGGGTCCCCCCAAATTCCATACCAGGTCCTTCAGGTCTAGTATGAATATTAAGGGGAACCCTGCACCAAAAAAAAAAAAATGGCGTGGGGTCCCCCTCAAAATCCATACCGAAGGGTCTGGTATGGATTTTAAGAGGAACCCCGCACCAAAATTAAAAAAAAAAGGCGTGGGGGTCCCCCCAAAAATCCATACCAGACCCTTATCTGAACACGCAACCTGGCAGGCAGCAGGAAAAGAGGGGGGACAAGAGTGCGCCCCCCCTGAACCGTACCAAGCCACTTTACATGGGGAGGGTGCTATGGGGTACCCCCCCAAAGCACCGTGTCCCCATGTTGATGGGGACAAGGGCCTCATCCCCACAACCCTTGCCCGGTGGTTGTGGGGGTATGCAAGTGGGGAGCTTATCGGAATCTGGAAGCCCCCTTTAACAAGGAGACCCCCAGATCCCGCCCCCATGTGAATTGGTAATGGGGTACAAATGTACCCTACCATTTCACAAAAAAAGTGTCAAAAATGTTAAAAAAGACAATAGCCGGTTTTTGATAATTCCTTTATTAATGTCTTCTTCTTTCCCCGCTTTTTCTTCCATCTTCATCTGGTTTTCCTTTGGTTTTCTTCTTCTTCCTCCATCTTGTTCTTCCCCCGCTTCTTCCTCTATCTTCTTCTGCTTCTTCCTCCAGTCCTCTGCTTCTTCCTCCGGTCTTCTCCTCCGGCATCTTCCTCCAGCTTCTCCTTCCCGCTTCATCCTCCGGACGATCCGCCTCAATGGGAGTCTCCCACTGTGTGATGCTTCTGTTCTTGTGAAAGCTCCTTTATAACTGAGGGCCACCCGGTGACCCTGCCCCCTCTGACGCACAGGGACTTCCCCATGGCTTTCCACGTGGTGTCAGAGGGGGGCGGGGTCACCCGTTACCAGAGGAAGAAGCAGAGTAACGATTAATGGTCACACTACACTCACACTGACTGAACTATCCCTACATTCACACTAATGTAAAGATGAATGGTCACACTACACTCACACTGATCTATCCCTAGATGCATACTAAACTGATATTCTACACTGACAATAGAATCAGAATAGCATATTATAGCACACTAACTGTATAATAGCACTGAACAGAGCCCTGTTCTATCTCTCTCCATGCCGCTATCACACTACAAATAGTCACTATGGAAAGAATACTTTTATAGTATGGGGCGGGATTAAGAGCAATGAGCCATGATTGGATACATTCATCATGCCAGCATCCAATCATGGCTCTGAGAGTGTTCTGTGCCCTGATTTTGCAATGCTTTCATTGCTTCAGCCAATCAGGGCTTTCAATGCACTGTGCGAGGGCGCAGTGCATTGTGGTAATTTGGCTGGCCAAACAAACGGTCAAATGAACCGATAATTTGGTTGTTCGGCAAATGGGCGAACAGCCAAAGTTTGGCCTGAACTCATGCTCGGGCCGAACCGTTCGCCCATCCCTAACCCCAATCAGTGTCATCGTATGGGGGTGTGGTCCACACCAGCCATAGGGGTGACACCACCAAGTAGGAAGTGATATCCGACCACAAGGTGTTAGTGACAGTGCATGGATCGGTGCGCCGGAATTGACCATATCATTTACAGGAGCCTGTTTGGGCTGCGTACCCTGACTGTACACTGCCAGCCCAAAACTAGCCAGATCAGCACCCTGCAGGGCACTGTGGCAGACAGGAGAGAGCCTGCTGTGCTAGCCTGCCTGGTATCTACTGCTCTGTTCTGTTGTCACTCCACAGCGGCAGGACATAGGACTGTGGCAGGCTAGCTAGGGGGGAGAAGTAAACACTTAAAATAAGTTGCTAGCCTGCGCAGAGCCCTGCTTCTCTTCTCTGTCTTCACTTCAGGGCTCCGTAGTAAGCTAGATAGTAGATCTGGAGGGAGGAGGCAGAAACAAAATCTGGACTATGCAGATTGCGTAGTATACGCAATGTGCTTAGCCAGAAGTTGCCTTCCCCCCTACTCCTGTTGTCCTGCTAACTCTTCATTGACCCTTAAGGAACAGTAGGTGCCCAGTGATTGAAACTTATAAAGAACTATTCACATTCTACAATGGGACTGTCAAGGCTTTCTGATCTTGAAATATTATTAGTTGAAGTGAGTTAGCAAAATGTATTGATTTTGATTATGTTATTCACAATTTTGCAGCTGTGAGGGCCAGGAAAGCAAATTTCTGATTTTTACAAGATGGTAACTAAATAGTTGTTCCTGTATTTTTGTGGTATTTATTTATTATTTCAGTAAAGTTTATCATTAAAATAAACATAGTTCTTTAAAAGTTTAAACGTTCAATCATTTTCATATCATATTGTTGTTCAAACTTGCTAGATGTTAGAAAAGAAAAAAATTGTTGGGGGGGGGGGGGGGGTGATACCATGTTTTACCACAGCAGGTGACATCAACCCTAGTGATGCCACTGATCACAATCACTCCAAACAACAATTAGGAGATCTCAAACATAACCATACCTTGACAAGACTATATCTATTGGCTAAGCTATGTTATTTCATGGGTATAAATAGCAGAAAAAAAATATGTTTTGGTTGAGTAGTGAAGGCTTAAAAACCTCCTTTTTGGGAGATTTACATTCAAATCTTTCCCCAGATGTGTAACAGAAAGTGGGAGGAAATCTCTACAAAGTGAAGGAAATTCCCCTCTTAGACAGTTGTAAGTGGAACAGGTGTCTCCGTTGGAAGACTTTCTCACTTCTTGTTTTCTTTCCCATCATCATGTGTCAATGACTGTGGTCACTAGGACAGATAGAGTGGTTGAAGTTCTAATGCTCATCCACTCTACTCAAAGCTGGAAAAAAGTTTTGGCGATACATACACTTTAAATCCATAAAATTATGGGTTTAATAACAAAAATGTATTTGTTAAAGCAAGTATTAAACCCAAAATCAAACATTTAGTATATTGTAGCTTATCAATTCTTAGATGGCTGCAAAAAGGAGAAAAAAATGTTTGCTATAAATGATTATAAAGTAGGACCCGGAGTTTGGCTTCAATTTGTTTGTGTATTTAAATCTGCTAGTACATTTAACACTCCCCTCCCCCTGGATTGACAATACTGCTGTGCTGTGCCTCCGGTTTTCATTCATCTAGAGTAGGGGCACTCTAATACATGAGGTGTGTTACTGGCCAGATCACCAGGTGAAAGAAGAAGGAAAAAGGCCTTAATGATTGGCAAGCTGCAAAATATTACATTTTTGGTTTTGAGTTTACCACTGCTTTAAGTCATGCCTGTGACTATAATGAGGTTATACCTCAAATTGAATAAATAGGATGGGGAGTCATATTGAGCCCATATTTTCATGTTTTTCAACAAACCATCAGATTTAAACAAACCATAGGGCCAGACACAAAGCTGACACATTCTATATAACCCCCCGCACTAAACAACAAGCTCAAGTAGATCATGTTAAATATTAATTACCTAAGGGTTTGTAAGCCTCCAGCACCAGAGACTTGTAATAAGCCCCACCATAATTATTAAAAAAAAATTACTTGATATGGTGTTTTAGTAAATGGCTACCTGGTTGTCATTAGCAGGATGTCTCTACTCCAGCGCCTGCTAATAGCAATCCCAAATAAGTAGTAAAACAGTCTAGCAGCAATACACATTGATACATCTGCCTTTACTTGACTTGAAACTGCCCTTCTCATCCAACCCAGCTCTCAAAACCTATTCATATTTCATAAATCCTGAAATGCAAAGGTTACATTCACAACAATTATCTACCCAAATGTAGAGAAAGTAATAAAGTACCAATCCGTGTGACACTAGACCCAACAATGGGGGAGGGATTGGACTGGGTGTGAACAAAATTTGGTTGTCTGACCCAGATAGAACAAATAGCAAAATAGCACCCGGTGCCAACGGCACGGTGGAAGGAACCACTTAGGGTCTTTAATAGACAGGTCAAAACGAGTATAAAAAGGTAAACTTTTTTTTATTTGTTGAACATTGATAAAAGTATGCATGTAGAACATATACATTGGACATAAGAACAACATCTAATACCCAAAATGATACATTTGTATGAACTGGTCACTGTCCTGGTGCAGAGTGGACCAGTGGCGGTCAATACAGCATATAACACCTTACATGTTACGGACTGAAAGTCCTTCTTCAGAGGTTTTGTTATAAATTCAGATGGGTATATAATCTCTACAAAGAGAGTATGCAAAATTAGTATAGAGTGACAAACATAAATATTGTTACAACTTCATTATTTTTTTGTTATTGTCTAAAATATGGATAACTTAGATTATAAACATTTCAGACAGGGCATGTCTGAAGAGAATTGAATAATCGAATCACGTATGAAAGGCAGGGGCAATCTCTCCAAGATACATCAACACACCCAGCCAGGGGAAGGGCATGAGATCTGCTCGGCTACGAGGAGTCTAACTAGTGGAACATCATAGTTCCAACTAATGATGGGCCAATAACACTAAATGAATAAGATAATATAGTAATTAGGCAGTTTTAAAGTACATTTGTTAAACACTAGATTAGGCAGACATGCCATAGAGCAGGTAGCCATGCGCTTGTGGTCTGCTGTGAATAGATTAGAGGAAATAAACTTACCTGGGAAAGAGTGTGCTGCACATATGCCTGTGCTCCTTTAGCGTCTGCCAGAGAAGACCGAGGAGCTGGCATATGTAAAGTGGCTGGCGGCCAATCACGATGTTGATCGTGATGGCCATCAGCTTGCTCCATAAAGAGGAGGAATAGACCAGCATGTACGCCTAGACAGATACTCCCAGAGTCCCCCAGTGAGACAGCGCATGGCGCAGCCCTGTCCCATTAAAGAGGCGGGACCGTGTCATGCATCATCACGCCGCTGACATGCAAGTGGCGCTGCCTGCACCTCAAGGTGGAGCACAAGTGGTATGGACAACGAAGGGGTGCAATTGCCAAAAAGGGGGATGCCCCAAGCCATCCCACCCCACCAATGGGGAGAAGGCAAGGGACTCCCGCGTTGTGGGAGCAAAGCAGGCTGACGCCCCTGCCCCGAATATGCATTGGTGAGAGAGAGAGACAGTTCACTGTGTCATGAGTAAGATATGAGCAGAAAAGAGGACATGCAATATTGTGGAATGCACAAACAAGAGTGGCATACATATGACATAATAGGGATAAAAGGGAATAACAGAAAAGAAGGGAATGGAATGTATGACCATACAGGGCCTAGTACAAGGAAATAAAGAGTTTTATATTGCGAGTGGACAAAAAATGCCCCAACGCTACAAGGTCTATACATTGTTTACCTGTACACAATAGTTGAACAATACATTTTAAACAGCATGTGTTCAACACAGGGACATAGAGACCAAACAAATAAACAAAGATCTAATTATACCAAAGTGCAAATTGCTAACATAGCAGATAAGTTAGAATGAAATAAACTAAAAAGGACAGTAATTTTAGATGTGTTCACATGGAAAACCATATAGGTAAAATCATTTAGCGAGGCCTTTCAACTAGACGTCCAGCTCACAAATTCCAGATTCGAACCCTGGAAGATAGGGCCTGAAGTTGAAGGCCTCATTAAGACCTGGGGCTGTAGGTAGTCTTGAGGAGAAATATCCATTTTAGTTCAATCTGCAGTAGTAATTTATTATAGTCGCCTCCATCTAGGGTAGGGCCGAAATGATCTAGTGCAAGGAATTTAATTTTTAATTTAACATTTATCCTTGTGTATCAAAGCACTGTGCCTACCAAGGGGGAGAGATGGATCTTGTTTTTGAATACTTGTGACATGTCTGTAAATATGGCGCCAAAATTCTAGTTTAGTCTTTCCCACATAGAAGCTGCTGCAATCGCACGTAAGAAGATATACAATTCCTGAGGTGTGACAGTTGGTGTAGTGTTTGAGATAAAAGTTTTCACCATTGGGAAGGATAATATTTTTACGAGTGTCAATGTAGTTACAATAACCACAATGACCACATGGGAATATACCACAATATTTCTTGATATTTTTCTTAATGGTGAATTCGCTGTGTACTAATTTAACCCTGAGTGAGGGAGCCCGTCTGAATGTGATCAGGGGACCATCAGCGGTGATCAGGGGTGCATCGGTATGAATCAGATGCCAATGCTTTTGCAAGATTGGCATCTGATTTGCCTGATTTGCTGATGTTGGGAAGTGAATTGAGTGATGACTCGAATTGGATTGTCAATCTCAACTTTTTTCTGTTGAGAGAGTAGATCCAATCGAGTTTTGTTTTTAGCCTTGTGATAGGCTCTTTGAAGCACCGAGTTTGAGTAACCTTGGTCTCGTAATCTGGTTCTAAGATTCGCTGCTTCTATTTCAAAGAGAATGTCAGTTGAACAGTTCCATCTGGCACATATGTACTGGCCATATGGAATGGAATTGAGCAAGGGTTTGTAATGGAAGCTAGAAGCTTCCAAAATGGTATTACCTGCGGTTGGTTTTCGGCATAAGTTGCTGAGTGGGTGACCATCTGGATGTTTACTTATGCTAAGGTCTAAAAAAGTGATGGATTCCCTACTATGGTTAATAGTGAACTTGAGATTAAATTCATTGTTAGAATTGATATAGGTCAAAAATTGGTCCAATAGTGTCTCTGAACCATCCCAAATTACAAAAATGTCATTGATGTACCTATATCATGCAACAGCATGGTCAGTATAGATCGAAGCAGTGTCATCCATATATAAATGCCATTCACACTCCCCCAGGTACAGATTGGCGTAGGATGGGGCACACAACGTGCCCATGGCTACGCCCTGCACCTGGAGGTAGTGGGAATCAAGAAAGGAAAAAAAATTGTGTCTAAGGATGAAATCCAAGACTGTCACGACAACCAAACCCTTGGGGGCTCAAAGTGACTCTGTCGGTAAAGTATATCCTTCAAGGCAAGAAGACCCTTGGCATGGGGTATCAAATTGTAAAGGGCCTCAACGTCGATGGAAACCAAAATGGTATTGCCATCGAGGTGGAGGCCATCCAGTATTTTGAGAAAATGAATCATCTCCTTAATGTGCGAGGGAAGCTCCTCAACTAAAGGCCTAAACTGATTGTCGACAAATTTGCTGAGATTGTCAGTAAGGCAACTTCTTCCCGAGACTATGGGTCTTCCCGGGGGTTCGGTCGGATTTTTGTGTACTTTAGGGAGGGCGTAGAAAGTAGCCACTCTAGGATGTTTTGTCCTAACATATTCCCATGTATTTATATCCAAAATACCACAATAGTAGGCCTTGTCTACCAAATTGTATAGTTGCTCTGCGAAGCCCGCAGTTAAGGACTTAGAGATTGGTAGATACCAATCCCGGTTATCCAGAATATCTGTGCACATTTGGATATAATCCATATTATCTTGGATGACAATATTGCCGCCTTTGTCAGACGGTTTAATTGTGATCTCTGAATTTTACATTAAGTTTTTAAGGGCCTGTGATTTGACTTTGGTCAGGTTTCCAGCCGAGTGGGCTGCAACCTTAATCTCTTGGATATCTTTGGAGACAGCTTTGAGAAAAGTTGCAGCACTAGGATTGGAGCAGGGGGCTGGATGCTAATTTGACTTTTTCTTTAAACTGGTAAAAGAGGAAGGCACAGGAGAAGAGGAGGAAATCGCACCTTTGACTTCGGAAATTTTAGCCATTAATCAGAGTGTACTGTTAGTGTTTGTTTTGTTGCCATGGTTACCAAAGCTTCAGTTATACACAGGGGGGGAGGTGGCTGGAGCATCTCAGCTCTGATTACAGAGCCCGGGGGAGGGGACAGACACACCATGTACTGATTTATAATAGAGGAATATGATGGGGCAGTTTTGATGGGGTAATTCTGATGGGGCAGTTTTGATGAAGTAGTATTTGGGAAGCATAAACAGGGCATGAGCGTTGCTAGGAAACAGTGGTTGTAAACACAAGATGCTGAGACACCCCAAATGCATGTGACTTCATCTGCTAGACTTGATAATGCTAGTAGACTCCTCCCACAGTTTTTACACTACAGAGACAAGTAATATACCGAAACGAGCGGATTGTTCCCGATTGGTGTGTTATTACTTTGTGGAACGTTTCGCCGAATGGTCCACGAAATGTCGTTTTTGCGGCGAAATTGGTCCCATAGGAATGAATGGCGAAATGTTCAAAACTAGAGTGGGAGGTGACAAAAGCTGACAACCCCATGATCAGCCAAAACATTATGACCGCCCCATGTAAAAAAAAAATATTTTTGAAGAAAAAAAAAATTATTTTTGAAAAAAATAACAAATTCATTTTTGAAAAAAAAAACATTTTTGAAAAAAAAAAAATTTTTTAAAAAAATAATAATTTTTGAAAAAAAAAATAATTTTTGGAAAAAAAATATATTTTTGAAAAAAATATATATTTTTGAAAAAAAAATATATATTTTTGAAAAAAAATATATATTTTTGAAAAAAAAAATATATTTTTGAAAAAAAAATTTTTTGAAAAAAAATATATATTTTTGAAAAAAAAAATCATTTTTGAAAAAAAAAATCATAATTTTTGAAAAAAATGTTCAGCTCTTTCAGCTAATGATGAGACTTCAACTTTTTTACTACTATTTATACTTTTTAAAATATTAAGCTTTTTAACACTTTTCACAGTTACTCCAGCCACTCCAACCACACAACAGTTACTCAAGCCACTCCACCCAGTTACTCCGCCCACTCCAGTTGTAGAGGCAAGAACACTTTTCACAATTTCCCCAGAAATTGTACCTTTTCTAGTTAAGTGTTCTTGCATAGCAAGACCACTTACTGTTATCTCACATATATATTACTAGAAAAGGTACAATTTCGGGGGAAATTGTGAAAGTGTTCTTGCCTCTACAACTGGAGTGGGCGGAGTAACTGGGTGGGGTGGAGTGGCTTAAGTAACTGTGAAAAGTGTTAAAAAGCTTAATATTTTAAAAAGTATAAATAGTAGTAAAAAAGTTCCATCATTCGCTGAAAGAGCTGAACATTTTTTTCAAAAATATATTTATTTTTTTCAAAAATGATTTTTTTTTTTTCAAAAATTATTTTTTTACTTTTTTCAAAAATTACTTTTTTTTTTCAAAAATATTTTTTTTTTTACATGGGGCGGTCATAATGTTTTGGCTGATCATGGGGTTGTCAGCTTTTGTCACTTCCCACTCTAGTTTTGAACATTTCGCCATTCATTCCTATGGGACCAATTTCGCCGCAAAAACGTCATTTCGTGGACCATTCGGCAAAACATTCCACAAAGTAATAACACACCAATCGGGAACAATCCGCTCGTTTCGGTATATTATTTGTCTCTGTAGTGTGAAAACTGTGGGAGGAGTCTACAAGCATTATCAAGTCTAGCAGATGAAGTCACATGCATTTGGAGTGTCTCAGCATCTTGTGTTTACAACCACTGTTTCCTAGCAACGCTCATGCCCTGTTTATGCTTCCCAAATACTGCTTCATCAAAACTGCCCCATCAGAATTACCCCATCAAAACTGCCCCATCATATTCCTCTATTATAAATCAGTACATGGTGTGTCTGTCCCCTCCCCCGGGCTCTGTAATCAGCTGAGATGCTCCAGCCACCTCCCCCCCTGTGTATAACAGAAGCTTTGGTAACCATGGCAACAAAACAAACACTAACAGTACACTCTGATTAATGGCTAAAATTTCCTGAAATGACCTCTAAACAAATGGCCGTATTTTAAAAACTATACATCCTACAGCGAAGATCTTTATATTGTGAGAATCACAAGACCCAGACCTAGATTTTGATGTATAGTATGTCTCTGAAATATTAAAAATGAAGGCACGGTCGCAGTTTAGAAATTGCCCTTCAAATTTGGAGGGGGCTAGAGTGTAGTTTCAATGAATGTCAATGGACGGCGTGAGTTGCAAACAAATGGTCATATTGTGAAAACTATCAGGACTATGGCTTAGCCGTGGACATGTTTAGTGGCAGCAGGGATAGCTGAACGTTTTGATATAAGATTTGTGTAGGTGGGCTTGAAAATGAGGGAGTGGCGGCAGTTTAGAAATCATGTTCTGATTTTCCAGCTTTTGTCATCTCCCACTCTAGTTTCCCCATTCATTCCTATGGGACCAATTTCGCCGCAAAAACGACGATATTTCGTGAACCATTCGGCGAAACGTTCCACAAAGTAATAGCACACCATTCGGGAACAATCCGCACGTTTCGGTATATTACTTGTCTATGTAGTGTAAAAACTGTGGGAGGAGTTAGGGTGGTAAATTTGGCTATAATAATAAGAATAATATATATGTGAGATAACAGTAAGTGGTCTTGCTATGCAAGAACACTTAACTAGAAAAGCTACAATTTCTGGGGAAATTGTGAAAGTGTTCTTGCCTCTACAACTGGAGTGGGCGGAGTAACTGGGTGGAGTGGAGTGGCTTGAGTAACTGTGAAAAGTGTTAAAAAGCTTAATATTTTAAAAAGTATAAATAGTAGTAAAAAAGTTCCATCATTCGCTGAAAGAGCTGAACATTTTTTTCAAAAGTAATTTTTTTTTTCAAAAATGAATTTTTTTTATTCAAAAATGATTTTTTTTTTCTTCAAAAATGAATTTCAAAAATTACTTTTGAAAAAAAAATCATTTTTGAAGAAAAAAAAATTCATTTTTGAAGAAAAAACTTCAAAAATGAATTTTTTTTTCTTCAAAAATGATTTTTTTTTCAAAAGTAATTTTTTTTTTCAAAGGTAATTTTTTTTTTCAAAAATGAATTTTTTTATTTCAAAAATAATTTTTTTTTCGAAATTATTTTTTTTTTTAAAGTAATTTTTTTTTCAAAAATAATTTTTTTTTCAAATATATTTTTTTTTTTCAAAAATATTTTTTTTTTTTAAAGTAATTTTTTTTTCAAAAATATTTTTTTTTTTTTCAAAAATAATTTTTTTTTTCAACAATAATTTTTTTTTTTCAAAAATAATTTTTTTTTTCAAAAATATTTTTTTTTTCAAAAATATATATATTTTTTTTTCAAAAATTATTTTTTTATTTTTTTCAAAAATTATTATTTTTTTTCAAAAATATATATTTTTTTTACATGGGGCGGTCATAATGTTTTGGCTGATCATGGGGTGGTCATAATGTTTTGGCTGATCATGGGGTTGTCAGCTTTTGTCACCTCCCACTCTAGTTTTGAACATTTCGCCATTCATTCCTATGGGACCAATTTCGCTGCAAAAACATAATTTCGTGGACCATTCGGCGAAATATTCCACAAAGTAATAACACACCAATCGGGAACAATCCGCTCGTTTCGGTATATTACTTGTCTCTGTAGTGTAAAAACTGTGGGAGGAGTCTACAAGCATTATCAAGTCTAGCAGATGAAGTCACATGCATTTGGGGTGTCTCAGCATCTTGTGTTTACAACCACTGTTTCCTAGCAACGCTCATGCCCTGTTTATGCTTCCCAAATACTATTTCATCAAAACTGCCCCATCAGAATTACCCCATCAAAACTGCCCCATCATATTCCTCTATTATAAATCAGTACATGGTGTGTCTGTCCCCTCCCCCGGGCTCTGTAATCAGAGCTGAGATGCTCCAGCCACCTCCCCCCTGTGTATAACAGAAGCTTTGGTAACCATGGCAACAAAACAAACACTAACAGTACACTCTGATTAATAGCTAAAATTTCCTGAAATGACCTCTAAACAAATGGCCGTATTTTAAAAACTATACATCCTACAGCGAAGATCTTTATATTGTGAGAATCACAAGACCCAGACCTAGATTTTGATGTATAGTATGTCTCTGAAATATTAAAAATGAAGGCACGGTCGCAGTTTAGAAATTGCCCTTCAAATTTGGAGGGGGCTAGAGTGTAGTTTCAATGAATGTCAATGGACGGCGTGAGTTGCAAACAAATGGTCATATTGTGAAAACTATCAGGACTATGGCTTAGCCGTGGACATGTTTAGTGGCAGCAGGGATAGCTGAACGTTTTGATATAAGATTTGTGTAGGTGGGCTTGAAAATGAGGGAGTGGCGGCAGTTTAGAAATCATGTTCTGATTTTCCAGCTTTTGCCATCTCCCACTCTAGTTTCCCCATTCATTCCTATGGGACCAATTTCGCCGCAAAAACGACAATATTTCGTGAACCATTCGGCAAAACGTTCCACAAAGTAATAGCACACCATTCGGGAACAATCCGCACGTTTCGGTATATTACTTGTCTATGTAGTGTAAAAACTGTGGGAGGAGTTAGGGTGGTAAATTTGGCTATAATAATAAGAATAATATATATGTGAGATAACAATAAGTGGTCTTGCTATGCAAGAACACTTAATTAAGTGTTCTTGCATAGCAAGACCACTTACTGTTATCTCACATATATATTATTCTTATTATTATAGCCAAATTTACCACCCTAACTCCTCCCACAGTTTTTACACTACATAGACAAGTAATATACCGAAACGTGCGGATTGTTCCCGAATGGTGTGCTATTACTTTGTGGAACGTTTCGCTGAATGGTTCACGAAATATCGTCGTTTTTGCGGCGAAATTGGTCCCATAGGAATGAATGGGGAAACTAGAGTGGGAGATTACAAAAGCTGGAAAATCAGAACATGATTTCTAAACTGCCGCCACTCCCTCATTTTCAAGCCCACCTACACAAATTTTATATCAAAACGTTCAGCTATCCCTGCTGCCACTAAACATGTCCACGGCTAAGCCATAGTCCTGATAGTTTTCACAATATGACCATTTGTTTGCAACTCACGCCGTCCATTGACATTCATTGAAACTACACTCTAGCCCCCTCCAAATTTGAAGGGCAATTTCTAAACTGCGACTGTGCCTTCATTTTTAATATTTCAGAGACATACTATACATCAAAATCTAGGTCTGGGTCTTGTGATTCTCACAATATAAAGATCTTCGCTGTAGGATGTATAGTTTTTAAAATACGGCCATTTGTTTAGAGGTCATTTCAGGAAATTTTAGCCATTAATCAGAGTGTACTGTTAGTGTTTGTTTTGTTGCCATGGTTACCAAAGCTTCTGTTATACAGAGGGGGGAAGGTGGCTGGAGCATCTCAGCTGATTACAGAGCCCGGGGGAGGGGACAGACACACCATGTACTGATTTATAATAGAGGAATATGATGGGGCAGTTTTGATGGGGTAATTCTGATGGGGCAGTTTTGATGAAGCAGTATTTGGGAAGCATAAACAGGGCATGAGCGTTGCTAGGAAACAGTGGTTGTAAACACAAGATGCTGAGACACCCCAAATGCATGTGACTTCATCTGCTAGACTTGATAATGCTTGTAGACTCCTCCCACAGTTTTCACACTACAGAGACAAATAATATACCGAAACGAGCGGATTGTTCCCGATTGGTGTGTTATTACTTTGTGGAATGTTTTGCCGAATGGTCCACGAAATAACGTTTTTGCGGTGAAATTGGTCCCATAGGAATGAATGGCGAAATGTTCAAAACTAGAGTGGGAAGTGACAAAAGCTGACAACCCCATGATCAGCCAAAACATTATGACCACCCCATGATCAGCCAAAACATTATGACCGCCCCATGTAAAAAAAAAAATATTTTTGAAAAAAAAAAATAATTTTTGAAAAAAGTAAAAAAATAATTTTTGAAAAAAAAAAAATCATTTTTGAAAAAAAAAAAAAAAATATTTTTGAAAAAAAAAATATTTTTGAAAAAAAAAATTATTTTTGAAAAAAAAAAATATTTTTGAAAAAAAAATTTTTTAAAAAAAAAAAAATTATTTTTGAAAAAAAAATATATTTGAAAAAAAAAAAATATTTTTGAAAAAAAATTACTTTAAAAAAAATAATAATTTCGAAAAAAAAAATAAAAAAATTCATTTTTGAAAAAAAAAATTACTTTTGAAAAAAAAAATCATTTTTGAAGAAAAAAAAATCATTTTTGATTAAAAAAAAATTCATTTTTGAAAAAAAAAATTACTTTTGAAAAAAATGTTCAGCTCTTTCAGCGAATGATGGAACTTTTTTACTACTATTTATACTTTTTAAAATATTAAGCTTTTTAACACTTTTCACAGTTACTCAAGCCACTCCACCCCACCCAGTTACTCCGCCCACTCCAGTTGTAGAGGCAAGAACACTTTCACAATTTCCCCAGAAATTGTACCTTTTCTAGTTCTTATTATTATAGCCAAATTTACCACCCTAACTCCTCCCACAGTTTTTACACTACATAGACAAGTAATATACCGAAACGTGCGGATTGTTCCCGAATGGTGTGCTATTACTTTGTGGAACGTTTCGCCGAATGGTTCACAAAATATCGTCATTTTTGCGGCGAAATTGGTCCCATAGGAATGAATGGGGAAACTAGAGTGGGAGATGACAAAAGCTGAAAAATCAGAACATGATTTCTAAACTGCCGCCACTCCCTCATTTTCAAGCCCACCTACACAAATCGTATATCAAAACGTTCAGCTATCCCTGCTGCCACTAAACATGTCCACGGCTAAGCCATAGTCCTGATAGTTTTCATAATATGACCATTTGTTTGCAACTCACGCCGTCCATTGACATTCATTGAAACTACACTCTAGCCCCCTCCAAATTTGAAGGGCAATTTCTAAACTGCGACTGTGCCTTCATTTTTAATATTTCAGAGACATACTATACATCAAAATCTAGGCCTGGGTCTTTTGATTCTCACAATATAAAGATCTTCGCTGTAGGATGTATAGTTTTTAAAATACGCCATTTGTTTAGAGGTCATTTCAGGAAATTTTAGCCATTAATCAGAGTGTACTGTTAGTGTTTGTTTTGTTGCCATGGTTACCAAAGCTTCTGTTATACACAGGGGGGGAAGGTGGCTGGAGCATCTCAGCTGATTACAGAGCCCGGGGGAGGGGACAGACACACCATGTACTGATTTATAATAGAGGAATATGATGGGGCAGTTTTGATGGGGTAATTCTGATGGGGCAGTTTTGATGAAGTAGTATTTGGGAAGCATAAACAGGGCATGAGCGTTGCTAGGAAACAGTGGTTGTAAACACAAGATGCTGAGACACCCCAAATACATGTGACTTCATCTGCTAGACTTGATAATGCTTGTAGACTCCTCCCACAGTTTTTACACTACAGAGACAAGTAATATACCGAAACGTGCGGATTGTTCCCGATTGGTGTGCTATCACTTTGTGGAACGTTTCGCCGAATGGTCCACGAAATATCGTCATTTTTGCGGCAAAATTGGTCCCATAGGAATGAATGGCGAAATGTTCAAAACTAGAGTGGGAGGTGACAAAAGCTGACAACCCCATGATCAGCCAAAACATTATGACCACCCCATGATCAGCCAAAACATTATGACCGCCCCATGTAAAAAAAAAAAATATTTTTGAAAAAAATAAAAATTAATTTTTGAAAAAAAAAATATTTTTGAAAAAAAATTACTTTTGAAAAAAAAAAATTAAAAAAAAAATCATTTTTGAAAAAAACAAAATTCATTTTTGAAAAAAAAAATTTCATTTTTGAAAAAAAAAATCATTTAAAAAAATCATTTTTGAAAAAACAAAAAACAAAATCATTTTTGAAAAAACAAAAAAACAAAATCATTTTTGAAAAAAAAAAAATCACAAAGCTCTGAGGGGAATTATAGCTCCTCTCACACAGCTCTAAGGACAATTATAGCATTATAGCTCCTCCCACACAGCTTGGAGGGAAGTTATAGCTCCTCCAATACAGCTTTGAGGGGAATTATAGCTCCTCCCACACAGCTCAAAGGGGAATTATAGCATTATAGCTTAGCATTATAGCTCCTCCCACACAACTCTGAGGGGAATTATAGTTTCTCCCACACCGCTGTGAGGGGAATTATAGCTCCTCCTACACAGCTCTGAGGGGAATTACAGCTTAGCATTATAGCTCCTCCCACACAGCTGAGGAGAATTAGAGCTCCTCCCACACAACTCTGAGAGGAATTATAGTTTCTTCCACACCGCTGTGAGGGGAATTATAGCTCCTTTTAAACAGCTCTGAGGGGAATTATAGCTTCTCCCACACAACTCTGATGGGAAATGTAGCTTCTCCCACACAGCTCTGAGGGGAAATATAGCTTCTCCCACACAGCTCTAAGGGGAATTATAGCTCCTCCCACACAACACTAAGGGGAATTGTATCTCCTCCCACACAGCTCTGAGGGGAATTATAGCATTATTGCTCCTCCCACACAGCTCAGAGGGGAGTTATAGCTCCTCCCACACAGCTCTGAGGCGAATTATAGCTCCTCCTCCAACACAACTCTGAGGGGATTAATAGCTCTTCGAACAAAGCTCTGAGGAGAATTATAGCTCCTTCCACAAATATCATCATGCCATCTAAAGGAAAGAGATCTAAAGCTGCAAAGATACGCTGCACTAAACTGGATCCGGAGCCCCACAGCAGCATAGTGGATATGGAGGTTTGTGACAGTGAATGTGCCCAGGAGGTACATAGTGAACCTGTGGTGTCATTTTCATGTTCAACTCAGTGTCAAGTTCAAGAGCACAGTGACAGTGTGATGGGCACTTCTGAAAACCATGGCATGCAAGAACCATGTGTACCAAGTGAGATTTCTGTGCAGGCATCATTTCATCAGGGTCATCATGGCTATGGAAGGTTAAGGAACAAACAGTGTACATGCATGGCTCTGACATTTTTGGCATACCACAGTGAGCTTGATGATGTGAGAAAGGGTGATCTTGATCAAATACTGAAGAAGGGCAACAGCTTGTATGGCTCAACAATAAAACAGCTAAAACAAAGAAATGTCTATCAGCATCAACACTTGACAATGGAAGAAGTGCCCCTCAGAGTCAACACTGACAAATATGAGTATAACGTTGTTAAATCTCCAGTGTTATCAGGATGTATGAGAGACACGGTAGACGGTGACAACCAAGGTTGGTTTGTTGACCTCTCCACAAGACTTCAGTGCCTCAATGCAGATGTTACACATGCACTTTTTATAGTAGTGCCATATTGCATTGCATTGTTCAGAGACAAGTCTGGGAGATATGGACTGTTTGATTCTCATAGTCGAAATAAGGATGGACTTCCTGCCACTGGAAAAGGAAAAGCTGTTATGATCACTTTTACACATTTGAGTGATATGGGGGCAAGGATTTATAAGTTGTATGAATTGCTCCTTACAGACACCAGAGGCCCTATTGATGGACTGCAGTATGACTTCATGCCAGTCTCATTTCATCGTGCAAGACGTCTGTCAGATGGTTTGCTGTCCCCACTGGTGCAATCTGACAAACCACATAATGCAAAGCATGTGGAGAACAAAGTGACACAGATGACCAAAGATGTAACACACACTGGATTCCCAGCCAGCAAGCATTCTCCACGGTCAGTTGATGCGAAATCCTCACAGGGCATATGGAAGGACAGTAAGGCATTGTCCAAATTAAATGCACAGAGACGACAAAAACTGAAGACAAGACACAGAAATGAAAGAAGGCGTGATTTCAAGGCTACAAAGATGTCTGTCACCAATAAGAAAAGGACATACATCACCAGCCGATACAGAGCAGATGCTGATTTTAAGTTGAAGCAGAAGCAATATATCATTCGCAAATATGCAACAGATGCCAATTTCAACTTGAAGCAGAAGCAATACATCACCAGAAAATATGCGACAAATGCAGATTTCAACTTGAAACAGAAGCAGTACACCACCAGAAAATATGCGACAAATGCAGATTACAACTTGAAGAAGAAGCAATACATCACCAGAAAATATGCCACAAATGTCGATTTCAAGTTGAAGCAGAAGCAATACATCACCAGAAAATATCATAATGATCCTGCTTTCAGAAAACGTCACTTGCAACATTGCATGAGTTACATGAAAATGAAGCGTCAAACTCAAGCAGATTTTCGCATAACCCATAAGATGCAATGTGCCTTCAAAATAAGAATGAAATACAGACGATGGACTCGTGTCATGCGGGAATGCAGTCAACCAGTGGACAACAGCCTAATGCAGACAGCTATATCCACTTTCCATGAATGCATTAAAGCTGGGCCAACATTTGTGTGCACGATGTGTCATTGCACCCTTTTCCCTAACCAAGTGAAACATTGCATTCACAGCAATTACAAGAAGAATCTACACATTGTTGCTGCCTGTTTGACAGGGAAATATGTCCATGTGTGCAACAATCACTGTCAAGGACCTGAACAATGCACCGTACCAGATGAAAGGACCAAAGAATGGATTTGTCACAACTGTGATTTACATTTACAAGCAGGACACAAATCATCCATCGCTGTAGCTAACAACATGGAGCTGGCGCCCATTCCCCCAGAGCTCTGCGATTTGAATGTGCTGGAAAGACAACTTTTGGCCAAAATACTGCCATTTGCCAAGATCATCACACTTCCCAAAGGTCGACAGGCAGCTATACATGGCGCTGTAGTGAGTGTGCCATCCGAGGTGGAAACCATGGTCAATACTCTACCAAGATCGCACAGCAAATCCCAGTTACACAGAGTCAAGCTGAAAAGACGTCTGACTTACAAAGGCCACCAGCTGTTTCATTATGTCAACATGGGAAATGTAGTAGCAGGTCTGTCAAAACTCATTGACACACACCCCGACTACAGTGACATTTCAATTAGAGTGGATGAGACAATCGCTGATGATGATGATAATGATGATGGGATGGAACTCGACAGTTGTGACGAAACTGAAATGATGGAGATACTTGAACGCATCGAAAATTGTGATCCATCAGAGGTACAGTCTGCATGTTTACCGGCTGCTTCTGAGCAACAGGAAGGCCATGACCAACAACCTCCCAATGCAGAGGATGAGAAGGATACACTAAGACCTGGAATTGGCCTAGACAGTTGTTTGCAGCCATCTGACCTTGGAGAGGAAGCACTGACACACGGTGATGGAATATTCAGCATTGCACCTGCACAAGGAAACACACCTGTCAGCTTCTTTAAAGTTCCTAGGCTTGAGGCAATGGCTTTCCCTGTTCAGTTCCCTACTGGACAGAATACATTGGACCAGGCAAGACAAGTCAAACTGTCCCCGAGCATGTATTTCAATGCAAGGCTTTTTTGTGTTTGATACTCGTTTTGCAAGAGACACAAGCTACCTCTTCTTTGCGCAGTTTGTCACAGAAACACACATGGCCAAAAGCAGCATGTCCATCCAGTTAAGGAAAGGAAAACCCAATACCAGGGATGGACGGAAAATATCCAACAAGCTGCTACAGGACAAGTGTGAGGTTGAGAGGTTGGTGCGAAACCGAGATGCCACAAGGTTCATGCAACCACTGAGAGGGAGTCCAGCTTACTGGGATAAAAATCTGAAGAATTTGCTAGCCATGGTCAGACAATTGGGTAAGCCAACATTTTTTCTTACCTTCTCTGCTGCAGAATTCAGATGGCCAGAGGTAATAACGGCAATAAAGGCACAACAAGGTCAAAAGGTGGATTTTGCGGGGCTAGACTGGGCTGAAAAGTGTGACATTCTTCGAGGCAACCCAGTGACCACCATGCGCATGTTTGACAAACGGGTTGATGCTCTGATGCGAGAGCTGCTGTTGGGTCCTGCACAGCCAATTGGTGAAGTTATCGATTACTTTTACCGGGTTGAATTTCAGGCGAGAGGGAGCCCTCATATACATTGTCTCTGTTGGGTAGCAGGAGCTCCTATATTTGGACAAGACAGTGATGACAAGGTGTGTGCCTTTATAGATCATAACATCTCATGCCAGCTGCCTGATGAAGCCAAACAGGCCTTACTTCACAGATTTGTAACAGAACTTCAAATGCACAGCAGATCTCATTCAAAATCATGCAAGAAAGGTAACAGAGTATGCAGATTTGGATTTCCAAAGCCACCTATTAGAAAAACGAGGATAACTTACCCGATGCCAGAAGAACAAGGAGATTGTGCAATGAAACCACAAGCAGCCAAAAACAAACTGAAACCAGTCTGGGATTTGCTTAATAACCCAAAAGTGCAGCTTGAAGACATGTCACAGCTACTGGCACAGTGTGATATGACTTTGAATCAGTACAACTCCTACATTCAGGCATTGACCTCCTCAAGCGTGATTCTAATGAAGCGTGATGTCAAGGACTGCTGGGTGAACAACTATAATCCACATTTGCTGACGTCCTGGAACGCCAACATGGACATCCAGTACATTCTTGATGAGTATGGTTGCATCATGTACATGTTGTCCTACATATCCAAGCCAGAACGGGAGCTGAGTGACTATCTCAAAACAATAGTCAAAGAAATGAGCCCAGAAACAGCGACAGAACGAGAAGAAATGAAAGAGGTTCTTCAGGCTTATTCAAAACACAGAGAGGTCAGCGCCCAGGAGTCTGTGGCCCGTACGTGCAGCCTGAAAATGAAGTCTTGCTCACGTGAGGTTGTTTTTCTGCCAACTGGTGACAACGCACTGAAAATGAGTCTCCCGCTCAGTGCATTGCAGAACAAATCAGCCGATTCTCTTAATGTGTGGATGACGAGTTTTGTCGACAAATACAGAGCCAGACCTGAAACACCAGAGTTTGAGTCCATGTGTCTGGCAGACTTTGCATCCCATTACAGGGTTGTCTATGGCAAGCAGAAGGAAGATGGCAAGCAAAAGGAAGACAGCAAGCGTGTCAGCCTATTGAATGAAATGGGAATGATTCAAAAACGCACGAGAGGGAAGCCTGCAATCATCAGGTACGCACGCTTCTCAGAGAAGAAGGACCCTGAGAACTACTACGGCAGACTTCTTAAACTCTACCTCCCCCACCGTTCAGAGTCATCACTGAAAACTGTAAGGTTCCCAACACACCAGGATTTTTACAAAGGCGCCTGTGTGAGCTTACCAGGAGAAGAAGCAATCCAAGCAGTGTCTGCAATTGTTACCAGCAACCAAAAGAAGTTCGAACAACACAACAAAATTGTGGAACAAGTCTTGGATGACTTTGTAAAAAACGGACCTGTTGAAGATGCTTGGAACACCTTTGCCCCAGAAGCTGAGTTGGATAGGTTGGAATGTGTAGAGGAACGCAAAGAAGGGGAGCCACTTCATGAGAATGAACAAGATGATGTTCCGGAGTATACACGTCACAAACAAACAGGTGGAATTGCGCTTACTGTGAAAGCCCCACAAATGTGCCCTGATTTCCTTCGGAAAATGTACAGAAACCTTAACCGGACACAAGCTCAGACATTCTACTCAGTTTGTGACTGGTGCACTAACCGTGTGCGTGGCCTAAATCCTGACCCATTCTATTACTTTGTCACTGGTGGTGCAGGGACAGGCAAATCACACCTGATAAAGTGCATCTATGCTGAGGCGACAAAGATACTCTGTAAACTTACCAGACTACGTGAGGAAGCAGACATATCCATGCCCAGCGTTTTACTAACTGCATTTACAGGAACAGCAGCTTTCAACATTTCAGGCAACACATTGCATTCTCTGCTGAAGTTGCCAAGAAGCTTGAAGCCACCCTACCAAGGACTTGGAAATCTAATAGATGAAGTGAGGGCACAGCTGTCAAATGCGGAGATCATTGTTATTGACGAGGTGTCAATGATTTCAAAGCCCCTGTTTGCCTACATCAACTGGAGATTACAGCAAATCAAAGGCAGTAAGAAACCTTTTGGTGGTATGTCAGTACTAGCAGTAGGAGACTTTTACCAGGTCCCCCCGCTGGGAAAAAGTAAGCCGCTCTGCGTGTTTGAGGAAAATACCAATGACGTCTGGAAAGACAACTTTCAGATGATCACGCTGACAGAGATCATGCGACAGAAGGAAGACATTTCATTTGCTGAGCTTTTGAATAGAATCAGAGTCAAGCAGAAGACTGGCACCTTAAGCAATGATGACAAAGCTCTGCTTGCTCAGGCTTTTACAGATCCCACCCACTGCCCTAATGACGTGCTACACATATTTGCCACCAACAAAGAGGTTCACAAAGATAATGCTGCAACTGTGTCTGTTCTCCATTCAAACGTCACCAACATAGATGCCGACGATTACAGAAAAGACCCTAAGACAGGAGTGATGCTGAGGCAACACCAACCTTTCAAAGGACACAAAGACAATCTGATTGACACACTGCAAGCAGCTGAAGGTGCCCGTATCATGATCACAAGAAACATTGATGTAGAAGACGGGCTTGTTAACAGGACATTTGGCAAGATTGCAAGAATAATCATCCAGACTGAGAATGGTGCTACTACGGTAAACAAGCTTGGGCTTGTGCTGGACAATCCAAATGCAGGACAGAGATACCGTAACAAGTCGTCTTGTGATGCTGACAACTTGGTGTACATAGAAAGGGTAGAGGAAAACCTGAGACAGAAAGGAGTTGTTCGCAGGCAGTTCCCCCTGAAGTTGGCTTTTGGATGTACGATTCATAAGTGTCAGGGGATGTCGATACAGTCGGCAGTGGTCTCATTGAAACGGGTCTTCTAACCGGGAATGGCCTATGTTGCTCTGAGTAGAACGACTACACTACAAGGACTGTAGATAACCGACTTTGATGAGAAGAAGATCTTTGCTGATCCTGAAATCACAGCTTCCCTGGATTCAATGAAGAATGCATCACTGGAAAGTGTTATGCCCCTCTTAAAGTTTCTACAGACAACAGACAAACAGCAAACATTAACAATTATCCATCACAACACGGAAGGATTACCAGCTCACATTGAAGATATCAAATCTCACCATGAGTTGACACTTGGAGATGTTTTATGTTTCACTGAAACTCATCTCTCAGGCTCTTCTGTTGCTGAAAGTCTCCAGCTGGAGGGCTACAACCTGTTCAAACGCAACAGACACCTCTCGTACACAAACCTTCCTGACATTGCAAGTAAAAGTGGCGGAGGTGTCGCCTTGTATGTCAGAAACCATTTCAAGGCCTATGAAAAGCAGTATCATCACAATGTGACTGACTTGGAGTTCTTGGTTGTCAAACTGGAGTCCCCTGTACAAGCTTTGATCGCTGTCGTTTACAGGCCACCGGATTACAGTATTGGCCAATTCCTTACTAACCTGCTGGGCCTCTTGGAATCTTTGGAAATAATGGATTGCCAACCTATAATACTCTGTGGAGATTTCAATGAAGA
The DNA here is from genome assembly GCF_042186555.1 of Aquarana catesbeiana. NCBI lineage: Eukaryota > Metazoa > Chordata > Amphibia > Anura > Ranidae > Aquarana > Aquarana catesbeiana. The sequence continues at coordinate 196,760,825 of NC_133333.1, read as the reverse complement.
TTTTCTGTGCAGAGAAAAGAAGCCAATATCTGACCTTCTTCACTCAAGAGGATATACTCAACTGGTCTGGGCAGCCACCACAGAAAAAAACACACTGTTGGATCACATTTACATCTCCAGGGTGCAGCAGTGTCTCCAGTCAGGAGTACTGCACAGTTATTACAGCTACCATTATCCTGTGTATTGTGTTTTGAGCAGTGGTTGTGAACACGCTTAGAGCCTGCATAAACAGGGCATGAGTGTTGCCAGGAAACAGTGGTTGTGAGACAGTGGTCATCAAACAGATAAAGTGGCAATGAGGGTCAGTTTACGTGGCCATAGTTATGTGGGACCATTTACAATTAGCTAAACATCATTCTCTATATTTCATGTTCGGTGTACTTGTTAGACACTGAACTCACTTACTCCCCCCCATCCATCACAGACATCTGTCCTCATCATATAGTAAGAGGAATACCGCGCTGTAGTGCACCCAAAAAGGGTACCTGTTCGTGAAATATTGTGAATGACCAAATAGGGGATAACCAAAATAGTGATGAAAATAACTTAGTGAAAAAAAATTAAAAAAAACTACATAATAACAAAAGCAGCCACTCTATGTGAGATACACACACTAATACAACAATATAACAAATATAGTAGCGCTGTAAATAGGAGTAAATACTAGTACCAGTGTTGAATAGGACTAATTGGTTAGAACCCAAATTAAATAACTAACACAGTTCTTGAAACCTAAATCAATAAGTGTTCACTGGACAGTCCTAACACAGTGAATAAAGTCCAAATAAATGTTGTGAAAATACATAGGCTCAGACCCCATTTTTTTAAAGCAGGAAATGTAAAATAGAAAAAATTCCTCCACCGCACCACGGTGGTAGCTGAAAATAAAATGCGCGCTTACCAAACGGCAAGCACAAGGGGGCTTGCGACCTTAACCCGGTCAGGGCCTTTCATTGGATGGGCTTCTAGGAAACGACATGCCACTTCATACAGCCAAAGGGTGATGATACCACTAGTCCACCAAGTCACAGGAAATCACTCTTATCATGGAGATTAATAAAAGACTCCTAGCTGGGGGGTTGTTCTCATTTAGGGGTACCCCGGGAAAAGAGAGGGAAACAACATAGCGTAATCCTGGTTTTGAGGTTTATTAAAAGAATTAAAATAACACTTACAGTGTAGCAGATTCAAATAAGCATAAGAAGCCGGCTGGCTAAAACGATCACCCGTCCTACAGACGGTAGATGCAGCACGTCAGCTCGCCCTATCACACTGTCCTCATCACACTCACCCTCTCCTTCCTGTGCTATAGCCTGCTTGCTGATTAGTAAGACAAAGAAACAGCAAGGAGCAAAACTGCAGAGAAACTGAAAATTTGTAAGGGTTTAAAGTATATGCTTTAATGAATTGCCTTGTATCCAAAAAGTTCAAAAAGTTGACTGTTCAAAATGTTAATGTTAATGTTAATGTATAACGGAAATATACCGCCAGTTCGCTTGTGATGCAATATATTGAAATTATATGTACACTGTGTAAACTGTTTTTGACACACTTGATTTTGGGACGCGAGTCCGTCAGGTGCTATGCTTTGGCTGGGGCGGAATAAATCCTGGTAACCCTTAAGTCTGTGTCCGACAAAGTCATTTACCGATATTTCTACCTTCTACATCATTAGCACTTGTGCACTTTTTAAATTTGATCAATCAATTGGTTAGTGTAATGTTTACTATCTTTACTCACTACAAACACTCCACACAGTTACTCTGCCCATCTGCCCAGTTCAACCTTTCCACAGTTACTCCAACCACACAACAGTTACTCCAGGCACTCCCCCCAGTTACTCCGCTCACTCCAGATGTAGAGGCAAGAACACTTTTCACAATTTCCCCAGAAATTGTACCTTTTTAAGTGTTCTTGCATAGCAAGACCACTTACTGTTATCTCACATATATATTATTCTTATTATTATAGCCAAATTTACCACCCTAACTCCTCCCACAGTTTTTACACTACATAGACAAGTAATATACCGAAACGTGTGGATTGTTCCCGAATGGTGTGCTATTACTTTGTGGAACGTTTCGCCAAATGGTTCACGAAATATCGTCGTTTTTGCGGCGAAATTGGTCCCATAGGAATGAATGGGGAAACTAGAGTGGGAGATGACAAAAGCTGGAAAATCAGAACATGATTTCTAAACTGCCGCCACTCCCTCATTTTCAAGCCCACCTACACAAATCTTATATCAAAACGTTCAGCTATCTCTGCTGCCACTAAACATGTCCACGGCTAAGCCATAGTCCTGATAGTTTTCACAATATGACCATTTGTTTGCAACTCACGCCGTCCATTGACATTCATTGAAACTACACTCTAGCCCCCTCCAAATTTGAAGGGCAATTTCTAAACTGCGACTGTGCCTTCATTTTTAATATTTCAGAGACATACTATACATCAAAATCTAGGTCTGGGTCTTGTGATTCTCACAATATAAAGAGCTTCGCTGTAGGATGTATAGTTTTTAAAATACGGCCATTTGTTTAGAGGTCATTTCAGGAAATTTTAGCCATTAATCAGAGTGTACTGTTAGTGTTTGTTTTGTTGCCATGGTTACCAAAGCTTCTGTTATACAGAGGGGGGGAAGGTGGCTGGAGCATCTCAGCTGATTACAGAGCCCGGGGGAGGGGACAGACACACCATGTACTGATTTATAATAGAGGAATATGATGGGGCAGTTTTGATGGGGTAATTCTGATGGGGCAGTTTTGATGGGGTAATTCTGATGGGGCAGTTTTGATGAAGCAGTATTTGGGAAGCATAAACAGGGCATGAGCGTTGCTAGGAAACAGTGGTTGTAAACACAAGATGCTGAGACACTCCAAATGCATGTGACTTCATCTGCTAGACTTGATAATGCTTGTAGACTCCTCCCACAGTTTTCACACTACAGAGACAAATAATATACCGAAACGAGCGGATTGTTCCCGATTGGTGTGTTATTACTTTGTGGAATGTTTTGCCGAATGGTCCACGAAATGACGTTTTTGCGGCGAAATTGGTCCCATAGGAATGAATGGCGAACTGTTCAAAACTAGAGTGGGAAGTGACAAAAGCCGAAAACGCCATGATCAGCCAAAACATTATGACCACCCCATGATCAGCCAAAACATTATGACCGCCCCATGTAAAAAAAAAAATATTTTTGAAAAAAAAAAATAATTTTTGAAAAAAGTAAAAAAATAATTTTTGAAAAAAGTAAAAAAATCATTTTTGAAAAAAAAAAATATATATATTTTTGAAAAAAAAAATATTTTTGAAAAAAAAAAATTATTTTTGAAAAAAAAATATATTTGAAAAAAAAAATATTTTTGAAAAAAAAAAATTATTTTTGAAATAAAAAAATTCATTTTTGAAAAAAAAAATTACCTTTGAAAAAAAAAAATCATTTTTGAAGAAAAAAAAATCATTTTTGATTAAAAAAAAATCATTTTTGATTAAAAAAAATTCATTTTTGAAAAAAAAAATTACTTTTGAAAAAAATGTTCAGCTCTTTCAGCGAATGATGGAACTTTTTTACTACTATTTATACTTTTTAAAATATTAAGCTTTTTAACACTTTTCACAGTTACTCAAGCCACTCCACCCCACCCAGTTACTCCGCCCACTCCAGTTGTAGAGGCAAGAACACTTTCACAATTTCCCCAGAAATTGTAGCTTTTCTAGTTATTATTATAGCCAAATTTACCACCCTAACTCCTCCCACAGTTTTTACACTACATAGACAAGTAATATACCGAAACGTGCGGATTGTTCCCGAATGGTGTGCTATTATTTTGTGGAGCGTTTCGCCGAATGGTTCACGAAATATCGTCGTTTTTGCGGTGAAATTGGTCCCATAGGAATGAATGGGGAAACTAGAGTGGGAGGTGACAAAAGCTGAAAAATCAGAACATGATTTCTAAACTGCCGCCACTCCCTCATTTTCAAGCCCACCTACACAAATCTTATATCAAAACATTCAGCTATCCCTGCTGCCACTAAACATGTCCACGGCTAAGCCATAGTCCTGATAGTTTTCACAATATGACCATTTGTTTGCAACTCACGCCGTCCATTGACATTCATTGAAACTACACTCTAGCCCCCTCCAAATTTGAAGGGCAATTTCTAAACTGCGACTGTGCCTTCATTTTTAATATTTCAGAGACATACTATACATCAAAATCTAGGTCTGTGTCTTGTGATTCTCACAATATAAAGATCTTCGCTGTAGGATGTATAGTTTTTAAAATACGGCCATTTGTTTAGAGGTCATTTCAGGAAATTTTAGCCATTAATCAGAGTGTACTGTTAGTGTTTGTTTTGTTGCCATGGTTACCAAAGCTTCTGTTATACACAGGGGGGAAGGTGGCTGGAGCATCTCAGCTGATTACAGAGCCCGAGGGAGGGGACAGACACACCATGTACTGATTTATAATAGAGGAATATGATGGGGCAGTTTTGATGGGGTAATTCTGATGGGGCAGTTTTGATGAAGCAGTATTTGGGAAGCATAAACAGGGCATGAGCGTTGCTAGGAAACAGTGGTTGTAAACACAAGATGCTGAGACACCCCAAATGCATGTGACTTCATCTGCTAGACTTGATAATGCTTGTAGACTCCTCCCACAGTTTTCACACTACAGAGACAAATAATATACCGAAACGAGCGGATTGTTCCCGATTGGTGTGTTATTACTTTGTGGAATGTTTTGCCGAATGGTCCACGAAATGACGTTTTTGCGGCGAAATTGGTCCCATAGGAATGAATGGCGAAATGTTCAAAACTAGAGTGGGAAGTGACAAAAGCTGACAACCCCATGATCAGCCAAAACATTATGACCACCCCATGATCAGCCAAAACATTATGACCGCCCCATGTAAAAAAAAAAATATTTTTGAAAAAAAAAAAATATTTTTGAAAAAAAAATTTCTTTTAAAAAAAAAATTATTTTTGAAAAAAAAATTACTTTAAAAAAAATAATAATTTTGAAAAAAAAATTATTTTTGAAATAAGAAAAATTCATTTTTGAAAAAAAAAATTACCTTTGAAAAAAAAAATTACTTTTGAAAAAAAAAATCATTTTTGAAGAAAAAAAAATCATTTTTGATTAAAAAAAATTCATTTTTGAAAAAAAAAATTACTTTTGAAAAAAATGTTCAGCTCTTTCAGCGAATGATGGAACTTTTTTACTACTATTTATACTTTTTAAAATATTAAGCTTTTTAACACTTTTCACAGTTACTCAAGCCACTCCACCCCACCCAGTTACTCCGCCCACTCCAGTTGTAGAGGCAAGAACACTTTCACAATTTCCCCAGAAATTGTACCTTTTCTAGTTCTTATTATTATTATAGCCAAATTTACCACCCTAACTCCTCCCACAGTTTTTACACTACATAGACAAGTAATATACCGAAACGTGCGGATTGTTCCCGAATGGTGTGCTATTACTTTGTGGAACGTTTCGCCGAATGGTTCACGAAATATCGTAGTTTTTGCGGCAAAATTGGTCCCATAGGAATGAATGGGGAAACTAGAGTGGGAGATGACAAAAGCTGGAAAATCAGAACATGATTTCTAAACTGCCGCCACTCCCTCATTTTCAAGCCCACCTACACAAATCTTATATCAAAACGTTCAGCTATCCCTGCTGCCACTAAACATGTCCACGGCTAAGCCATAGTCCTGATAGTTTTCACAATATGACCATGTGTTTGCAACTCACGCCGTCCATTGACATTCATTGAAACTACACTCTAGCCCCTTCAAATTTGAAGGGCAATTTCTAAACTGTGACCGTGCCTTCAATTTTAATATTTCAGAGACATACTATGTATCAAAATCTAGGTCTGGGTCTTGTGATTCTCACAATATAAAGATCTTCGCTGTAGGATGTATAGTTTTTAAAATACGGCCATTTGTTTAGAGGTCATTTCAGGAAATTTTAGCCATTAATCAGAGTGTACTGTTAGTGTTTGTTTTGTTGCCATAGTTACCAAAGCTTCTGTTATACACAGGGGGGGAGGTGGCTGGAGCATCTCAGCTCTGATTACAGAGCCCGGGGGAGGGGACAGACACACCATGTACTGATTTATAATAGAGGAATATGATGGGGTAATTCTGATGGGGCAGTTTTGATGAAGTAGTATTTGGGAAGCATAAACAGGGCATGAGCGTTGCTAGGAAACAGTGGTTGTAAACACAAGATGCTGAGACACCCCAAATGCATGTGACTTCATCTGCTAGACTTGATAATGCTTGTAGACTCCTCCCACAGTTTTTACACTACAGAGACAAGTAATATACCGAAACGAGCGGATTGTTCCCGATTGGTGTGTTATTTCTTTGTGGAATATTTCGCCGAATGGTCCACGAAATGATGTTTTTGCAGCGAAATTGGTCCCATAGGAATGAATGGCGAAATGTTCAAAACTAGAGTGGGAGGTGACAAAAGCTGACAACCCCATGATCAACCAAAACATTATGACCACCCCATGATCAGCCAAAACATTATGACCGCCCCATGTAAAAAAAAAAATATTTTTGAAAAAAAAAAATAATTTTTGAAAAAAATAAAAAAATAATTTTTGAAAAAAAAAAAAAAAAATCATTTTTGAAAAAAAAAAATTATTTTTGAAAAAAAAAAAATATTTTTGAAAAAAAAATTACTTTTAAAAAAAAAAAAATTATTTTTGAAAAAAAAAATTAATTTGAAAAAAAAAATATTTTTGAAAAAAAAATTATTTTTGAAAAAAAAATTACTTTAAAAAAAAAAAATAATTTCGAAAAAAAATTATTTTTGAAATAAAAAAATTCATTTTTGAAAAAAAAAATTACCTTTGAAAAAAAAAATTACTTTTGAAAAAAAAATCATTTTTGAAGAAAAAAAAATTCATTTTGGAAGAAAAAAAAATCATTTTTGAATAAAAAAAATTCATTCTTGAAAAAAAAAATTACTTTTGAAAAAAATGTTCAGCTCGTTCAGCGAATGATGGAACTTTTTTACTACTATTTATACTTTTTAAAATATTAAGCTTTTTAACACTTTTCACAGTTACTCAAGCCACTCCACTCCACCCAGTTACTCCGCCCACTCCAGTTGTAGAGGCAAGAACACTTTCACAATTTCCCCAGAAATTGTACCTTTTCTAGTTGATATTTATAATCTAACTTGAATTGCACTTATGAAATCTTTTTTTTGTCATATGACTGGCACAACACCAATCAGGACTAACAGTAAAAGAAGCCCCTCCCAAAGATCTTTCCCTGCAGATGCAAAGAACAGGGAAAGATTATGTGACCACACAACAGCGCTGCAAGAATAAGGTAAATAAATAAATAAATACAGTACCATGATATATATGATTTATGTGAATGAATTTTGGCAATTAACACTTTCCTGTTTAGTCTCACTTTAAGTTTATCTTGGTAGGTGAAGTTCATCTTTAACTAATTTCATATCAATAAGCAAATCAGTTTGCAAATCTAATTTAATTTGCCCAGGTATATGCCTGCAGATTTGTACAGATTGAGAATAATCATATTCAATAATTAAAATGTTTTTAACTCCTAAATTTCAGAATACTGAGGAGATCTGCCAGATCTTCAAGCAAATATTCAGGCAAAAACTGGTGAATCAATGCACCTCTTAATCAGATCTTCACTAATAATAGCTAGTCCTGATTTAATCACCTGTGAATTGAAGTGGAAGGTGTACTCAGTGGGGAATATTTACCAGTGTTTTGCAATGCAAGGAGAAGGCAGAGTGCTAAACAGGAGCAGCAAAACAGATAATGAGACTCTTTTTCTAAATCAGCTTTTGGCTAAGTTCAAACCTGTGTGGTTGGTTCCCTCTGCCAGTCCAGACCAGTTCCCGCAGCCGCAAGCACCCACACAGAAAAATGCCCTGGATGCCGTGCAGGTGCCATTAATCCTAATGGCACGCTGCACACACTGGAAATTGGACCTGCAGTGGGAACCACAATGCACTTGCGGTTTCCGAGCAGGCTGTGATTTCTAAAATGCTTTAGGGACCTTTTTCCTACATTTCAGGATGGCAAAACGCAGAGCCGCATATGTGTGAACCTAGCCTTATTTATAAATTTCTCTCTCTGGTTTTCTAAAGTAGCGCTGCAACAGAATAAAACCTGACTTTGGTTCAAACTGGGGTTCGAACTGAACCCAGAGGTAGGTTGTCACTCCCACCCACTGCCACCCAATTAGGACATTTGTATACATGTAGCTGCAGGGAGGGAAATACCTGGCTGCAATTGATTGGGTGGCAGAGGCGGGAGTGAAAAAATACTTCCGTGTTTGGTCAATTATGACTGAACCCAAGCTCATGCTTAATCTTTAGTACTAAACCATCACAGAGACCTGTGCAAATTGGTCTCAGATTTCTGCTCAGCAAACCAGGCATGCAGGTTTCAAAAATACATCAAAACTGTCACTTAGATTTTGCTAAATGAGAGACTACCTGATTTGTACCAGTGTTACTAATTTGCTTGCTTGATAGATGTTCTTGAGCCCATGTTCAAATTGGGCCGATTTGGCATGCAATTTGACATGTCAAATCGGTGCGGCGCCGCATCAATTCCCAAAAGTAGTTCCTGTAAGTTGTTGTACTAGAAACTGTTTGAGGCCAACTGTTCCCAATCTTGGAACCATCTTTGCTCCAGATCAGTACATTCCCAAATAAATCCAAAATGTGTACCACAAAACGTGGTTTATACAATGAGATGACCTACTAAAGGAGTAGACGATATTTATTTAGCAAAGTAAATAGTCATTTTGCAAATTAATTGTTAATCTAGTTCAGGTAATAATGTAAAGCAATGTTCACTTTGAATTACAGATAACATGAGCAAGAGAAGTTATAAAATACAGGGTTTTTGCCTGAAGCCCAGACCAAAGGATCAAAGAGTCCAAATTAATTTATTAGTTTACACTAAAAAAAAAATTCCTGGGGTAATAAAAACCACTGTCTTCATCAGGGCTTCAGTTAAAATAAGAACTTTGATTTGATAGGAAATAAAATACGAAGATAAAAACCATCAGATTTTTTTCAGAACTTTCACAGGAGACTCTAAGAAGAATGCGGTTATTGAAACCCCTACTAGAACTTATGAAAAATCATGAGATACAGTATAATTGGACCTTCCTGACCTGCCTGGTTGGCTGGAAAGAGGGACGTACGGAAAAGCTTAGGTTCCCAGAAGAAATATAAGACTTCTGTAAGAAAATGGAATTCCCTATACCAGAAATCCCCAGATGGTCAGTAGAAAAAAAGGATAGGTCAAATAAAGATAAAGAGGAGGAGGATGGGAAACCTGGGTATCCAGATCCATAGCCCTAAAGTTGTAAAGGGGAATAGGATCGGCAAGAGTGTCTGATAGAGCACCACCTCAGAGAGAAAGAGCAGATGGGCAGGAGGTGCCCAAACAGAATATATATAGATCTGCTCTATGACCAAGAAATGGTCAAAATACCATCCTATAGGAGCTTCAGGGGGATGGTGGGGGGGAGAGGGAAGGGGGGAGGAGATGGGGAGAGGGGAAGGGGTTTGGGAGCGAGGGAGAAAAAGGGGAAAGGTAAACAAGGAAACATTTTTAACGAATTTGAAGAAGCTCTGTCTGAAAGTCCCCAGTCCCTAATGTCCTGCAGGGTAAAAATATGTCCACTCTGCGCCCGTGCACGTGCCCATTTTGGGAGTGAACAAATAAAATGAAGACTTTAAATTTTCTAAAATATAACGTATGAGGCTTAAATACTCCAACAAAAAGACATCAAGTGCTAAAAGAAATTGAAAGAGATATGGCAAGTATAGTTTTTTTACAGGAGACATGTTGCACAGGGTTCAAATCTTATGCCCCGTACACACGATCAGACATTGATCGGACATTCCAACAACAAAATCCATGGATTTTTTCAGACGGATGTTGGCTCAAACTTGTTTTGCGTACACACAGTCGCACAAAGTTGTCGGAATTTCCGATCGCCAAGAACACGGTGACGTACACCACGTACGACGAGACTAGAAAAGGCCAGTTCAGAACCAAGTGCGGCACTCTTTGGGCTCCTTTTGCTAATCTTGTGTTAGTAAAAGTTTGGTGAGAGACGATTCGTGCTTTTCAGACTCGTGGTTTTCAGATCGTTTTCTGCTGTTCAGTTTGTGCTTGTGGGTTTGTATCTGCTCTTCAGTGCGTGCAGCGAGTACCGGTATTTGAGAGTGTTTTATTCATCTTTTAAATCATTTTAAATAAAGTAGCTACGGAGAGCACTATGTTGTTTGCCTTCTCATTTCATATGCATCTTCCGTCATTATGCTGAGTGCTGGGAAGTGAAGGAGATACCACCATCCATATAGATTGATCCATTCAGGACATGCTTTATACGCTGTGTGACCTGTTTCAGGTCGAGTATCTGAGGTGAGGGGCCATCCATGTCCGGTGGAGGGATACTAGTCACCATTCAGTTATTGGTTTCAGCCTGTATTGTTTCACTGGTGGTTCCTGTCTTCCAATCCTGTCACCACATTTATACATGTTGATTTAAGGACCTATATTTGCACAGCACTGTTTTTATTATTTGTGCAGCGAGTACCATTGACTTGTCGTTGTGTTCTTGTTCATTCGTTACTGTTTTTCAGGTCGCTCTTCACAGGCCTTGCTGTTCTTCAGTGTGTTCTGTTACTTCGCTCTGAGCAGCCGACCGTCTTCTAGCCATGGAAAAAGGAAAAGGAAGGAAAAAAAAAGGGAAAAAAAAAAAAATCGATAAACTATATAGAGAAAATGAAAAAAGGGGAAATGATATATTCAGCTACAGAAATTGCTAATGTGTTTCATATCTACTATAGTTCCCTATATAGAATGAGACAAAAAGGGGGGTTCGAGGAGGAATTAAAAGAAAACAAATGATGCAGGAGTACATAAAAGGGGCCAATCTATCCAAAGTCTCAGCAGAAAAGTTGCTGGACTCAGAAGACCCAATAACACACGAGGAAATGCAAAGGGCTTTAAAAAGTACATAGTACTCAATCGTCAGCCCGTGTTGAAGAGTCCAGGACCTGATGGGCTGAAGATTGAGTACTATAAAAAACATTAAAGATCAACTAATCCCCAAATTATGCTCATATATGAACTGGGTAAAAGAAGGAAATAAGTTGAGGGAAGAATCCCTGAGGGCATATATAAATGATTCCTAAATAGGGAAAAGATGCAACTCTATGTTCTAGTTACAGACCAATTGCGTTAGTGAAAGCTGACACAAAGTTATATGCAAAGATTTTGGCTACCAGACTAAAAGAGTTGATGCCCGAATGGATACATGCAGACCAGACAGGATTTGTCCCGGGGAGGGATGGTAAAGATAATGGAGTAAGAATGCTACTTCTAATACAAAAAGAGGTAGTCTCCAGATCTGCTACTGCCAATTGATGGCGAAAAAGCATTTGACAGAGTAGACTGGGGATTTATGAAGGAAACGATAGAGAGTCTGGGAATAGGGCCTAAGATGCTCCAAGGGATAAAAGCGCTGTGTAATCAACCAATAGCAGCAGTGAAGGTAAATGGTAACATATCACCAACATTTGAAATGTTCAGTGGTACAAGACAGGGGTGCCCACTCTCTCCCCTTCGGCTTGTGCTGTCGCTGAAACCCTTGTTGGTGACTATAAGAGACAGTGCAGATATAAAAGGAGTGAGAATAGGAGATGAAGAACATAGTGGCAGCATATGCAGATGACATATTGTTTTATATCACAAACCCTCCCTAGAATATCACTCCCAAATTTGATTAAATAATTAATAGAATACGGGGCTATCCCAACCCTGAAGTTAAATCCAGTTAAGTCAGAAATCTTACATTTGGGATTAGATAAAAAAGAGGAGATAGCTTTAATGACAGAATTCCCATTCATTTTGGGGAAGAAAGAATTAAAATACTTGGGGATAAAAATAACACCATTACTTAAAGATCTTTATCAAGCAAATTACATTCCATTACTTAATCAAATGCAGGCAAGAGTTAAGAAAATCTCAAACTCTCATGGATGGGTAGAATAAATATGGTAAAAATGGTAATATTACCAAAAATCTTATACACATTTTAAATACTACCATAAGCATTGCCTCAGTTATATTTTTATAAATGAAATCAATAATTATGGAATATGTGTGGCAAAACGAGAAACCAAGAATGCAGTTCTCAATGTTATGCAAAGGGAAAGCACAGGGCGGAATAATGGCACCAGACATAAAGAGTTATTATTACGCGGTTATTTTAACAAGAATGATAGAGTGGACAAAAACGAATGTAGACAAAAGATGGGTAGGGGTAGAGAACACAATAAATGGAGTACACTTGAGGAAGGTGATATAAATACCACAAAAGTATAGAAATATAGAGGGAAATATTCACAAGTTGACAAAAAAAGTGTTAAAGATTTGGGACACAATACACAGAAAAGCAAAATGGGAATATAGCTCACCTTTAATTCCCGGCGTATAGTCAAATGATGTCCGCAGATGGAATCTCCCATCCTGGGAGGGCGTCATATAATATCCCTTGCTTCCTGCCACTACTGCGGGGATTTGGGATCGGGCATGTCCCTCGGGACACAGCCCCTCCCCAATCAGGGTAAAGAGCCAATGAAATTGGCTCTTTACTGCATGACCGGCAGTGTCCAATCACAGATTGGCGTGCACGCCGCTCATGAACGCCCCCAAGGGCACGCAGCTTAGCGATCGGAGTTGAGGCTTCTCCCTCGGACAAAGCCCAGCCCCGATTAGGGTAAAGAACCAATTAAATTGGCTCTTTACCACGTGACCAGCTGTGTCCAATCACAGTCGGTCACAAATGTAAACACACTGCGGGTAACGACTGTTACTGGGTTTTTCTCACACAACGATCCAGTGTGAGGAGGAGATCATGGTAAACAGTGAGTTACCACATTACTGTGATATTACTGTGCCCAGATTGCCCACCCTGATTAAAGAGGACCTGTCATCATTCCATCCGAGTACCTGTCATCCATCCAACCCATCTGAGTACCTGTCATCCATCCATCCCATCTGAGTACTTGTCATTCACAAATCCCATCTGAGTACCTATCATCCATCCCATCTGAGTACCTGTCATCCATAAATGCCCTATATTGAAGTGGTTAATAGCACAAGAAGGCACAAATTATTTTTTAAAAGCAAATTAGAGAAAATATAATAATTGGATGATAAACGCACAATTGAAAGATATAATTAAAGGGGGAAGGATTTGTTCATATCGTGATTAAGAACACAAAAAATAAATAAATGGATTTGAATGAATGGAGGTCTTTTCAGTTAAAGCATTTTGTAGGCACACTACCACAGCCGATCGGGAAAATTAAAATTAAATTCAATTGAAAAATTATGTGACCAAGCAACTAGTGTAATGTCCCGTACACACGATCGGACATTGATCAGACATTCCGACAACAAAATCCATGGATTTTTTCCGACGGGTGTTGGCTCAAACTTGTTTTGCGTACACAGTCGCACAAAGTTGTCGGAATTTCCGATCGCCAAGAATGCGGTGACGTACACCACGTACGATGAGACTAGAAAAGGGCAGGTCCGAACCAAGCGTGGCACCCTTTGGGCTCCTTTTGCTAATCTCATGTTAGTAAAAGTTTGGTGAGAGACGATTCGTGCTTTTCAGACTCGTGGTTTTCAGATCGTTTTCTGCTGTTCAGTTTGTGCTTGTGGGTTTGTATCTGCTCTTCAGTGCGTGCAGCGAGTTACACGTGACTCTTGTCATTGTTACTGTTTTTCAGGTCGCTTTTCATAGGCCTTGCTGTTCTTCAGTGCGTTCTGTTACTTCGTTCTGAGCAGCCGTCCGTTTTCTAGCTATGTTGCGTATACGTACTCCTCGTAGAGTTCGTGCTGTGCGGGGGCTTGGTGTTGGGGTCCTGACCTTGAACACAAGTCCAGTCCATGAACAGGGTGGGGAGGAGTTCATGGACCAAGAATTGGTTGCTTCTGCATGACCAGTTCTGTCACATGCCTTTGCACCGTGAGAATAATCCTAATGATTTCAGGAACTTTCTCCAGATGACGGACCCCGTATTTCACCGTTTGTTGGCTTTGCTGACCCCTTATATTAGCAGGCAGGATACCTGCATGAGGCAAGCCATCACTCTGGAGCAGAGGTTAGTCGCCAACCTGCGGAACTTGGCGACAGGGAAAAGCCTGCAGGACTTGAAGTTCTCAACAGACATTTCCCCCCAGGCTCTGGGTATCATTATCCCAGAGACCTGTTCTGCCATCATCCAGGTCCTGCAGAAGGAGTATATTAAGGTAAGATTTATCCTTTAACATCACATTTTATTGTATTAAATGTTTGATAATATATTGTATTTCTTTCCTCATTCCCAAATTACCATGATTGGAATATGCTGTGAATGTCCCCTTTGTCCTCATGCATGCTGGATTTTTATGTAATTATTTTTTTTTCCTTCATACATATTTGCCTTCACTTACTTCCCCAGCATAGTCTCCTGGCCCTCATGTAGTCACTTAACAATGTATTTTATCAGCTCCATAGTAGTGCTTTACCCTAAAACCCTCCTAAAATGTGATTTGTGCTTTAAATTCAGGCAGAGTGCCAGAGGCTTTTTTTGGGGGTCCCCAAATCATTTGGAACCCTCCCTCCCCTCAACTGCTAAGTCAGCTGATACCAATTCTCTATCTATCCTCAATCATCTATCTGCTGACTTTGCCAAACCCATACACACTATACCCATCTCTTTAGTGGTCAGATTTATGGATGAATTCCCCAAAGCATGTAGTGCAAAGGCCTGCCTGTATACTTTCAAATGGTACTGTTTAAAGTTTTTATCTTGATAGGTAATAGTAGAATCTCCAAATGTGCTCAAATGTGTACAATGTGTATTTATATCTTTGTATTATGACACTTCTTACCTGTCCAGTGGGCTGCCAATAGTGTAACTAAGGAGGGTCTGGCCAGAGTAATACCCATTATTTAGGCATTCATCTCTCAATGAAGTGGAGAGGGTTACCTGTCCAAGAGCTCCCCCCCTAAAATGTTAAAAATGGCCCATGAGAGGGGGGAGGTGGAATCTGATAGGTGTACCTTAGACTTTGGTCTTTAAAAACTCTCTCAAATAAATGTTATCTTGATGTTGGCAAAGAATGTTTGTGTCTAATCTGCTTTCCCTGTTTATGTGCAAAATTACTAATTTTTTGTTGTTGTTTGACTCCACAGTTTCCTTCCACGCCACAGGAATGGCAGACTGTGGCCTCCCACTTTGCCCAGCGGTGGGACTTTCCTAACTGCGGAGGGGCAATTGATGGGAAACACATCCACATCGTCCCACCACCCAACTCGGGGTCATACTATTATAATTATAAGGGGTTCAATAGTATTGTGATGTTGGCAGTGGTGTCAGCTACTTACGAGTTCCTGTATGTGGACGTGGGGAAGAATGGCTGGATGTCCGATGGTGGAGTCATCATCCAGACGGAGTTCTACAGGTGGCTCCAGAATGGCAGCTTGGACTTGCCACCTCCAGAAGACAATGTGGAAGGACTCCCATTTGTCTTCGTTGCGGATGAAGCATTTGCGCTGGGGGACCATCTTATGCGGCCATTCCCGATGAGGACCCTCACCCCGGACCAGAGGGTTTTTAATAACCAGCTGGCCAGAGCCAGAAGAGTGGTGGAGAACACGTTTGGAATCATGGCCAGCCGGTTCTGCCTATTTCTTACACCCATACACATGGCGGAGTATAAACTGAATCATATTATCCTGGCGTGCTGTGTTTTACACAACTTTTTACGGCAACATTCTGCCAACTATGCTGGCTCAGTTGGGCCTGAGGCCGGAATTCTAAATAAAAACAACCCTGACGGCGCTTGAAAGTGGCCGTCCTGGCTTGCCCCCCCTTGAGTGCCCGATTACCAAAAAATCCCAAATTTATCTACAAAAGAGCACCATCGATTCAGGACAAATTGGTGAAAAACGTGATAGATAGGGATGAGCTTCGAGTTCGAGTCGAACTCATGTTCGACTCGAACATTAGCTGTTCGCAAGCTCGCCGAACACCGAACAATTTGGGGTGTTCGCGGCAAATTCGAATGCCGCGGAACACCCTTTAAAAGTCTATGGGAGAAATCAAAAGTGCTAATTTTAAAGGCTTATATGCAAGTTATTGTCATAAAAAGTGTTTGGGGACCCAGGTCCTGCCCCAGGGGACATGGATCAATACAAAAAAAGTTTTAAAAACTGACGTTTTTTTCAGGAGCAGTGATTTTAATAATGCTTAAAGTCAAACAATAAAAGTGTAATATCCCTTTAAATTTCGTACCTGGGGGGTGTCTATAGTATGCCTGTAAAGGGGCGCATGTTTCCTGTGTTTAGAACAGTCTGACAGCAAAATGACATTTGGAAGGAAAAAACACATTTAAAACTACCCGCGGCTATTGCATTGCCGACAATACACATAGAAGTTCATTGATAAAAACGGCATGGGAATTCCCCCCAGGGAAACCCCGAACCAAAATTAAAAAAAAAAAAAATGACTTGGGGGGGTCCCCCTAAATTCCATACCAGGCCCTTCAGGTCTGGTATGGATATTAAGGGGAACCCCGGCCAAAATAAAAAAAAAAAAATGACGTGGGGTTCCCCCTAAATTCCATACCAGACCCTTCAGGTCTGGTATGGATTTTAAGGGGAACCCCGCGCCAAAAAAAAAAAAAAAAACGGCGTGGGGTTCCCCCAAAAATCCATACCAGACCCTTATCCGAGCACGCAACCTGGCAGGCCGCAGGAAAAGAGGGGGGGACGAGAGTGCGGCCCCCCCCCTCCTGAACCGTACCAGGCCACATGCCCTCAACATTGGGAGGGTGCTTTGGGGTAGCCCCCCAAAACACCTTGTCCCCATGTTGATGAGGACAAGGGCCTCATCCCCACAACCGTGGCCGGTGGTTGTGGGGGTCTGCGGGCGGGGGGCTTATCGGAATCTGGAAGCCCCCTTTAACAAGGGGACCCCCAGATCCCGGCCCCCCCCCTGTGTGAAATGGTAAGGGGGTACTTACCCCTACCATTTCACTAAAAAACTGTCAAAATAGTTAAAAATGACAAGAGACAGTTTTTGACAATTCCTTTATTTAAATGCTTCTTCTATCTTCCTTCATCTTCTTCTGGTTCTTCTGGCTCTTCTGGTTCTTCCTCCGGCGTTCTCGTCCAGCATCTTCTCCGCGGCGTCTTCTATCTTCTTCTCCTCGGGCCGCTCCGCACCCATGGCATGAGGGGAGGCTCCCGCTCTTCTCTTCATCTTCTTCTTCATCTTCTTCTTCATCCTCTTCTTCATCTTCTTCATCTTCATCTTCTCTTCTTTTCTTCTGCGGGCCGCTCCGCATCCATGCATGGAGGGAGGCTCCCGCTGTGTGACGGCGTCTCCTCGTCTGACGGTTCTTAAATAACGGGGTGGCCCCGCCCCCCCTCTGACGCACGGGACATGACGGGACTTCCCTGTGGCATTCCCCGTGACGTCACAGGGAAGTCCCGTCAAGTCACCGTGCGTCAGAGGGGGGCGGGGTCACCGGGTGGCCCCGCCCCCGTTATTTAAGAACCGTCAGACGAGGAGACGCCGTCACACAGCGGGAGCCTCCCTCCATGCATGGATGCAGAGCGGCCCGCAGAAGAAAAGAAGAGAAGATGAAGATGAAGAAGATGAAGAAGAGAAGAGGATGAAGAAGAAGATGAAGAGAAGAGCGGGAGCCTCCCCTCATGCCATGGGTGCGGAGCGGCCCGAGGAGAAGAAGATAGAAGACGCCGCGGAGAAGATGCTGGACGAGAACGCCGGAGGAAGAACCAGAAGAGTCAGAAGAAACAGAAGAAGAAGAAGATGAAGGAAGATAGAAGAAGCATTTAAATAAAGGAATTGTCAAAAACTGTCTCTTGTCATTTTTAACTATTTTGACAGTTTTTTAGTGAAATGGTAGGGGTAAGTACCCCCTTACCATTTCACACAGGGGGGGGCCGGGATCTGGGGCTCCCCTTGTTAAAGGGGGCTTCCAGATTCCGATAAGCCCCCCGCCCGCAGACCCCCACAACCACCGGCCACGGTTGTGGGGATGAGGCCCTTGTCCTCATCAACATGGGGACAAGGTGTTTTGGGGGGCTACCCCAAAGCACCCTCCCAATGTTGAGGGCATGTGGCCTGGTACGGTTCAGGAGGGGGGGCGCACTCTCGTCCCCCCCTCTTTTCCTGCGGCCTGCCAGGTTGCGTGCTCGGATAAGGGTCTGGTATGGATTTTTGGGGGAACCCCACGCCGTTTTTTTTTTTTTTTTTTGGCGCGGGGTTCCCCTTAAAATCCATACCAGACCTGAAGGGTCTGGTATGGAATTTAGGGGGAACCCCACGTCATTTTTTTTTTAAATTTTGGCCGGGGTTCCCCTTAATATCCATACCAGACCTGAAGGGCCTGGTATGGAATTTAGGGGGACCCCCCCCACGTCATTTTTTTTTTTTTTAATTTTGGTTCGGGGTTTCCCTGGGGGGAATTCCCATGCCGTTTTTATCAATGAACTTCTATGTGTATTGTCGGCAATGCAATAGCCGCGGGTAGTTTTAAATGTGTTTTTTCCTTCCAAATGTCATTTTGCTGTCAGACTGTTCTAAACACAGGAAACATGCGCCCCTTTACAGGCATACTATAGACACCCCCCAGGTACGAAATTTAAAGGGATATTACACTTTTATTGTTTGACTTTAAGCATTATTAAAATCACTGCTCCTGAAAAAACGGCCGTTTTTAAAACTTTTTTTTGCATTGATCCATGTCCCCTGGGGCAGGACCCAGGTCCCCAAACACTTTTTATGACAATAACTTGCATATAAGCCTTTAAAATTAGCACTTTTGATTATTCATGTTCGTGTCCCATAGACTTTAACGGTGTTCTCGTGTTCGAGCGAACTTTTTTCCTGTTCGCATGTTCTGGTGCGAACCGAACAGGGGGGTGTTCGGCTCATCCCTAGTGATAGATCCACCAAAAAAGACCTTCACATTCTTCTCAGGGAAAGGATTCTTCCCATGTAAAAGATGCTACGCATGCGTCAGAATGAGACGCCCCAATGAAAAAGTGTTTCACTTCTCATCCACATCTACGGGAGATACCTATGAAGTACAAAACTTCATCTGTTGCAACACAGAGGGGGCTGTATATGCCCTACAATGTAGCTGTGGTTTGCAATATATAGGCCGGACGAAAAGACCGCTAAAAGTGAGAATTAAAGAACAAGTGAAAAATATTATAAACGGATATGATAAACATAGCGTATCCAGACACTTTTTGTTATATCATAATAAAGATCCCTCTCACCTAAAATTTTGGGGTATTGAACCCTATGTGAGGCACTGGCGGGGGGACATAAAGTTAGGACCCTGAGCCAACTAGAGTCCAGGTGGATTTTCACTTTGGACACTTTCTCGCCAAGGGGCCTCAATATAGATTTTGATTTGAACTGTTTCTTGAGCAACTTTTAACACCTTTTTTAATTTTTAATTTTTTAAACATTACCAATTACCTTAACAGTTCATTATTCATAATTTTTTCATTATCCTGCCAACCTGTCTATTTTCTAGGGATGAGCTTCGTGTTTGAGTCGAACCCATGTTCGCCTCGAACATCGTCTGTTCGCCCGTTCGCCGAATTGCGAACGATATGGGCCGTTCGCGCCAAATTTGTGTGGCACGTCACGGCCCATAATTCACTGCGGCATCGCAGTGCATTGCTGGCTGATGATTGGCCAAGCATGCGCTATGACCCGCATGCTTGGCCAATCACAGCGCCGTCTGAACAGAGAGCTGTAATTGGCCAAAGCCAAGGAGGCTTTGGCCAATTATGGCTCAGGGGATTTAGCACACGCCCCACACTATATAAGGCCGCCTGCACGGCGGCCCTGTGTAGTGTGTGTTCCGGCGTTCATAGATAGATAGAGAGAGAGAGAGACAGACAGTGTCATTTGATTTGAGTTAGATAGATTAGGCAGAACAGTCAGTCAGTTAGCTGCACTTACAGTGTATTGTGTATATATATGCATCCCAGGTGTTGCATATATATATATATATATATATATATATATATATATATATACACTGTATTCAGTTTAGCTAGATCCGTTCCTGTTATCTTCTTACTGACAGGCAGGCTTGTCTTGTTACAGTATTTACAACTACCTGAAGAAAATTGCTGGTGTTCTTTTGATCCTATTAGTACCACAGTCAGGCAGCTAGACTATTTACAGTTAGTGCAGTGCGTCCTGCTCACAGTGTTCAGCTAAAACTACAAGTTAGTGTGGTGCGTCCTGCTCACAGTGTTCAGCTAAACCTACAAGTTAGTGTGGTGCGTCCACCTCACAGTGTTCAGCTAAACCTACAAGTTAGTGCGGTGCGTCCTGCTCACAGTGTTCAGCTAAAACTACAAGTTAGTGCGGTGCGTCAACCTCACAGTGTTCAGCTAAACCTAGAAGTTAGTGCGGTGCATCCTGCTCACAGTGTTCAGCTAAAACTACAAGTTAGTGCTGTGCGTCCTCCTCACAGTGTTCAGCTAAACCTACAAGTTAGTGTGGTGCGTCCACCTCACAGTGTTCAGCTAAACCTACAAGTTAGTGCGGTGCGTCCTGCTCACAGTGTTCAGCTAGATCCGTTCCTGTTATCTTCTTACTGACAGGCAGGCTTGTCTTGTTACAGTATTTACAGCTACCTGAAGAAAATTGCTGGTGTTCTTTTGATCCTATTAGTACCACAGTCAGGCAGCTAGACTATTTACAGTTAGTGCAGTGCCTCCTGCTCACAGTGTTCAGCTAAAACTACAAGTTAGTGGGGTACGTCCACCTCACAGTGTTCAGCTAAACCTACAAGTTAGTGCGTTGCATCCTGCTCACAGTGTTCAGCTAAAACTACAAGTTAGTGCTGTGCGTCCTGCTCACAGTGTTCAGCTAAACCTACAAGTTAGCGTAGTGAGACCTCTGCACAGTGTTCATCTAAAGCTACAAGTTAGTGCAGTGTGTCCTGCTCACAGTGTTCAGCTAAAACTACAAATTAGTGGGGTAAATCCACCTCACAGTGTTCAGCTAAACCTACAAGTTAGTGGGGTACGTCCTGCTCACAGTGTTCAGCTAAACCTACAAGTTAGTGTGGTGCGTCCACCTCACAGTGTTCAGCTAAACCTACAAGTTAGTGCGGTGCGTCCTGCTCACAGTGTTCAGCTAAACCTACAAGTTAGTGCGGTGCGTCCTGCTTACAGTGTTCAGCTAAAACTACAAGTTAGTGCTGTGCGTCCTCCTCACAGTGTTCAGCTAAACCTACAAGTTAGCGTAGTGAGACCTCTGCACAGTGTTCATCTAAAGCTACAATTTAGTGCAGTGTGTCCTGCTCACAGTGTTCAGCTAGATCCGTTCCTGTTATCTTCTTACTGACAGGCAGGCTTGTCTTGTTACAGTATTTACAGCTACCTGAAGAAAATTGCTGGTGTTCTTTTGATCCTATTAGTACCACAGTCAGGCAGCTAGACTATTTACAGTTAGTGCAGTGCGTCCTGCTCACAGTGTTCAGCTAAAACTACAAGTTAGTGGGGTGCGTCCTGCTCACAGTGTTCAGCTAAACCTACAAGTTAGTGTGGTGCATCCACCTCACAGTGTTCAGCTAAACCTACAAGTTAGTGCGGTGCGTCCACCTCACAGTGTTCAGCTAAAACTACAAGTTAGTGCGGTGCGTCAACCTCACAGTGTTCAGCTAAACCTAGAAGTTAGTGCGGTGCATCCTGCTCACAGTGTTCAGCTAAAACTACAAGTTAGTGCTGTGCGTCCTCCTCACAGTGTTCAGCTAAACCTACAAGTTAGTGTGGTGCGTCCTGCTCACAGTGTTCAGCTAGATCCGTTCCTGTTATCTTCTTACTGACAGGCAGGCTTGTCTTGTTACAGTATTTACAGCTACCTGAAGAAAATTGCTGGTGTTCTTTTGATCCTATTAGTACCACAGTCAGGCAGCTAGACTATTTACAGTTAGTGCAGTGCCTCCTGCTCACAGTGTTCAGCTAAAACTATAAGTTAGTGGGGTATGTCCACCTCACAGTGTTCAGCTAAACCTAGAAGTTAGTGCGATGCGTCCTGCTCACAGTGTTCAGCTAAAATTACAAGTTAGTGCTGTGCGTCCTGCTCACAGTGTTCAGCTAAAACTACAAGTTAGTGTGGTGCGTCCACCTCACAGTGTTCAGCTAAAACTACAAGTTAGTGCGGTACGTCCACCTCACAGTGTCCAGCTAAACCTACAAGTTATTTTTTTGCGAGCTCTGCACAGTGTTCAGCTAAAGCTACCTGTAGAAGGTTGGTGGTGTTTTCCTGATCCTATCACTACCGCAGGCAGCTAAAAAAGCTACAAGTTAGTTTTTTGTGAGCTCTGCATAGTGTTCAGCTAAAGCTACCTGTAGAAGGTTGGTGGTGTTCTCATACTACAGGCAGGCAGTTGATTTTGCTAGCTGCAGTATCAGTATATATATATATATATATATATATATATATATATATATATATATATATATATATATATATATATATATATATCCCAGCTTAATGCAGCTACAGGCCATTAGTATGTCTGGAAGGCCAAGAAGGAGAGGCAGACAGTCACAAGCCAATAAGAGAGGGCAAGCAGGCTCTGTGTCTAGTGCTGGTCGTGGAGACGGTGCATCCTCATCAGCACGTGGCCGTGGGACATGCTTGGCCTTTTTTCGGCAGCTGGCCGTGTTGAGCCGCAACATGCGGAAGACTTGGTCGAGTGGATGACCAAGCCGTCCTCATCCTCCTCATCCTCTCTCACCCATGCCCAGGGTACTTTGTCTGGCAAAGCAGCGGCCTCTTCCCTTGGCTCAATGTCATCAGTGACTCCTTCCCTAGCCCCACCATGTCCTCCTGAGGAGTCCCTCGAACTGTTTGACCACAGTGTTGGGTACATGCTCCAGGAGGATGCCCAGCGTTTGGAAGGCTCTGATGATGATACTGAGCTCGATGAAGGCAGTAACGTGAGCACGGACAGAGGGGGTGCCCAAGAAGGACAGCAATCTGGCAGTCATGCTCCCCCTGCTGCAGCATACTGCCAGGTTTGCTCCAGTGATGAGGAGGGAGGGGATGATGAGGTCACTGACTCAACGTGGGTGCCTGATAGGAGAGAGGAGGAGGCGGCACATCACCAACGAGGCAGGATGCCCTCCAGGGGTCAGCCTAAGGGCAGCACCTTGACTGCATCACACCCCAAAGCTCCACATGTGCAGGGCGCTGCAGTCTCTGCACGTTATTCAAAAAGTTCTTTGGTGTGGGCCTTTTTTGAGACGAGTGCATCAGATCACACCGCTGCTATTTGCAACATATGTCTCAAGCGTATCTCGCGTGGCCAAAACATCTCCCGCTTGGGTACCACATGCTTGACCAGACATATGTTGGCCTGCCATGCAGTTCGTTGGCAAGCGTATCTAAAAGACCCACACCAAAGAACAAAGAGGACCTCTCCTTGCTCCTCATCAGCTGAGATCTCCTACCCCACTATACCTTCAGTCCTCTATGAGACCTGCACTGAGAGGAATGAAGGTGTAGAATTAGGTGTGTCACAGCCAAGTACTTGTGGGCAATCTGCTTTTGGTACACCAACGTCAGATTGTACCAGGCAAATTTCCCTGCCCCAGCTGCTGCACCGCCGAAAGAAGTTTGCTCCCAACCATCCACATGCCCAGCGGTTGAATGCTAGCTTGGCAAAATTGCTAGCATTTCAACTGCTGCCTTTTCAGTTGGTAGACTCTGCCTCCTTCCGTGAGTTTGTGGAATGTGCGGTTCCTCAGTGGCAGGTACCCAAACGCCACTTTTTCTCACGGAAGGCGATTCTGGCTCTCTACCGGCACGTGGAAGGCAATGTCCATGCCTCGCTGGACAGGGCGGTCAGCGGTAAGGTGGTCCAGCAGGCATGGACAGGGACGTTACCTAAATTTCACGGCGCATTGGGTGACTCTGCTGGCAGCTGGGAAGGATGCAGGACAAGGTGCAGTAGTGTTGGAGGTTGTTCCGCCACCACGCCTCCAAAATGCTAATGATTGTGACAAACCTCTCTCCTCCACCCCCTCCTCTTCTTCTTCCTCCATGGCCTCTTCCTGTGCTTTGTCCTCGGAACCAGCGGTGCTCCATAGCCGTTCAAGGGGCTATGCAAGTACGCAGGCCAAAAGATGCCATGCGGTGCTTGAGCTGGTGTGCTTGGGGGACAGGAGCCACATTGGGGCAGAGGTTCTGTCAGCTCTGCAGGGGCAGGTTCAGAGGTGGTTGACGCCACGCCAACTTAAGGCAGGAATGGTGGTTTGTGACAATGGCACCAACCTCCTTTCTGCCCTCCGACAGGAACAAATGACCCATGTGCCCTGTTTGGCTCACGTCCTTAACTTGGTGGTGCAGCGGTTCTTGGGCAGGTACCCGGGCTTACAGGATATCCTGAGGCAGGCCAGGAAAGTCTGTGTGCATTTCCGCCGGTCATATAATGCTAGTGCTTGGCTGACGGACCTCCAAAAGGAGTTTAGCCTGCCCAAGAACCGCCTAATCTGTGACATGCCCACCAGGTGGAACTCAACGTTGGCCATGCTGCAGCAGCTGCTCAGGCAGCAGAGGGCCATCAATGAGTACCTGTGCGACTATGGCACCAGGACAGGGTCAGGGGAGCTTGTTTTTTTTTCCCCACGCCAGTGGGCCATGATCAGGGATGCATGCACTGTCCTGTCACCATTTGAGGAGGCCACGAGGATGGTGGGCAGTGACAGTGCATGCATCAGTGACACTGTCCCCCTTGTCCACCTGTTGGAGCACACGCTGCCTGGAATAATGGACAGGGCACTTGAGGCAGAACAGAAGCAGGAAGAAGACTGCCTATGTTGATGCTGAGTGACTATCCCTGAGTAATTATCCTCTTCCTCCTCAATCATCACGCTGATAGCTTGTAAGAACATTTTTGGTTCTGGGCGCCACCACCAGTGCCTAAGGCCCAATTTTTCAGCCCCTGTTTAACAGGGGCGTGTAATTACAATTTTTGATGCAATACTTTGCAGCGGGGCTAGTTTCTGCGTTACAACTAGAGTATCTGTGAGGGGTTGCAGTGTTGTGGCACCAGCACCAGTGCCTAAGGCCCAATTTTTCTGCCCCTGTTTAACAGGGGCATGTAATTACAATTTTTGATGCAATGCTTTGCAGAAGGGCTCATTTCTGCATTCCAACTAGAGTATCTGTGAGAGGTTGCAGTGTTGTGGCACCAGTGCCTAAGGCCCAATTTTTCAGCCCCTGTTTAACAGGGGCCTGTAATTACAATTTTTGATGCAATACTTTGCAGCAGGGCTCATTTCTGCGTTCCAACTAGAGTATCTGTGAGGGGTTGCAGTGTTGTGGCACCAGCATCAGTGCCTAAGGCCTAATTTTTCAACCCCTGTTCAACAGGGGCATGTAATTACAATTCTTGATCTAATATTTCACAGCAGGGCCCATTTCTGCACCCAAGAGCGAGTGAGGACTTACAGTGTTGTGGCACCACCACCACCAAAGGCCCAATTTTTCTGCCCTTGTTCAACAGGGGCATGTAATTACAATTCGTGATCTAATATTTCACAGCAGGACCCTGTGAGGGCTTACAGTCTTGTGGCCACAACAACACCTAAGGCCCAAATTTCTGCTGAGTATATAGGGCAGGCCCCTACTTTCAAACATCTAACTTACAAATGACTCCTACTTGCAAACGGAAGGAGACAACAGGAAGTGAGATGAAATCTACCCCTAGGAAGGGAAATTATCTCCTGTAAGAGTTAATATGGGAAAAACATTTCTCCTTTCCACTGATGCTTTCCAATCCTTGTTCCACAAAAAAAGCCAAATTTTCAAAAAACATTTGTCATTGGGACAAAAAGTGAGGTGAAATCTTCTGAAGAGGAGGAAAGACAGCAAAACAAATGTCACATGGATGATAACCCTTCCCTATGTTTTCCAGAAAGCTTAAAAAAGATTTTTTGGCTGGAGCTAAACACGTTAAAAATGTACCCGTTAAAAATTACAAACAGATTCTACATAACAACAAACCTACAGTCCCTGTCTTGTTTGCACCGCCTGTGTACTGTTGTTCAGAGTATATAGGGCCTGGTGGCCCCACACCTTTCCTTATTTTAATTTGGGTGCGGGGTTCCCCTTAATATCCATACAAGACCCAAAGGGCCTGGTAATGGTCTGGGGGATACCCATGCCGTTTGTCTCACTGATTTTCATCCATATTGCCAGGACCCGACATTACATTAAATCCGCAAGCAGTTTTAAATGAGATTTTTTCCTTTAAAAATTACATTTTGTGCAGGGACTGTTCTAAACACGGGAAACACGCGCCACTTTACAGGCATATAGACACACCCCAGGTACGATATTTAAAGGAATATTTCACTTTTTTTTTTTTTTTTACTTTAAGCATCATTAAAATCACTGCTTCTTGCGCTTGTATCGATACAAGTCCCCTGGGGTAGGACCCGGGTCCCCAAACCCTTTTTAGGACAATAACATGCAAATTAGCCTTTAAAATGAGCACTTTTGATTTCGAACGTTCGAGTCCCATAGACGTCAATGGGGTTATAACGTTTGTGCGAATTTTCGGGCCGTTTGCAGGTTCTGGTGCGAACCGAACCGAGGGGTGTTCGGCTCATCCCTACTATTTTCACATTTACCTCACAAGGCTGTAGCATACCTAGATAGATACGTTACAGTTATTTTAGATAATAATGTATAGTTTTATCCCATCATTCACACTGATGAGTGTTTGTGTGTGTACGGGGGAAATACACTCAGTTCACATATACTCATTCTTGATATGTATGATTCGGCATTCAAACATATATATATTTCCACATCATGCACAGAGTGCCGGCTTTGATTATAGATAGCTTTACTTATATATTATGCAATAGCACTTTTTGGCCACCTGATTGTAAATGTGTTATGATATATCTGCTGGTTTTAGAATGCCTTTTCCTTACCGATCGGTTTTATATATATTTTTATATATATATTTTAAAAATAAAAATAAAAACTGCGCTGCAGAGCAAAAAAAGGTCAAAGGTAAAAGCTGCACACAAAATACACCAATATCTGTGTATACCATGAAAAATAAAAAATAAATAAAGTGCGCTAATTATATGAAAATACACACATAGATGTGAATACATGTGGGTAGTAGTAAAAACCACAATCTACTGAGAGCAAGTAAATGACTCCATGAGTGGTAAAAATATATAAGTGCAAAACATAAAAACTCAAATAAAAAGAAGAAACAAAAAATGTGTACATGTGAAATACAATGATATTAATAGCATGAAAATCTGAAAATCAAACAAACTCAGTCCATGGGTTCAAATATAAAAAGTTCATCAGTGAAAAAAAGCTTCCATCCACTATACAGCTCAGCAGCAACTAATCCCCCTATGAGTGGATTGACAAGGGAGAGAGATGTGCAGGATGGTGCAAATCCACTGGCGGTGACTCCAATAAGTAAGAAAGTGATAAAGGTGGACTCTTACCCTCCGTGTTGGACCCCCTCATTGGCAGGGTCTATCAGGCATGCAGATTTTTGCCCTCTGCAGGGACCATGTAATGAGAAGATCTCCCCAGCAGCTGTTAGGAATGTTGTCTCCGATCCGGGCTGGTCCAAGTGAAACGCCTGGAGAGGGGGGAAGGAAAGCTCTCTTGCTCCCAGTGTGGCAAAGGAAAAAACAAAAGAGCAGAGCTCCAATAGTGTAAAAAGTTTCGGAATTTATTAAATAAAAGTACAGACCGCAACGGAGAGTGCACGCTCCGTGAGGTGAAAATACAATTAAAAACAAGCCGGCATATAAAAATCGTAATAACCCGTGCATAACATGGGGCAATCGTGACGGCTTACAACGTAGCCACGCCCTACATGTTTCGTCATTAGTAGACGTCTTCAAAGGGGCACGGGCTACGTGTTAAGCCATCCCCTATATAGTATAACAGTGCACACCAAGCCTCATTTTCACCTCCACTCTCAGGGGAGGGAAAACCCAAACCTCTACCTGGTGCTCCTCAGTGAATGGATGTTGCCAAGGTGACACATAGGACTGAAACTAAACAAAACTTCAGCCCCTCCCAGCAGAGCCAATCTCTCGCGCCATCTGGAGGAAGAAGCCCAGTATTACTGGACAATTAATATGTCTTACAGATGCTAATTTGGAACGTAAAACTGACAGAGCAGAAAGGAGAAAATCACTGAATCTCACCAAGAGGCAAGATGTGGTGGAAAAAATTGTAAGTATATATGGAAACGTACGGAAAAGAAACAACATTTATCTCCGTAAATAAAACCACATTAAAAAAATACATGTATGAAAAAAATATATATATGTATTAAAGTCACACCGTAATAAATGGAGGCCCATCCATGAACGTGAAGAGCACTCGGTATCACAATGATGCGACTAAATCATTATAATGTATAATATCTAAACATATCACTATGCTCCCAAAAAAAAAAAAAATTGTGAATGGATGAAGAGATAAAAAAAGTGAATGGATGAAGAAAAAAAAATTGTGAATGGATGAAGAGATAAAAAAAGTGAATGGATGAAGAAAAAAAAAAAATTGTGAATGGATGAAGAGATAAGAAAAGTGAATAGATGAGAAAAAAAATAAAAATTGTGAATGGATGAGAGAAAAAAAAAATTGTGAATGGATGAAGAGATAAAAAAGTGAATGGATGAAGAAAAAAAAAAATTGTGAATGGATGAAGAGATAAGAAAAGTGAATAGATGAGAAAAAAATTGTGAATGGATGAAGAGATAAGAAAAGTGAATAGATGAGAAAAAAATTGTGAATGGATGAAGAGATAAGAAAAGTGAATAGATGAGAAAAAAAAATTGTGAATGGATGAAAAAATAAAAGTGAATGGATGAGAAAAAAAAAAAATTGTGACTGGATAAAGAGATAAAAAAAGTGAATGGATGGAAAAAAAAAATTTGAAAAATAACAAAAATGAAAAACATGTATACAAAAGAAGGGAAGAAAGGAAAGGAAGCACAGGGCCCAAAGCATCACCTATGAGTTGTCAATGAACGCATTCAACTCAATATCAACATTTAGGCCTAAAGGTCTGAGGGAACGGATCTTATAAATCCACTCCATCTCGAGTTTAGAGATGGCCCGTCTTTTAGATCCCCCTCTCCATGGGAGTTTGAGTTTATCAATGCCCATGAACAAAGTGCTGCTAGGGTCTTTTTTGTGTTTGTCTAAATAATGTTTGGAGACTGGGTGGCCCAAAAAAACCCTTCTAATATTTCCAATATGTTCCCCCAGTCTAACTTTTAATGATCGGACCGTGCGGCCCACATAGTGGAGCCCACAAGGGCAAGTGAGTAGGTAAACCACATGGGTGGTTGAACATGTGATAAAAGATTTAATATGGAAATGAAGCGGGGAATTATTGGTAATGAATTGACACACCTTTCTCTCCGTTAAAGCATTAATAGCACAAACCTCGCAATTTTTACATTTGAAATAGCCTGTCATATGTTGAAAGAACATAGGTTTATGAACCGGAGGGTCACATGCAGCAGATACCACCCGTGAACTGATTGAGGGGGCACCCCTAAAGACGAGCTGGGGTCTGTCAGGAAGGGATGGTCCAAGCACGGGATCATTCTTAATAATGTGCAAGTGTTTGTTCAACATCCTCCTGACAGAAAAGTGCTGGCAGGAGTATCTTGTGATCAAGGGACAGACCAGCTGACAGTCCCTCTGTGCCCTGGTTTTATCAGCCAGAAGAGCGTCCCTGTCCAGTGATACAACCTGATTGAGTTTTTCAGTCAGAAACTGCGCTTCATACCCCTTCTCTATAAATCTGTCCGTCAAAACCTTAGACTGAGCAAGAAAGTCAGTATTGGTAGAACAATTCCTTTTCAGTCGGATGTACTGACTTTTAGGGACAGAGTCCAGCCAAGCTTACTGGACTCTGACCATACTGGCACCAACCCCCCCCTTCTCAGATTAGAGAGGGAGGTGGCTGGCAATCTCCCTATAGACAGAGACAGGGCCAATATCCTCAACCCCAGCATTGGGGTTTTCCCAGAGCCCATCAAAACCATCTAGGACCCATAGAAAAAAGAGAGGAGTCCGAGGGGGGAGGAAATCAAGGGGCAAAAAGAAAGCGGGTGTAAGCGGTAGGGGTATTTTTAACCTGAGCAAAACACCTCTAACTGAAACAGAAATTTCAATTTTAGACAAAGGACTCAAGTTTGTACCGCCCAAAACACTCAATAAATTTGAAACCTATATGGACATACATAAGTATATCAGGAAATTGAACATCAAGAGATATATGCTGTCCAACCCCATTGCCCCCCAAACTGTTGGTCTCAACACCATCAGACAGTCTGGCCTAGCCAACGCGTCCCTATTTAACCCTCCGGGTGGCTTATCTGCCTCTTTGAGAGTCTTCAGGGATGTTCTTTTGAGGGATCTCGATCGTTTGAAGGTTCAGAAAATGAAAATGACGAGAGAGTTACAGTTGGGTCTGGATTCACTTTGTGAACGTAGGGACCTTGTTATAAAGCCAGCCGACAAAGGGGGGGTATAGTGGTCCTTGACAAGTCAGATTATCTTCACGAATTGGAGAGACTTGTTGGAGACAGGGACACCTACCAACCCCTTAAGTCGGATCCCAGAATCTGTTTCAAAAAAGAATTGGAAAGGATTGTGGATAATGGTTTTCAATCTGGCATTATAAACAAGAAGGAGAAATCTTTTCTCATCCCGGTTGCGTCAAGAATCCCAGTCATGTACTACCTGCCCAAGGTCCACAAAGACCCAATTCACCCTCCGGGTCGTCCCATCATTAGTGGAATAGATTCCATTACTTCCAGGGCAGGTAAGTACATTGACAATTTCCTCCAACCACTTGTACAACTTCTGCCAGCATATATCAAGGACACTAGACATACCATCAATCTACTCAAGACTAGTAATTATAGAGAAGGGCATTGGCTTGTGACTGCCGATGTCACTTCTCTATACACTAGCATCCCCCATTACTGGGGTATTAAATCGGTGAAATTTTTCCTTGATAAGGATGCCTCCCTACCCAAGAAGCAAAAACGTTTTATTATGGAGCTTTTAGAATATGCCACTACACATAATTTCTTTTGGCATAATAAACAGTTTTATCTCCAGACTAAGGGGGTAGCCATGGGGGCTAAATTTGCCCCCAGCTTGGCGAACCTTTTTATGGGGAAATGGGAGGAGGACGTCATCTATGCCCACCGGAGACCGGAATTGGTCCCGTGGGCCAGGTACATAGATGACGTCCTCCTCCTATGGGACGGCTCCTATGACTCTCTCTGTTCCTTTATGGATGGACTCAATTCCAACGAGAGGGGTATATCCTTCAAATATGAGGCCAGCCAGGAAAAAATACACTTTCTGGATCTGGAGATACGAGGTGAAAATAACTCTCTACTTACCTCTACCTATTTCAAGGTCACTGACCGCAATTCGTTTATTCCGAGGGACAGCTGCCATCATAAAGCTTGGCTGGACTCTGTCCCTAAAAGTCAGTACATCCGACTGAAAAGGAATTGTTCTACCAATACTGACTTTCTTGCTCAGTCTAAGGTTTTGACGGACAGATTTATAGAGAAGGGGTATGAAGCGCAGTTTCTGACTGAAAAACTCAATCAGGTTGTATCACTGGACAGGGACGCTCTTCTGGCTGATAAAACCAGGGCACAGAGGGACTGTCAGCTGGTCTGTCCCTTGATCACAAGATACTCCTGCCAGCACTTTTCTGTCAGGAGGATGTTGAACAAACACTTGCACATTATTAAGAATGATCCCGTGCTTGGACCATCCCTTCCTGACAGACCCCAGCTCGTCTTTAGGGGTGCCCCCTCAATCAGTTCACGGGTGGTATCTGCTGCATGTGACCCTCCGGTTCATAAACCTATGTTCTTTCAACATATGACAGGCTATTTCAAATGTAAAAATTGCGAGGTTTGTGCTATTAATGCTTTAACGGAGAGAAAGGTGTGTCAATTCATTACCAATAATTCCCCGCTTCATTTCCATATTAAATCTTTTATCACATGTTCAACCACCCATGTGGTTTACCTACTCACTTGCCCTTGTGGGCTCCACTATGTGGGCCGCACGGTCCGATCATTAAAAGTTAGACTGGGGGAACATATTGGAAATATTAGAAGGGTTTTTTTGGGCCACCCAGTCTCCAAACATTATTTAGACAAACACAAAAAAGACCCTAGCAGCACTTTGTTCATGGGCATTGATAAACTCAAACTCCCATGGAGAGGGGGATCTAAAAGACGGGCCATCTCTAAACTCGAGATGGAGTGGATTTATAAGATCCGTTCCCTCAGACCTTTAGGCCTAAATGTTGATATTGAGTTGAATGCGTTCATTGACAACTCATAGGTGATGCTTTGGGCCCTGTGCTTCCTTTCCTTTCTTCCCTTCTTTTGTATACATGTTTTTCATTTTTGTTATTTTTCAAATTTTTTTTTTCCATCCATTCACTTTTTTTATCTCTTTATCCAGTCACAATTTTTTTTTTTTCTCATCCATTCACTTTTATTTTTTCATCCATTCACAATTTTTTTTCTCATCTATTCACTTTTCTTATCTCTTCATCCATTCACAATTTTTTTCTCATCTATTCACTTTTCTTATCTCTTCATCCATTCACAATTTTTTTTTTTTCTTCATCCATTCACTTTTTTATCTCTTCATCCATTCACAATTTTTTTTTTCTCTCATCCATTCACAATTTTTATTTTTTTTCTCATCTATTCACTTTTCTTATCTCTTCATCCATTCACAATTTTTTTTTTTCTTCATCCATTCACTTTTTTTATCTCTTCATCCATTCACAATTTTTTTTTCTCATCTATTCACTTTTTTATCTCTTCATCCATTCACAATTTTTTTTTTTTTTTTCTTCATCCATTCACTTTTTTTATCTCTTCATCCATTCACAATTTTTTTTTTTTTTGGGAGCATAGTGATATGTTTAGATATTATACATTATAATGATTTAGTCGCATCATTGTGATACCGAGTGCTCTTCACGTTCATGGATGGGCCTCCATTTATTACGGTGTGACTTTAATACATATATATATTTTTTTCATACATGTATTTTTTTAATGTGGTTTTATTTACGGAGATAAATGTTGTTTCTTTTCCGTACGTTTCCATATATACTTACAATTTTTTCCACCACATCTTGCCTCTTGGTGAGATTCAGTGATTTTCTCCTTTCTGCTCTGTCAGTTTTACGTTCCAAATTAGCATCTGTAAGACATATTAATTGTCCAGTAATACTGGGCTTCTTCCTCCAGATGGCGCGAGAGATTGGCTCTGCTGGGAGGGGCTGAAGTTTTGTTTAGTTTCAGTCCTATGTGTCACCTTGGCAACATCCATTCACTGAGGAGCACCAGGTAGAGGCTTGGGTTTTCCCTCCCCTGAGAGTGGAGGTGAAAATGAGGCTTGGTGTGCACTGTTATACTATATAGGGGATGGCTTAACACGTAGCCCGTGCCCCTTTGAAGACGTCTACTAATGACGAAACATGTAGGGCGTGGCTACGTTGTAAGCCGTCACGATTGCCCCATGTTATGCACGGGTTATTACGATTTTTATATGCCGGCTTGTTTTTAATTGTATTTTCACCTCACGGAGCGTGCACTCTCCGTTGCGGTCTGTACTTTTATTTAATAAATTCCGAAACTTTTTACACTATTGGAGCTCTGCTCTTTTGTTTTTTCCTTTGCCACACTGGGAGCAAGAGAGCTTTCCTTCCCCCCTCTCCAGGCGTTTCACTTGGACCAGCCCGGATCGGAGACAACATTCCTAACAGCTGCTGGGGAGATCTTCTCATTACATGGTCCCTGCAGAGGGCAAAAATCTGCATGCCTGATAGACCCTGCCAAGGAGGGGGTCCAACACGGAGGGTAAGAGTCCACCTTTATCACTTTCTTACTTATTGGAGTCACCGCCAGTGGATTTGCACCATCCTGCACATCTCTCTCCCTTGTCAATCCACTCATAGGGGGATTAGTTGCTGCTGAGCTGTATAGTGGATGGAAGCTTTTTTTCACTGATGAACTTTTTATATTTGAACCCATGGACTGAGTTTGTTTGATTTTCAGATTTTCATGCTATTAATATCATTGTATTTCACATGTACACATTTTTTGTTTCTTCTTTTTATTTGAGTTTTTATGTTTTGCACTTATATATTTTTACCACTCATGGAGTCATTTACTTGCTCTCAGTAGATTGTGGTTTTTACTACTACCCACATGTATTCACATCTATGTGTGTATTTTCATATAATTAGCGCACTTTATTTATTTTTTATATATATTTTACATATATCCTCTATAGAGATTCGTTTTAGCATTATCTGTAATAATTTTAAATTATTTTTTTTGGTCGATTGCGTTATGGCTTCGCATTTTCAGCCAAGTCTGCATACTAAATTTTCCCCTTCACTACAACTTCTATTTGTCTATTTTCCCATGGAGGGCAGCGTCCTGTCTGTTACTAATTGCGGCTGCACACAGGCTATTACATAGGCCGTCACGCCGGAATAACATTGTCCTTCCTTTGCTGAGAGTGGCAATGAGCATGATCGTGGATTGGCCAGTCCCTGCACAGCTGCCAGTGAAAGGAACCCCCCCTGTTATTATGATTGGACAACCCAGAGTATAGCCGCACCCATCCATCCTAGGCAAAATGGCCGATTTAGGATTTCCTGCGGCTTTGGGAAAATGGCCGCCCATTATACCTTACGAGCCAGCTATTTAAGGACACACATAGTGCCTCCCTGTATCCCCTGAAGAAGTCACGTGGGTCATGACATCACGCGTAGGGACGGGAAAGGCACTCTATGTTTGTATTTGCACTACGAGCTCGCTGCTCATCGGATCTCCGCCCAGTATTATGTTTTTAAATGTGAGTACTTGTATACTTTAATAAAAATTGAATGGTTATCAAACAATATTATACAATTGTGGGATCTTCCTTTTCTGGTTTATCTCGGTGACCCCGGGACACTACTTGGAGAGACGCACGTCCAT
Source organism: Aquarana catesbeiana (assembly GCF_042186555.1). Taxonomy (NCBI): domain Eukaryota; kingdom Metazoa; phylum Chordata; class Amphibia; order Anura; family Ranidae; genus Aquarana; species Aquarana catesbeiana. The sequence continues at coordinate 196,725,565 of NC_133333.1, read as the reverse complement.
AAAGGAGACAAGCCAGGATAGGAGTGTACCACCACCGCCCCCACTGTTTGCTGACTCCATGGCATTAACAACTAAAGGCTGCCATTCCTAAAAAATGGCTAAATGCGAGTACCCCATTACCTTAAGGTAGGGGGCCACTGCCCACCAGTGTGTGCCGTGTTGCATGAAGAGAGATTATCACCTTTTTCACGTTTATTTGGCACTGAGTGGATCACATGCATATATAAAACTTTCTGGACTTTGTATAGATTATTTTTATTGAAACACTATTTTTTGCACGATTAGGAGAGGACTGTATATCACAGGACTTGTTATATTATAAGAGCACGATTCACGTTATATACACGCACCTGGCTATGTGTTGAGCGATAACAGGTGCGCACTAGTACAGCCAGCTGACTGCTATACTTTTTAGAGTTGTTGTTTACTTTCAATTTTTTCGTAGATTTTATGATTTATTAATTATCTCTGTATAAGGATTTAATTATCACTTTGATGAGCACTTATCACATTTATCTTTATGTGTATATACATTTGTTTAGTGTATATTTGATTATTTCCTTTAGCCAATGTTTATCAAACAGTTTAGGATTATGCTTTTTATGATATATACACAGTCTTAGGCACTCTCGGATAGAGGTTTAAATCTTCACGGTATTGCAGAGTCACACACAAGCATTGTTGCGATGGCTTACTGCAATAGATCTGCACTTTAGGGACACCCACCACTACTGTGCCACCACATCTAAGTTATATTTTTTTATTTTTATTTTTATAGTAAAGGATTAGCGCAACACCACACTTTTATTGATTAAACCAACATGTTTGTTATATAACAATTTTTGGGGTCACATTAGAAAAAGTAGAAATGTCCATTTAAGATATAACAGGCATGTTTAAAACCAACAAGAAAGACACAAATCTTGAACTTACAAAGTTCACATTTGGTAGAACTTGAAGGCAATATCAGACATGAGTATTTACAAACTTTGTTTGATATTGCGTTCAGATGGGGTGAAGTCACCCCAGGAAAAGCCAAATTTTGAAGATGCACACAAATTGCCGAATGTCAACATGTGCTAGCTGCCATCATGGGGGATCAAGGGACGTGTTTTTGGGGTGCAACCCCTTCCTCACAGCTACTTTGAGGAAGGGGTTGCACCCCAAAACGCGTCCATTGATCTCCCGTGATGGCAGATAGCACATGTTGACACACTGTCAAAATTTGGCTTTTCGCAAATATGTCAAAAAATGGTAAAAATTTTTAGCACACAAAAAACCCAAGGGATTTGGAGGGGTTTTAAACTCTCCCTAAAACATCAGTGATGTTCTTCATTTTTTGTTGAACATCACTGATGTTTTTCAGGATGTTTTCCAAGTCCCTATTACACCCCACGATCTCCTCAATCAGGATCTGTGCACTTTCCGAGGTGAAATGCCCTGAATCCACAACATCACGATCACCTAAAAAGATAGAAAGAAAAACACACCATGTATTATAAATTTGCCACCATCCATCTCTTACCTGAGCCTGTGGTCGCAGACACTCACCTGTTGTGGTGACAATTTCCACCACGTCTTCCTCCTCCTGCTCTGCCTGGCTTGGGTGGATTTCCCCTTCTTCTGGAGGTGGGGGGTCAGTTGTCTCCTCGGATGAGGGGTGTCATCCGAGTCTTTTCTCCCCTATGTAAAAACAAATAGGTATACTTAGCACACAGATATTTGATGGCAGAAACAGGAATATGAAACATTGCTTGGAAGTGGGGTACAATTGTCTATTTTGACAGAGTTCCAAGATGTAGAATTGTTATTGTCCTTTGTCAAGCTTCAATACTTTACCTGTTTTGTACAAGCTTCACAGATGGAGACACCCCTATAGTATACACTGGAGCACCTGTGTGGGCCCCCTAATAAAAAGGGTGTTCTTGTGTCCCACACTAGTGCTCCAGAGTCCAGATGTGAAAACTGCTAAGTGTCCTCTCCTTACACAGAATCTAGTTAGCATTTCATTCTAGTTACAAACCCATCTACACAACCAAATTATTTTCAGACAAGTAGGCCATAAAAAATGTGGGCAAATGCATATGGCCAAAACAATGGTGTTTTCTAGGCCGAACGAACAATGTTTTCTACGAATGAATAATGTGCCCATGAACATGAAAGTTGCCATTTTAAACTGGATAACAGTTAAGAAAAGCACATGGAGCAGCACAAACGTAATAAACATAAAGAATAGGAACACAGGACAACTACTTACTTTTTTGCAGCACTCTCCGGATCTTTCTGTACTGCTTGTGCTCCCTTAATTTGAGGTCCGACCACCGTTTCCTGTGCTGATTTTTCGATCGTCGTACCCCGAAATTCCGGTGCAGACTCTTGACCACTTTCGCCATGATCTTGGCCTTTCTGACATTGGGGTTGGGGTAAGGTCCATACTTCCCGTCATAGTCGGCCTTCTTCAGGATGTCCACCATCTCCAACATCTCCCCAAAGGACATATTTGATGCCTTAAATCGTCTCCTTCTGGATCATGACGTATAAGGCTCCGTGCTTTCCTCCCCCTCCTCCTCGTTGCTGTAATTAGCACACACTTGCTGTGTCTCCGCCATGTGCTCTTCCCCCACTGCGCCGAACGAGAAGGGGCGGGGAATAGAATAGAAAGAACGTCAGGGGCGGGTGGAGTTTCACGCATGCGCAGTGTGTATAAAGCATAACACGCGTGCGTAGTATGTACGATCTGTGAGCGGAGGAAGGAGTATCAGAGGCGCCGATCGTGATAACGAAGGTAAGATCTAAACTTGGGCCTATACTGCTTCTAGATTGAGGCCTATATTGTAACAAGATTAGGAGAGTTTTGCCTGACATTAGGGTTTGTCTTGTGTTGTGTCTTGCAGATAAAATGGATCGCTTCAATGACCACAACTTCCTCCCCCTGTTCATAGACAAATACAGGGAGCTGCCCTGTCTGTGGCAGGTCAAACACCCGCATTATAATCATAAACAAAAGAGGCAGGCAGCGCTGGAGAAACTGCTGGAGTTGGTGACGCCAGTGGTCCCCACAGCAACCATCCCCTATTTAAAAGCAAAAATTGGTGGCCTGGGAGCACTTATCTAAAGGGAGCGCAAGAAGGTCACAGATTCCCAGAGATCCGGAGCTGCAGCAGATGACATTTATGTCCCCAGGCTGTGGTACTATGAGAGACTGCGATTTCTGTCAGACCAGACTGAAGTCAGGGAATCCCTCTCAACCCTTCCTTCCACTCTTCCTTCCACCCCAGCTGAGGCTTCCGATGTCCAACCTGGGACTTCCAGCCAGTAAGAAGTCGAGGAGCCCAGCTTGAGTCAGGTATAGCATTGTTCTACAGATTTCTGGTCAATAAATAAATGATGTTTACTAGATGTTATTATTGATCACTAATTGCTAATTTAATATAGTGTTTTACATATCAATAGACAGTAGTGGGCAAAAATAATTGGGACAAGAATCAAAAATGCTGGGCTCAGAATGATAGTCTTTTATATTTGTTAACATTCAATTTGCAACAGTCATGAGATGAAAATTGTGTGTGATTGCTGAAGAAAAAACTAAAACTACGTCCCTTTTTCATACACAGGAAGACCTCAGCCAGGACGAGGCTCTGGAATGTGGCACACAGGAGGAGGCTGTAAAATGTGGCAGCCAGGAGGAGGTTAATGGCAGCCAGGAGGAGGCGGGGCTAAGTGGCAGCCAGGAGAAGCCTGGGACCAGTAGGAGCCTGACAGAATTGCAGGTCCCTCCCCACCGCCTTCCAACCAAAAGACCCAGGAAGGGGGGGTCACATGCAGGATTCAGCTCTCAGGCTCATTCAGGAGGCTTCTGCGTCCCTCAGAGCCACCCCCACTCCTGAAGAGGCCTTTGCCTGCATGGCTACCACCAAACTGCAGGGCATGCAGGAGGGCCAACGCCAGCTGTGTGAGGACTTTCTTTATAAAGTCTTAACTAAGGGGGTGAGGGGTAAAATCACACCCAATACCCACCTGAGTGAGTTGGACCATCCTCCTCCTCCTCCTGCCACAACTCCACCACCACAGCCACAGCGTAGAAGGAAGCGTGGAAGGAAGACCAGAGAGTGATGACCCTGGGTTCAGTCTGGTCTGGCAAAAGATGCAGCCTCTTGTATGACCACAGCCTGGGGACACAGATGTCATCTGCTGCTTTCAGGATCTCTGGGACTTCTGGACCAGACTGCACTCCCTTACATATGGACTCCTCAGGCCACCAATTTTGCAGTAAAATAATTGATGTGTGCCCTGGGGGCCAAAGGCTTCACCAATTTCTGCTGTTTCTCCAGCGTTGCCTCCCACTTTGGTTATGAGTCCTTAATAAAGGTTTTTTGGTTTCAATTAGACTCGCCTATGTGTGTTTTCCTTCAAAAAGGACAGTTTGTTTGTGAGGAGGCAGGTACATTTCAAAATACAATGTGAAATTAACAAGAGACACCAACACCAAGCAATCTCCTTGAGATTAAATAATACAAGATAATAATGGTGTTGTGGTAACTTGACACACAAAACACACACAAAAATATTCTGGATGTTAAATAACTAAAAAAACAAAACAAACAAAAACAAGATCAGCCTTGAAAAAAAATACAAACCCAAAAAAAAAAAAATCACATCAGGCTTGAAAAAAACAAAAAAAACACAAAAAAAATGATATAGATTTTTGGTCAGATGTGACAAATCATAATATATTGAGGGAATCACGATAAATAAGAAAGAAAGAAGTTTGTGAGAACTCTGTGTGAATATCAGCAGCAAAACTACTTCGTTCTTCCTGCATTATAAAGAAGAGAGTGCGCTGTATTAAGCAATTTTAAACATTGCAGCGTGACAAAAGTGCTCTATCCATTCCGAACGCTAATTTTACCAGACCGAGCTGTTCCATCTCAGAATTTGGCGTCGGAATTGTCCACACACGGTCGGAATTGACGCGATTGGATTTTGTTGTCGGAAAATTATATAGCCTGCTCTCAAGCTTTGTGTGTCAGAAAATCCGATGGAAAAAGTCCAATGGAAAAAGACCGATGGGGCCCACACACGGTAGGAATTTCCGACAACACTGTGGCAAAACACTGTGTTGCTAGGATATATAAGATAATAACAGAGATGGTAGGAACTGAGACACCTCCCTTTATAAGCACGTGGGAAAGGGAAATAGGAACACGGGGGAATGAGCAACAAGTAAGCAGAATAATGAGAGCTATATATAGCACAGCTTCAGATATAAACACCAGAGAAATGAACTGTAAAATTTTAACGAGATGGTATATCACCCCAGTAAGAATGCATAAATATCAACCAGAGATATCCCCACTGTGTTGGACGGGATGTGTTTTGAGGGGTACAATGTTACATATCTGGTGGGAATGCCCAAAAATAAGGGAATATTGGCAAAAGGTACAACACTATAAAAAGGCAATAATGGAAACGGACATAGTTGATGACCTGTGGGTATGTTTATTCTATAACAAAGACAAGACAACAAAACAGTATAAAGAGTCAGTATCACCATTAGGGATGAGCTTGATGTTCAGGTCGAACATTGGTTCGACTCAAACATCGTGTGTTCGCCCATACGCAGAACAGAGAACATTAAGGGGCGTTCGCAGCAAATCTGAGCAAAGCAAAGCCCCAAAATGCACTGCGAGATTGCAGTGCATTGCTGTATGATGATTGGCCAAAGTATGCACCTGATCTGCATGCTTTGGCCAATCACAGCACCCTCTGCTAAGAGAGCCATAATTGGCCAAAGGCAGGGTGCCTTTGTCCAATCATGGTTCAGGGGGACTAAGCCCAGGCCCCACAATATATAAGGCAGCTTACATGGTGGCCCTGTGTAGTGTTGTTGGCGTAGACAGAGACATAGCTTGAGTTACATTAAGCAGGCAGGTTATTCAGTTAGTGGCAATGTATTTGAGATATAGATATAGATATATTTATTTATATATATATATATATATATATATATATATATATATATATATATATATATATATATATATATATATATATATATATATTGTAACATCGGGGGTTCATTTAGCTTAAAGGTAGAGCTTACCAGTGAGCTGAGTCCACGCCAGATATGCAGTTTTAAGGGCTTGTAGGCCCACTTTTATTAAAGAAAGAAAATGTCCGATAACAGAAGAGTTGCCCACGCAGGGGTTTCAGCTTTCCACAGCAACAATGTAAGTTCAATCAAAAATACCAAGCCACCTGGCTCTCTTTAGCAGCACTGCTGCTCAGACTTTTGCTTCAGCCCTCTCCGCTCTATAACAGAGTTCCTGTACACATGCTTCAGCCCTCTCGGCTCTATAACAGATTTTCCTGTACACATGCTTCAGCCCTCTCGGCTCTATAACAGATTTCCTGTACACATGCTTCAGCCCTCTCGGCTCTATAACGGATTTCCTGTACACATGCTTCAGCCCTCTCGGCTCTATAACAGATTTCCTGTACACCCAGTACCTCAGCACTCTTTTCCAGCCCACAGGCTTAGACCCTCTGTCTGCTCTGACAGACAGACCTGTGCAGACATGCACACTTCTCCCTTGCTTGCCTGGACTCCTCGGGAGGGTGGAGCCCAGAACTATGGTCAGGTGTCTACAAATAGCCCAACACACACCTGACCAGTCAATCTGCTGGTGGATCTCAAAACCTGGAGAAAGCTGCAAAAGCAGTTTTCTCCAGTCCACATTTGCTTGAGGCAAGGCTTCAGAGCATAAATGTGCATACCCTATGTCCACCTCAACCCCATTTTCACAGTGACAGGGACTCTCACTATTACATATCCCCCCCCTTTGTTTCGATCCGGAGGGAGGAACACCAGCACCCGTCATGGTTGGGACACCTCTGCGCTGGCTGTCAGCCACGTAGGCCCAACCTTTTTTTCGGGTGCGCTTCCAGGTACGTCCCACCCTGGATCTTAACAGGGTCCTACATTTCCCTATACTCAGCCTATTCCCTCTGTCCTTGGGGTTCCTGAGCTCACATTTCTTTTCTGTTGGCCCCCTGCCTTTCCTGCTACTTCCTTCCAACTCAGTTTCCTGATTCTGTAGAGAACCTCCTCCAGACACTACGCCTGATGAGTAACCACCTTTTCCCTCACTGGTACCCGTTTTCCCCATCACAATAGGTCTCTTGGGTTTACCAACTCTTTTGCCTCCCCGCTTCAAGTTTCCTGGTTTCCCAAAACCTCTCTCAGCATTACTGTTCTGAGACTGTAGGGGGCCTATTTTTATGGTGTTTTTAACGGGACTCCTCCTCTTATTTCTGGTACCTGACTCAGCAGTCACTAATTGTTTACCAGGTTTACCTGTACCTTTGGACACCACATTATAATGTACCATTAACACATTACTTGATTCATCATTGACAGACATTTTCAAACCAACATTACACCTCTCAATGTTGCACATGTCACCAATGCCTTTTTTTTCAGCATTTGCTAGGGCAGAGTCTGCAGAGGGCACACATACCGGAGGGCCGCCATCACCCACAGGAACCTCACAGGATGTCACCTCCCCTGGGTTCACCCACTCTGCAGACAGCTGTCCTACCACTTGACCTTTAATACCACCTGGATTTCTATCCAAAACCGGAACAGGCGAGCTCTCGTCTGATCCGCGTACCAACCTTATTGCACTTTTTACCCATTTCCCTGTCTCAGGGACCATATCAGGTTTGTCACATAAACCTATTATTGGACTGGTGACCCCAGTCTCTTTAACCACCTCTGTCTGAGCCCTGGTCAGGATTTCTGCTGTTTTCTGGTCCATGCTCGGCCCTTCCATCTCACGTGGTTTTTCCACCGGTGCAGTATACGCGCCCTTCACCGACAACTGACCAGCACCACCCTGGACCATAACCGCAGAAATGCTTCCCATCGGGCTGTTAGGAGGTGAAACCTCAGACATTGACTCATTTTTAGTTTCTCCAAAGCATCTCCCATATACCATTTTTTTAGGAATTAACCCAGCAGCATACCCAGAAGCAACTTTTAACAAGAGTAATACTTTCAAGAATAAACCATTCCTGTCTTGTTCTTCTTTGTTCTGTACAGCCTGCCATTTAGTGCTCCACCTAGTGGTACTCCACAGTACCAGGCCATCTGACTGTGGAGGAGACACCCCAATATAGATTGGCTGTACATCCCAAAGTTTAAGCAGCTCCTTTAATGCTTTGGTTACAGACCAGACCCTTAATCCCAGACCCAAGTCCGTTCTGGGGACTTTCATTACATTGGGAATGCAGAGAGACTCATTGGCTGAGACTTGAGAAGTTGCAATTGTCAAACCAACATCCTCCCAGCTGGAGGTAACCACAGCCTGGTGCTCACCCAGAGCGCTGCCAGGTGCTGGACTCATACCCAACTTCTCAGGTTCAGCATCAGTGAACGGCTCCAGAACATTACCAGTGACAACGTCACTTTGACACTCCATGACAACCTCAGTTTTGTGCATAAAAACCTCATCTATCAGGGAGATAAGATTTTTACTCCAACTATCCCAATCCATTGTTTGTGCGCTCCATTCACCTGTACTCCTCAGAACCGATCCATCCGCCCAAGGGGACACATAACAGATGGGCTCAGGCTCATTACACAAATCATTGTGAATCATGTCAGACTGTGGTAATACATGTTTTAACACAGAAGGTTGCAATATACCATGTTCACCACCTTGCTCGGCTGGTGCTTCATAAACCTCACACACCTTTGCATTTTTCACAGGTTGTGTTAACCCACCATTTACCTGCACATTTTTAGTACTAGCAGTTTGCACTAACACATTACCATTACACGGTACAGTTCCACACTGTCCCACCAGAGTGACATCGCAGTTGTCCAGGGCAACCTCCGGCTCCAATAAATGAAGTTCCCTGGAGATGTCTAGGGACAACTGTGATGTCTTACTACCAGTTGCTATGGGCAATGGCCCATTTTTGACTACAGCTTTTGCTCTGCAAGAACCTGGGGGTTTCCCAACAGCAATACATTTTCCATAATCATCAACATTGACAGCATTTGTACCTCTTGCAGGCTGTCCTAGCCCACCGCCAACTTGAGACTGGCAGACATTAGACACATCACTATTTTCCTCTTGAGATGCACACACAGGTGCAGGTTTGACTTTAACCCCTGCCTCCCCACTGCACAGGGTACTGCACAGGGACAAGTCACCCTCAAGAACACATTCAGTGGCCCCACTAACTGGGGTCACTCTCACATCATCAGGGACAGTCTCGTAACCAGTCCTTTTATACATGAAATCAGCAGTTCCAGCCACCATTTCATTAAAGACAGTCTTACCCACCGCAGTAGTTGGGGTCACCATCTTCATTTGAGTACGTTGTCTTATGAACCAATCCTCTGCTGCACTTTTACTGGCCAACTCCCCCTGGTGGCCACGGGATGAAACTACAGCAGGCATCTCCCACTGTTTAGCACCACCTGCCGACACAACGGGAAACTCCTTCTTGTTGCTAGGGGTGACTGCAAACATATTTTTACAGGAATCTGGGCCCGCAGATAAAGACCTTTTCTCAGCAATATTATCTCCAGCTGAATTCCAGAACCTAGGACAAGAAAACATGCCACGCCCCAGCTGGCCACATTCCAGGCATGGTACTGGACGACTTTTTCCCAGAGCGCTTCTCTCCTGGCGATTCCCAGCTGGCTGGAACGCACAAGCCTCTTTGCGGGGACGCTGAGCCAAATCTCCTCTGCAGCTTCTCCTGTCCGGCACCACTTTCACTCTCGTCGCCATGGGAGATCGCGCTCTCCCAGCAGAACTTTGCTGGCTCTCTCCAACATGATGTATCGGCTTCTCCTGAAGCCACTTGCCACGATCCTGGTTAGACATACCCCATGGTACACAGACAGCCCGACTGGCTTCCTCTCTGTTGCTACGGGCAACCACTCTTGGTCTCAGCCTTTGATCAGCCTCTCTCTTTGTAAATAGCATGGGCTTCTCTCTGCTGGATCCTGACATGTTGACATTTTTCACAATAGCTACTGTTTTAACTGCAGCAGCGTTACCAGGGGCAACAACACCCCTCTTCCAGTTATGGACATCCAGCCGCTCTCCCCTTACACTGAGGGTTGGCTTTCTTTCCTCTGTAGCTTTGTCCAGCGCTGCCAGGTGCCGTTTGCACCAGTCCACAGCCGATTCAAACACTGGTGGACTTTCCATATTCGCAGTCACTCCACTGCACTTTTGCGGCCTCCAGCAAAAAATGAAGTACTGTCACTTTAGAGCAAGTTGCTTTTCACTTCATGCAAGCTTTCCTCACCTGCACAGTGCACACACAGATTGTGCTGTCTCATGCACACAAACACAGTTCATAGCAGAGAAAAAAAAAATTTGACTTTTCATTCACAGGTACACCACCTGCAACACGCAATGCCTTTTGCCTGGCTGCACTTCCACACACAGCCAATAGTTCCTGACTTGAACTCACTGTGGAGCAAGGACCCGGATTCCACCGTCTTCTGCCCGCATCCAACAACCACTTGTAACATCGGGGGTTCATTTAGCTTAAAGGTAGAGCTTACCAGTGAGCTGAGTCCACGCCAGATATGCAGTTTTAAGGGCTTGTAGGCCCACTTTTATTAAAGAAAGAAAATGTCCGATAACAGAAGAGTTGCCCACGCAGGGGTTTCAGCTTTCCACAGCAACAATGTAAGTTCAATCAAAAATACCAAGCCACCTGGCTCTCTTTAGCAGCACTGCTGCTCAGACTTTTGCTTCAGCCCTCTCGGCTCTATAACAGATTTTCCTGTACACATGCTTCAGCCCTCTCGGCTCTATAACAGATTTTCCTGTACACATGCTTCAGCCCTCTCGGCTCTATAACAGATTTTCCTGTACACATGCTTCAGCCCTCTCGGCTCTATAACAGATTTTCCTGTACACATGCTTCAGCCCTCTCGGCTCTATAACAGATTTTCCTGTACACCCAGTACCTCAGCACTCTTTTCCAGCCCACAGGCTTAGACCCTCTGGACGGACGGACGGACGGACGGACGGACGGACGGACGGACGGACGGACGGACGGACGGACGGACGGACGGACGGACGGACGGACGGACGGACGGACGGACGGACGGACGGACGGACGGACGGACGGACGGACATGCACACTTCTCCCTTGCTTGCCTGGACTCCTCGGGAGGGTGGAGCCCAGAACTATGGTCAGGTGTCTACAAATAGCCCAACACACACCTGACCAGTCAATCTGCTGGTGGATCTCAAAACCTGGAGAAAGCTGCAAAAGCAGTTTTCTCCAGTCCACATTTGCTTGAGGCAAGGCTTCAGAGCATAAATGTGCATACCCTATGTCCACCTCAACCCCATTTTCACAGTGACAGGGACTCTCACTATTACAATATATATATATATATATATATATATATATATATATATATATATATATATATATATATATAAGTCAGTCTAATATATATATATATATATATACTCTGCATTTAGCATAGCCTATGAATTCAGTGTTTACTCTATATTCAGTGTTTACTCTATATTCAGTCAGTGCAGGCAGTGTAGTCTATATCTACTCTGCATCCAGTGTAGCCTATATCTCCAGTGCATTCTGTGGTGTACTGTTTCTTATACACTTCAGGCGGTATATATATATATATATGCAGTATCTCAAAAAAGTGAGTTCACCCCCTCACATTTTTGTAAATATTTTATTATATCTTTGCATGTGACAACACTGAAGAAATTACACTTTGCTACAATGTAAAGTAGTGAGTGTACAGCTTGTATAACAGTGTAAACTTGCTGTCCCTTCAAAATAACTCAACACACAGCCATTAATGTCTAATCCGCTGGCAGCAAAAGTGAGTATACCCCTAAGTGAAAATGTCTAAATTGGGCCCAAAGTATCAATATTTTGTGTGGCCACCATTATTTTCCAGAACTATAACTATATTGGACATCACTGCAGCCACCATTACTACTTGACGTTATCTTTTGATGCCATTTTACCTTTATCCCAGCACTAGGGTGTAGTGCTGTGTGTGTGAGTACTTGACTTTTAATAAATGTGATCTTCTTAGCTACACAGTGTGCACTATGTACTCTTATTTTTATTGCATGTGAACATGATCATCAATTACTGAGTGCTGCCTTTATATCGTGTGACCATCTGCCCATGCAAGTCTCCATCGCTATCCACTGAGAGTGGTAAATGCTGTTTTGACCCGTCTGTTAGCTCAGGGGTCCATATGCTGAGGTGAGCGGTTTGGCTAGCTGGTGGTGGAATCACGGATGTATAGCACTGCATGGACTGTCATGAGCACTTAGACCACTACAGAGGAGACCTTTTCTCTATCAACTTTTAGATTTAAATTTAAAGGGACTTTTATTAGTAACATTTGACTTCTGGGTATAGCGCTGCACTGCTTTATTCATCCTATTTTCCAGAACTGCCTTAACCCTCTTGAGCATGGAGTTCACCAAAGCTTCACAGGTTGCCACTGGAGTCCTCTTCCACTCCTCCATGAGGACATCACGGAGCTGGTGGATGTTAGAGACCTTGCACTCCTCCACCTTTCATTTGAGGATGCCCCACAGATGCTCAATAAGGTTTAGATCTGGAGACATGCTTGGCCAGTCCATCACCCTTACCTTCAGCTTCTTTAGCAAGGCAGTGGTCATCTTGGAGGTGTGTTTGGGGTTGTTATCATGTTGGAATACTGCCCTGCAGCCCAGTCTCCGAAGGGAGGAGATCATGCTCTGCTTCACAATGTCACAGTACATGTTGGCATTCATGGTTCTCTCAATGAACTGTTGCTCCCCAGTGCCGGCAACACTCATGCAGACCCAGACCATGACACTCCCACCACTATGCTTGACTGTAGGCACCTGGTTACCGCCACACATGCTTGACACCGTCGAAACCAAATAGGTTTATCTTGGTCTCATCAGACCAAAGGACCAAAGGACAACATTGAAGAAATTACACTTTGCTACAATGTAAAGTAGTGAGTGTACAGCTTGTATAACAGTGTAAATTTGCTGTCCCCTCAAAATAACTCAACACACAGCCATTAATGTCTAAACCGCTGGCAGCAAAAGTGAGTACACCCCTAAGTGAAAATGTCCGAATTTGGCCAATTAGCCATTTTCTCTCCCCAGTGTCGTGTGACTCGTTAGTGTTACAAGGTCTCAGGTTTCAATGGGGAGCAGGTGTGTTAAATTTGGTGTTATCGCTCTCAATCTGCTCAATTGGCTGGGACTCAAGTAATTAAAAACTCTAGCTGGAGGATGTAAAAAACAGATGTAAACACATGAAAAACAGATGAAAAACTGATGACAAATAAGAAGGCCAGTATGGTGGCCTGAATTTATGGGAGGAGCCCGGAAGGTATTTAAGCAGCCCACTTACCCATACTCATTGTCGATTCCAGTGCGCGATTCGCTACGTCACCAGGCCAACTCTTCAGCTCACTGCGTGTTTGTGAGTCTGTTGTTCCAGAGTAGTATGTTGCGGTTGCTCATTTGTGGTTTTTCGATCAAGTCTTGCTCACTGTCGCAGGTAGGAGTCATTACTTTGCATCCTCATCTTGTTTGAAATCATTGTTATTCATTGTATCCCCCATACTGTGTACAGTTCCCACCGTGGAACTTACGAATCATTCATACATGGTGCTCCCCCCGTTACTTGTCAAAAAATCGAGTCATATAGTGAGCATCATACATGGCGCAACACCACACTCTTTGGATATGTTGCATACCCGCTTCGGACTGAAGCAGACCCAGTCGCACTGCCATTGTCGCAGGTAGGTTTCGTTACCATGTTTTCTCATGTCAATTCGTAGCCACTCGCAGTGTCATCCATAAAATGCATTCGAATCCTGCAGTACCACTTACGAATCATTCCTACGCACTTCTCTCATTTTACACCCAACTTGTTCTTGCCTCGTGCACAACACCATGCCACACCTTCCCGATACGTTGCACTCCCGCCACAGTCTGCCCCAAACCACTTGCATGGCTCACTGTAGCAGATAAAGATTCGTCACCACTCTCTTATGTTGTACCTATTCCTTATCATTCAGTGTCCTCCAGGTTGTTCGTTAGTTCGTTAGTTAGTTCCCTAAGGCTGTTGTCCTTATTCCTTGTACTACTCGCTTAGGGGTTCGGTGAAACCGTCAAACAGAGCCATATGTTTCTATCATTTTCTCACCAGCCCAACTCCCATTCGTTGAGACCCTTCTGAACAGCCTGTCACTGTTTTCGAGTCCCTTGCATAATGCAATATCTAAAAAAAAAAAATTATATATTGCCACCATGTAGTCTCTTCCCAACAACCTGACATGAAGTTCTTGCAAAACGCAATACCGTCTCAGCAGCCTGACACTTGTAGAGACCACGCAATATCATCTCAAAACAAACCTCATACTCATTGAAACCCTTGCAATCATGCAATATAGTCCCAGCAGCAGGACACTCACCAGGACCCTTGCAACCATACGATATTGTCTCAGTAAACCAGACTGAGACTCTTGTGACCACGTAATACCATCTCAAAATTAACATCACACATTGAGACCCTTGCGACCACGCAATATCGTCTCAGCAAATCAGACTGAGGCCCTTGTAATCACACAATTTCGTTGCAGCAGCCTAAAACACTCAGTGACCTTCACAACCATGTCAGCTCATCTCCAGTGGCATCAAAACATTCCGGGGACAAACCAGATCACAAACACACCATGGGGGCACCAAATCAGCCTCAAATACATGTAGCAACATCCAGTTATACATTCGTCTTCAGTGGCGTACCGGCTACTCATCATCCTCTCTGTCTTTTTCTCAGGTCAGCAGAGTTCAGGTTTTTCATCCTACACCAGGTTGGTCGTTTCTCCCCAGGTAAAAAAAAAAAAGGGGGAAGAACATACAGTCGCATTTCACCAGGGCCAATAGCATGGCAAGGGTAGGTCATGTTTCTTCTCAGCTAAAGGAACATACATGTTACTCTTATGTCACACACATCGCAGGTTTCCAGTCGACCCAGTCTTGATCCGTGCCAGGACCTCGCTGCTAGGGCGTCACTCAGGTGTATAGTTCACAGATCCTTCTCCAAAACCCAGTCACTGTGCCCCACTTGCCTTCTGTCCAATACTACATCTCTTGATAACACTTCAATCCCCCTTATTTTTTACAGTTGTAGTCAGGTCGCAGGCCGGCAGTGATGACCTCACACCTGCCCCTCTGTCACCCTCTACGGGCTCAGAGAGTGGCAGCCTGCAGTCCCTCTGTACTTGGACCATTCCCAGGATCATAGCTGAGCTTAGACACAAGGCCATCCCCTACCCTGCTACGGCCAGGAAGGCTACTCTTCACACAGACAGCTGCTACAGGATCCAGCGCCCCTCAGGCATCCTTGCAGTCCATATCCGGGGCCATCTCCCAGCTGCACTCCATGGTCTCCTCACTGTCCGCAACAGTTACTGATGTGCAGAGTCGCAGCCCTGGGGGCTCGCCCTCCCACGACCCTACTTGACCCAGTCGCGATCAAGTCGCTGGTATCTCCTCCTGCAGGTACACCAGAATCCTCTTCTACCGTCCCCCCTGCTCACCTTGTCCCTGCCAGTCTCAGGAAGGACATCTTAGAGGGCAAGGACATAAATTTAGCATCTCTGCTGATTTCGGTGCACGATGTGGCTGACAACAGAGCATATGCCTGGGGGGACGTCTCGGTGGTCATTAAGTCGAAAGACCCCAGGCTCATCTGCAACTTACAGTCACCAAATTTGTTTTGGCTTTTGGGATGTTCAGGGATGTTGTCTGCTCAGCCGCCCCAACAGGAGGGAAGAGCTGGGCCTATATCTCCATTTAGTCACAGATCTAGGGTACAAGTATGGAGGGCACGCCTTTTATGACTACCACCACTCATTTTTGGCCAAGGCAGCCGCCAATCTCAGCCAGTTCCAGGTCCAGACAGACTGGAGCGTTTCTGACACAAAGCTATTCTGCCGCTATTTCGCAGGCCTTCGCTCACCGACATGCACCATTTGCCAGTCCGCTACCCACATGGCGAATTGGTGCTCTGAAGCGACTACAAGATGCCCCTTCTACCCTCCTTCCTCTACCGGGAAACCAGTCAGGGCCTCCCAGCCCCCGGTCAATCATGACCAGCGGATACACTAGGATGGCCTTTGCCCAGCCTAGTCATCTGAGAGGCCATCTACCTGGCCTTCTATGGTTTCCTACGACATAGCGAATTTACCGTCAGTGGCTCCGGCAGTCAGACACTGCTCCAACGCCCCCTGACTCACTTTCCGAACCATTACACCCTTCATCTCACAATCTGCAAAAAGCAACCAACCGGCCCAGGGGTTGACATCAACCTATTTCAGACCTACAATGCCTGGTGCCCAGTGACGGTACCCTATCCAACCAATCTGAAGATAGCCCATTGCTACCCTTTATACCCAGCCCCCTCAGTGGCAGCCAGTTTGTCAAGCATGTCAGGATCCTCCTAAGCAACTTGGGCTTCAACCCCAGTCAGTTCTCTGGACATTCCTTCCGGGTTGGAGCAGCCTCAGCGACCTCCCAACATGGAGTACCAGACCATGTAATCAAGAAACTGGGCCAAAGGAAGTCCGCTTGCTTTGCCACCTACATCCCAAATCCTCAGGAAAAAAATGACACAAGCCTTCACCAAGCTGGCTCAATAACCACAAGAAATCAATAAAGAGTTATTTCCCTATCTAAGTCTTTTGCCCCCTTTTCTTGGCATATGGACCAGACCACCAAGGCACACTTCAGGTCTATTTATGTTGTAAGTCTTGTCACGTGTTTATGGGATTCACATCTCTTTCGGTCATAGGGCCACGACCATAAATAAGAAGGCCAGTATGGTGGCCTGAATTTATGGGAGGAGCCCGGAGGGTATTTAAGCAGCCCACTCACTCATACTCATTGTGCCCATACTCATTGTTGGTTCCAGTGCGCGATACCCTTCCGCCCTTCCCTTTTTCAGGGCACTTTTCAACACATCCTTCTTCAAAAATGACCCATTACTTATCTTCTGTATGCCCCCTTTTCTTGGCATACCAACCAGACCACCAAGGCATACTTCAGGCCTATTTATGTTGTAAGTCTTGTCGCATGTTTATGTGATTCACATCTCTCTCGGTCATAGGGCCACGACCATAAACTGATGTAAACTTCATCCGTTTTTTTCTTTGAAAAAAACGGTTGAAGTTTGAAATGAAATGAATGGTTCGCGTGTGTGAAAGGGACCTTTATAGTCACTTTACAAATTAAACATTTTCTATATCTTTAGTAGTTTAAAGGGCCATACACACTGGCAGAATATCAGGCGGCATCGGGCGGTTCAATAAAAACCACCCAACATTCGACCCATAAGTATGGCAGCTGCTCCAGAAGAAAAAAAACTTCTAATATCTATCACATTCTACAAACCCTAAATCCCATGTAGGGTCTGATGTGCTTCCACACATTTCTGTGTTTGCAGAGACTTCAAATCACTCATAATATACAGTAAGCATGCAATACCAATTTTGCCCAAATGTGACATCATCATACTTCTCCAGCGTACACTCCTGGGAACCTATATTATCTGGTAACTCTCATGCAATCACATTTATCTAAAATAAATATATTACAAAGCTAAGCTGTGCTTAATTTAAACTAAAAATTTTCTTTAAAGATTTTAAATTGACTAGATTTGAAAAAGAACATTTTTAAAAGTATTGAACAAAGTCACAGGGGTTTATAAAAAACTTGAGCGTTTTTATGCACATCATTTATTGTGATGTGCACAAATTAAGAGGCGTTAAGAAGGATGTGTCAATGACGTATGTTTACCAAGAAAAGTGAAATGTGTGTTTCATTCTAATAGCGGGTTTGTGTGTTAAAGGCAGAGATGGTCCTGTTTATGTATTAGGAAATGAGACACATATCACTCAAAAAACACAGCCCTTGCAGGAAGGCTAAGGTATGCAATGGGTGACAGAGCCGTTAATATTGCAAAGAGTGTCAAATAGCATAATGCATGAAATGGTGATAGAAATGATTAAACATTATAATAATTGAGTGGTACACCAGACTGAACACTGCTCTGCAGGCTGTATGTAGCATTTGTGCCATCTACTGGTAGGATAGCATCACTAACCATCATATTGGCATCAGCAGTTTTTATATCTTAGATATTATTCTGTGTGTGTTGCTATTTGTGAACTGTTTTAAATACAGTTCAGTATCTGTCTAGTGAAAAAAGTCACCTTGAAGGCATCTTGCAAAATAAACAGGGATTTTAATAAACCTCCAGCACAAAATGTGCTGATTGAAGGGATGGTGATCATCATTATTTATAGGAAGGACAGAAAGACGACAGGGAGATACAACTCTACTTATTCCATGCAGCTTGCTTTCTACAGCTTTATGAAGATTGGATTGTGGTGAACACTGCAAGAACTTCAGTACCCACAAAGAATTAAATAGAAACTCAATGTAGGAAATGGGATATGCTGCATACTTTTGGTGTCTTTTTTGCATGAAACTGCAGTTGTGTTTACATGTTTCTGGTATTGTTTGTTACATTAACCACTTCAATACTGGGCATGTATACACCTTCCTGCCCAGACCAATTTTCAGCTTTCAGTGCTATCGCACTTTGACAATTGCGCGGTCATGCTACACTGTACCCAAACTACATTTTTATCTTGTTGTTCCCACAAATAGAGCTTTCTTTTGACAGTATTTGATCACCTCTGTGGTTTTTATTTTTTGCTAAACTAATAAAAAAAAGACCAAAAATTTTGAAAAAAAAAAGGTTTTTTTTTTTCTGTTACAAAACTTTGTAAATAAGTACGTTTTCTCCTTCACTGATGGGGTTGCACTGACGGGCACTGATAAGGCGGCACTAACGGGCACCAATGAGGTGGCACCAATGAGGTGGCACTGATGGGCACTGATGATGGGCATTAATATGCGGCACTGATCGGGCACTGATAGGTGGCACTGATATGCAGCACTGATGGGTAAACATAGGTGGCACTGGTGGGCACTGAAAGGTGGCACTGATAGGCAGGGCAGATGGGCACTGATAGACGGCAAGGATGGGCACTGATAGGTGGCACGAATGAGTATGGATGGGCAATGATAGCTGGCACTGATGTACATTAATGGATGGTACTGATTGATGCCAATCAGTGTCAAACAATAAATGCCTGCCAATCAGTGATGCCCATTGTGGGCACTGATTGGCATCCATTGTGGGCACTGATTGGTATCCATTGTGGGCACTGATTGGCATATCTGGTGGTGACTAGTGGTGGCATCCCTGGTGTTGTCCCTGGTGGTCCAGTGTGGGCATCCTTGGGGGGGCTGCGCTGATAATCAATCAGTACAGACCCCCCCCAGTCAGGAGAGCAGCCAATCGGCTCTCCTCTACTCGCATCTTACAGACGTGAGGGAGGAAAAGCCGATCAACGACTCTTCCTGTTTACACTGTGACACGGCTGATCACGTGGAAAAGAGTCTCTGTCAGAGACTCTTTACATAGATCAGAGTTGCGGTGTGTCAGACTGACACACCGCAACAAGGATTGCCGCGATGTGTGCCCCCAGGGGAGCGTACCAGCTTGATATCCTGGCGACGTCATATGACATCCGGTCAGGATATCGCAACCACTTTGCAGACGTCATATTGCTCTATGGCTATATGGTGCATTAAATTTGATATGTTAGGCAGCCAATTAAAATGAATGGTCTGCCAACACACCAAAATGTAAAAAAAAAAAAGAAAAATGGACATGCACCATTTTTGGCAACACACCACAGTGCACAGTAGTGTGTTACTGGTTCACACCGTGCCTTGAAGCTCTGTGGTCTTAGAGCATTGGCATTGTGATGAGCTAAGGTACGTAACCTGTGTAGGAGGTAACATGGGTATTATTGGAATGCAATGCAGCAGAAAAGTGTGAACCAAACCTGAGTGAGATTCCCAGAGTATAGATCAATGTATCCGCTTTACAGCTCTTACTATACAATGAAGGGCACAAAATAAAACCAGCCATGTGGCTTTTTTACACCAAGCTTGGTAAAAACAAAAAATGACATTGGAACAGACTCATTCTTAAAGCGGAACTACACTACTTTTGAGCACCACAAATAAAAAACGCCATTTAATTAATTTATAATTTTTAAAGCAAACTCACCCATCTATCCATATCTCCATGCTTTATTTTGCTGAGAAAATACACCCCCCTAACATTTATCTTGGTAATCGTGAGTAAGGGCAAATGATTCATGTAGCATTTACTTCCTGGAATCCACCTGCCTCAGGCATGCAGGCAAGAGGGTTTGCTTAGCTAAGAAAACCCCTCCTCCCACTCCTGAAGATTCCAGGGATGTATGACACAATTTGCCCAGGCCTGGAAACCTGGAAATAACTGAAGCAAGGTAAGAAAAAAAATTAAAACAAGTTAATGTGTTATACTTTTCTATCCATTTACTAATGTTAGCAGCATAGCTGCTGAAAATAGTTGATGTTGATTGCTATCTGGGATAGCAGATGGCCAAATAAACTCTTATTCCCCATACACCAGTGTTAATTTCGTCGACTAAAATGACTAAAACATTTTAGTCAACGAAATGAATACTATTTTGGTCGACTAAAATACGACTAAAAGTAAAACAACTGAGATGACTAAAATACGACTAACACTAAAATGGCATTTTAGTCAAATGACTAAAATGGGACTAAAACTAAAATGCCATTTTTGTCAAAAGACTAAGACTAAAACTAAATTGACTTCAAAATTAACACTGGTCTGTAGTGCATGTTCATACCTCAATACCATAAATAATAACATATTAGATTTTTCACTCCAGCAGTAAATAATGAGTTTGGAAATTGTAGAGAAATGTTAACTAACGCATTACAATTTAATTACACCTATTAGATTTTAGACGACTAAAATCAGTTTTAGTCGACTAAAATGTACTGGAGATTTTAGTCGACTACAACGTAGGACATTTTAGTTGACTAAAATGTACTGGAGATTTAGTTGACTAAATACGACTAAAACTAAAACAATTGCAGAAGACTAAAATGGGACTAAAACTAAAATGCCATTTAAGTCCTAAGACTAAAACTAGATCGAAAATTTGCTGCCAAAATTAAAACTGCCGTACACACGATAGGATTTTCCGATGGAAAATGTTTGATGGGAGCTTGTTGTCGGAAATTCGGACCGTGTGTAGGCTCCATCGGACATTTTCCATTGGAATTTCCGTCACACAAAATTTGAGATCTGGATCTCAAATTTTCCGATAACAAAATCCATTTTTCATAAATTCCGATCGCGTGTACACAATTCAGATGCACAAAGTTCCACGCATGCTAGGAATCAAGCAGAAGAGCAGCACTGGCTATTGAACTTCATTTTTCTCGTCTCGTCGTACATGTTGACGTTCAGAATTTCCGACAAGATTTGTGTGACCGTGTGTATGCAAGACAAGTTTGAGCCAACATCCGTCGGAAAAAATCCATGGATTTTGTTGTCGGAAAATCCTATTGTGTGTACAGGGCATGGTAGTGAACTGACACACTTATCTTTCCTTGTGTAATCCCCATAGGTAATGTGTATAAAGTCAAAATTTTTAGGGAGGGTACTGAGTTGAGAAGAGTAATGGCCTGTACACACGATAGGATTTTCCAACAACAAAATCCATGTTTTTTTCCCAATGGATGTTGGCTCAAACTTGTCTTGCATACACACGGTCACACAAAGTTGGTTGGATATTCCAAACGTCAAGAGCGCCGTGACATACAACATGTATGACAAGCCAAGAAAAATGAAGTTCAATAGCCAGTGCTGCTCTTCTGCTTGATTCCGAGCATGCGTTGAACTTTGTGCGTCAGAACTGTGTACACGCGATCGGAATTTCCGACAATGGATTTTGTTGTCGGAAAATTTGAGAACCAGCTCTCAAATTTTGTGTGACGGAAATTCTGATGCAAAATGTCCGATGGAGCCTACACATGGTCAGAATTTCTGACAACAAGCTTCCATCGAACATTTTCCGTCGGAAAATTCTATCGTGTGTATGGGGCATTAGAACTCATCAGGTTTCACTGTTATCTGGGAGTTCATTACAGAGATCTACCCTCACTTCCTGAATAGCTGACTAAAGTTTCACTACACAGGAGTGTGAGCAACCCTCCAATGGCAACACAGACAGAAAAAAATGTAATGGAAAACTAGAACCCCTGTTAGCTTTGTATTTCTGTCTGTGGACCTGTATCCCGGTTTGCAGATTTACCCTCACTTCCCGTTTAGCAAAGTTGTTGTCAGTGGAATAGAAATCTAGGGACAATCTCTCTAATGATGTCCCACATAACAGTAAAATCCAACAGAAGTTTTACAGAGTTCAATTCACAAAACATCCCTTAGCAAATCATTTCTTGTGAATCTTTTGCAAAATTTCTTACCTGTGTGATGTTGTGGGTGTTTTTGCTCTGTGGTAGCATTTTCCAGGGAGTTCAGTCCACTCCAGAAATGCTGCATATCTCCCAACTTTTTGAGATGGGAATGAGGGACCCCTATCAGCAAAAGTATGCAGGCATAGGACACACCCCTTGCCACACCCCCTTAAAAGGAGAATTGTACAATAAAAAGATTAGTTAAACCCACAAGTCCTTTTTTACCACTACTATTCCTTTATATTGGCTTTTGAAATTTACAAATGCAGCAATTTAGAAATCAGATGAAAGGTTTAGGGCTAGAAAACACTTTTTGATAGATAAATAGTGCATTTTATATACAACTATACAGATCAGACCAAAATGAGGGACAAATAAGGAGGAATGAGGGACAGAGGGACATTGCTCCAAATCAGGGACAGACCCTCGAAATTAGGGACAGTTGGGAGCTATGATGCTGTCCCATTTTTATTAATAAAACAAAAAAGTTCAGATAGAAAATCAGTTTCCTATGCAGGGGTTTCCACCATCAACACAAATATTAATGAAGGCCCATTCCATTAAGGGCGCATGGGCGCCGCCCTCCCCTCTCTCCAGCCACCCCCTGTATGTAGAATGGATAGATTCATGCATTGCATTGCATGAATCTATCCATGACCACCGTCGCCCTTTTAGGATGCCTGGCGCCTGAATTACAGTGGCGGAGGTGTTTTTTTGAAGCACCTGATTAGAGCCATATGCTCTAATAGGCTTTAAAAAAGGTGCATTGCGCTCGGAGCCCACCCAGGTGTGTTAGAAAAGCAAATGAATATTTGTAGACATTTGATAGGCACAATGGCGGCATTTGATGGGCACAGTGGCGACATTTAATGGGTACAATGGTGGCATTTGATTGGCACAATGGCGGCATTTGATGGCACAGTGGCTGCAATTGATGGGCACAGTGGCTGCAATTGATGGGCACAGTGGCTGCATTTAATGGGCACAGTGAGGCTGCAATTGATGTTTTCTTTTCAGAATTTTTCAGTTTGCTTGTGCCCCCCAAAAATTTTGAGAACCAGCCGCCACTGCTCATTGCTCTCTCTAGCAACGCCTCTTCTCAGGCCTTTTGACTTGGTCCTCCAGACCATCTAACCTCAATGCTCACGTACAAACGCTGTACCGTACAAACCCAAAACTCCAGATAATCCACAACCAACACGTTTCACTACCCAGTTTCATGATTTTCACAAGAAGATGGAGAACATCTTAGCCAAACATTGGTGTATCTTGCTTGGAGACCCCTTTCTAGGTTCTTCGCTCACCCAACTACCCAAGGTTTCATATTGTAGAGCAAAAAATATTAAAAGTAGGATAGCACCCAGTAAAATCCATAAAGTCCCACCCACTCCAGCCTCACACATCCCCCTAATTCCATTAGTGGGAATGTACCAATGCCGGAAAAAATTATGCCTAACGTGCAAATTTGTTGACCATGGACAAAAAAAACTTCACTGTTAAAGACAAAACATACACCATAAAAGACTTTTATAATTGCTCCAGTGAATACGTGGTGTACTGCCTGACCTGCCCATGTGGTCTCTTTTATGTGGGCAGGACCATACGCCCCCTACGCCAATGTTTTGGCGAACACAGGCGTTTCATAGAAAAGGGCTGGGACAAACACAGTGTCCCTCTTCATTTTTTGAAGGAACACCAAAAATCTACCATGGGCCTCAGAGTCTGGGTCATCGAGGCCATGCCCAGAGGTCTTCCTGCTGCGGAACATTTCAAACGCCTGTGTCAGCAGGAGGCCTACTGGATATATTCATTGGGTACTCTCTCGCCAGGGGGACTCAATGAAGAATTAGAAACACATTCTTTGTTGTAGTTTACTTCCCCCCCTTCCCCTCTCCAATCATACATTCATTCTTCACTTTCTTATTTTATATATATATATATATATATATATATATATATATATATATATATAAAAAAAACACAAAACCTCTGCGCTTAGGACAGAAAGAGGGGGACAAGATATGGAAACAAGAGGGAGGAGGAAAAAGACCAAGGGGGTGGGGAGGGGGGAGGGGAAGGGGGTTAGTAATAGAAGGTGCAAGGGGTAAAGGACCCCAAAGAGAGAAAAAGGGGGAGGAGGAAAAAGAAAAAAGAAAGAAAGGTATGCTGCCACCTTTAGTTAAGCCCTCAAAGAGGACTAACATATATATGAAATTTTAAATATACTTAAATTTCATATATATATATATATATATATATATATATATATACCTTGCCCATCACTATACAAACCATGTAGAAGTTTCTTACAACATAAAAATACCCCCATGGTCCTTTGCTGTCATATCATCCAGTCACCTGAGGGACCGCTGTCCCTTCATGGACCCAGATAGCAACTCCACTGTTCTATATAACAACTTCTCCCCCCCACCCCTCCCCACCCCCCCTTCCCTCATGTCCCCCTGAGCTCATCCTCATAATGTGTATCCCAGTGCTTTTTAATCTCATTTTTTATTTTTTTTATTTTAATTTTACATTTATTTTTATTTTTATACTTATTTTTATTTTTATTTTTATTTTTATTTTTTTTTATTTTTATTTCTGTTTTTCATTGTTTTTCCCATTTTTATTTTTATTTTTCATTTTATTTTTTAGTTTATATTTATTTTTATTTCATTTTTTTCTTTTTTTTTTTTCCACATTTTTTTCATCTTCTAAATCAATGTTTTAACTCTAATTCCACTTACTATTATTATCCTTATATTTATTAAACTTACCCCCAATTCATCATATTTTTAATTCTTCATACTTTACTTTCAACTTTTTTGTGCTTTTTGGAAGATTGTGGGTCTGCTGGCTGTTGTGGTTCCACAGCCACAGACCTCCAGCCCATACACTTTAACCTAATTAACCTAATTACCTCTGCTATATATTCAAGCTGCTCTCCTCCAGGGAGCAAAAAGGCCAGTAGAAGGATCTGTGAGCCCCGAGCGCGTAGCCTGTACTATCCCTGCATTATCCCCAACACCAGCCTGGACGTTTGCCGTGCATCAGTGACGTAATTTCCTCTTCCGCGCTCCAGAGTGGTCAGCGTGGAGCTTTCCATGCACTGGATGCAGCGGTTCAGCCTGTGTACAGACTCCACACCCAGACGCCTGAAGGAATTAAATCGGAGCCGAAAACAAGATAACAGCACATCCCAGGACACTTTCCATCTCAAAGAAACACCTCCACCCTGCGAACCAGTAAGTGTAATTGTTACACTAACTTTTATTTTTGCATAAACAAGCTACCACAGTTGGCGCCTCCACACCCCTCCTTTTTTCAACATTGATTATCAACAGAGGTAATGGACACCCTCTGAGGATGGCTGCCTCCTCATTCTACAATTTACCTGCCTTATTTTAATGTGCTATTATAGCTACCATTGTACTATTTACCTTAGACATCACATGTTGCGGAGCGCCGGAAACCCTCCCCCCTTTTGTGGCTCCTGGGAACAGATTGAGGTCTTCTTGACCTATTGTCAGCTCCTAGATTATAATGGTTGTGAACACCTGCACACTCAGCAAGACCCAAACACAGGTTTGGAGATTCCTTCCCTCCCAAAGCACTTTGAAGTCTCTGTGCCCAAAACCTGACTTAGAGATGACAAAACCTGGAGAAAGATGAAAAAGCACCTTTCTCTGCTCAGAACTGACATTCTGGAGCGCCGCACTCTAAATATGTGCAAACTATGTCACTTTCTCCTATGCTTTCACAGTAGCAGGGGCTCGCACTGCCTCATTTAGAAATCCTGACAGTAACAGCATTTGTAATATAGGGAGCCAGGGATTACCAGCCAGCCACTTGTAAGCGTCTTTATTGTACTCTCAAAAACAGAAAACAAAACCGCTTTCTTCAGCAAACAAATGCACAACCGTCCATAAATCTGGTGTAATGAAAAATAACAGGCACCAGACTGCTGCCTTTCAATTAGAAGTATGTTGTGTGTGCTCACCGCAGGCTGGTAACACTGCTAGTTTTTGAGGCAGCGGCTTAGCACTATGAGCCTGAACAGATAGTGCCAATATTTGCATGATCTATATGTAAGAAACTTTTCAGATTCATAAAAAAAAATATGAAAAATGTATACAGTGAGGCCTGATGCCAAACGTACTGTGATGAGGTGGGTCCCACACAATGAATGCATAACTACAATATATTTTGGCTGTGTGTAATTGCAGTTTTTTTTTTTTTTTTTTTTTGAATAGCAAAATTGGCAAAGGCATCGGCACATGAAGACCCTTGTATTAGTATCCAATCACTGTTGTATGATTATATGCATTGAACTCTATCAGCACTACCTCTGTTTTTAGTCACTTTGATACATGCAGCATGCATGATCCTTTTACAATTTGTTACTAAATAAAACGTATCTTTTTTTAACAATACTAAGTGTTTGCTCTGGGGAATCAATCAGCGGGTCTCTCCACAGAGAGGCAGAATGGGGATCTGCCAGTGTAAACAAAGCAGATCATTGTTCTGTCAGGAGAGTTCAGAGTGATCGTCTGTTCCTAGTGATTAAAAACAGCGATCTCTCTCTACTCCCTGTCAGTCCACCCCCCCCCCCCAGTTAGAAAGCACCTCCCTAGGGAACATTTAACCTTTTGATCACCACTGGTGTTAACCCCTTCCCTGCCAGTGTAATTTATACAGTAATCAGTGCAGTTTTATAGCACCGATCGCTGTATAAATGTCACCGGTCCCAAAAAAGTGTCAAAAGTGTTCGATCTGTCAGCTGCAATGGCGCAGTCCCACTAAAAATCACAGATCACCGGCATTACTAGTAAAAAAAAAATAACAAATGCCATAAATCTATCCCCTATTTTCTAGACGCCATAACTTTTGCGCAAACCAATCAATATACGCTAATTGTGATTTTTTTTTTTTTTAACCAAAAATATGTAGAAGAATACATAGTGGCCTAAACTGAGGAGAAATTTGTTTTTTTTTTGGATATTTAGTTTTTGTTTTTTTAAAATTGTCACACTTTTTTTGTTTATAGCGCAAAAAATAAAAATCATAGAGGTGATCAAATACAACCAAAAGAAAGCTCTATTTGTGGGAAAAAAAGGATATTCATTTTGTTTAGATACAACGTCGCACAACCGTGCAATTGTCAATTAAATTGATGCAGTGCAGTATAGCAAAAAATGGCCTGGTCAGGAAGTGGGTAAATTCTTCTGGGGCTGAAGTGGTTAAAGACCATTTAAAATTGTCCTGTCTTCCTGGGGTTCCCCCTCTGGTAGCCTACGTGAAGATAGATGTATAAAGTGCAGGCTGTGATGAAGGGTCCTGAGCTATGTTTATATAAAAAGTATGTTATTGTTGCCCGGAGTCTGCGGGCTCCTCTGTGCGCTGATCGCGTACCCCCTCTTAGGTTTTTCAGCACCCTTAGCGGTCTTAGCTGACTTGTTGATTACAACACTATAGTAAGGCCCTAATGGCCTTGGTTCTGTTAATTTTCCTTTTTTCTTCCCACCTTCACTTTTCCTATACTTATCTTCTCTATGTTCACCACCAGATGGCGATCCATCCCTCTAATGCTTCCCCCTCCCTCCCCTTTCTTGAAGCAGCGGGCCTCACCTATATCCAGTCTAACATTCCATTCATATTATCTCTCTCATGGCAGCACAACCCTCCTTGAAAGTCTCCTCCTTAAACTGTAGGGGCCTTAATACCCCGGAGAAAAGAAGGCAAATCTTGTACTGTTTCCATAAACTTCGTACGCAAATTCTCCTCCTTCAGGAAACCCACTTTAGGTCAGATACAATCCCACATTTCCTCCATAAGCAATACCCTACCTGGTTCCACAGCACTAATCCATCTGCTAAATCCAAAGGGGTCTCCACTGCATTTCACGCTACATTTACACCAGATGTGCTAGATTCTTACATAGACCCACAAGGGAGATATGTTTTCCTTAAACTGTCATACGTGAGTATGATTTACACTGTTATTAACATATACTCTCCCAATCAGGATCAGCAACAATTTCTCTCTACGGTGACATCTCGCCTGAAACGCTTCAGCACGACCAACATGATCCTGGGAGGGGACCTCAATGCCGCCTTGATACCCCGTCTTGATACCTCAACTGGTAAGTCCTCAATCTCCCCAACCTCTCTGACCTAAATGCGAACAATCCTCTCTGAGCTTTCCCTGGTGGACGTGTGGAGAGTTCTTCACCCCTCCACCAAGGACTACACATACTACTCCCCCGCACATTCGTCCTATAGCAGACTGGATTACATTTTGATCTCCCAATCATTACTGGATTACAAACCGGACACCTCCATAGGCCTTACTCTTTGGTCTGATCACGCTCCCATCCACTTGAACTTAGGGAAGATCCCAACATGCAAAAATAGATTCTCTTGGAGACTGAATGATAATCTGTTATTTGATTCAGTTTGTGTTCAGGACATTATACAGACTATCAAACACTTTGTAACCGACCACGCACATGATGATACTAACCCACTTACAAAATGGGAAGTGCTTAAATGTGTCCTCAGAGGTAAATGTATCCATCATGGCTCTAGACTAAAACGAGAGCGTACGGCGGACATTGTACGCCTCCTCGCCACCATTGCTGCATTGGAAGAATCACACAAACAGAATCCTGATACGACCACACAACTAGACCTGACTAATGCCAGAAGACCTTCTACAAATTTTTGCAGGGCGCTCTTTGGTGGCAAGGAACAAAGGGCGAGTCGCACGTTACTCTCAAGCTAACAAATGTGGCAGACACTTAGCAAATACGTTACACCTTCGACAACTTAGGAAACCTATCCCTTTTATCAACTCTGATACTAAAGGAAAATTACTGAATAACTCGGTCATAGCTGAAGAATTCCGCCAATATTATGCTACTCTATATAATCTACCCTCACAGGCATCATCACCCAAACCCCACTTAGGTATCCCTGCACAAGACCTCCCTTCGTACATCCAAGAAACTGCCCTCCCCATCATCCCACCTTCTGATTCAGAAGACTTGGAGTCTGCCCTGTCTGATACGGTCTTTATATAGACCATAAAAAAACCTCAAAAATGGCAAGAGCCCTGGTCCAGATGGGTTTTCCCCACGTTTTTATAAAACATTTCCACTATTGTCACCTCTCCTAGAGAAGGCATTTACCGCGATAGATGAGACGATAGCCCCTTCTACAACCCTACTCCAAGCCCAAATTGTAGTTCTCCCAAAATCGGGTAAAGACCCCTCATTATGCCCTAACTATATTCCGATATCCCTATTAAATATTGATTTAAAACTGTTCGCCAAGATTCTTGCTAATCGACTATCACCCTTCCTACCCGAGATTATACACAGAGACCAGGTGGGCTTTGTCTCTGGACGTGAAGCTAGGGACAACACCATCAAAACCATACACCTTATAGCATATGCTCAACAAACTCATATTCTAACCTGCCTTTTCTCCTGTGATGCAGAGAAGGCTTTTGATAGGGTCAGTTGGTCCTTTCTTCAATCCACCCTCTCCCAGATAGGATTAGGCCCTAGAATGTTAGCACGCATCATGTCCCTTTACTCTAAACTGACGGCCACTATCTTGGTGAACGGTACACAATCAGACAAATTTACGATTGCCAACGGCACTGGGCAAGGCTGTCCGCTTTCCCCTCTTCTGTTCACCCTAGTGATTGAACATCTAGCCCAAGCTATCAGGACAAATCCAAATATACACGGCATTCAGACACCCTCATCCCAAAGTAAACTTTCCCTATACGCAGATGATTTACTTCTTTACGTGACCCAACCCCATATTAGCATCCCATCAATACTTGCTGAAATTGACAGGTTCGGTCACTTTAGTAACTATAAGTTAAACATTTCTAAAACAGAAGCACTGAATCTTTCACTAACACAACACACCCTGACTTCCCTCAAAGCCAACTTCTCATTTCAATGGCAGACACACTCCATATCTAGGCACAGCCATCCCCAAATAAGCATCAGAGATTTATGCACTAAATTTTAGCCCACTCCTAACTAAGCTGCGACGCCTCTCCGAGGACCGGAAGGACCTACCGGTGTCATGGTTTGGCCGTATGAGCACATTAAAAATGGATATATTTCCTAAATTACTATATTTATTCCAAGTGCTCCCGATTGCTCTCCTGTCTGCTTTCTTCCGTGCCCTTCGCTCTATGGCAATTCGGTTTGTATGGAGGGGGAGCCACCCCAGACTGAAACATAAGCTTTTATGCGCCCCCACCTCTAAGGGGGGGTGGATTTACCAGATTTCGAGTTGTACCATAACTCAGCAGTAATCTCTCGAATACTGGAGTGGTTCCCCCGCCCTCTGATCAAAGCCTCAACCTTAGTGGAACAAGACCTGTCCTTGGACGGCCTCAGGGCACTCCTTTGGGGCTTCAACAAGACTCCTAAATCTCTTCCACTGTTGTCCCCCCTCACCAGAGATGCCTTGGCGATCTGGTACCGAAGAAGAGAGACATAGATTAGCACACACTTTGGACAGCTACACTAGAGACTCCTGGCCCACAGCACAACAATTTGTTGATGCTGAGACTAGTACTTTTGTGACTCAACACAGCACTGTGACCGCTAAGGTTACATGGCTTACCCATCTACACTTGACCTCCTATTGCAAGAAACTTCATGACTCCAAACTAACCCACAGACCTTTCACTGGGTTTGAGCAGTTAAGCACTTCTACAGAAACCCCACGTCATACCCTATCACTGATCTATAAGTTGATCCTAGGCCACACCTATGACACCCTTCCTAAATATACCACTGCTTGGTCGGAGGAGCTCGGGAAGGACATAACAGAGGCGGAATGGGGTAGGGCTTTTCTCTTTACCCATAAATCATCCATCTCGAGTAATACTCAGGAAAAAAATTATAAACTGGTATCAAGGTGGTATCGAGTCCCAACCACTCTCAGGAATATGTTCCCTTCGGCCACCGATGTCTGCTGGAGATGTAACTCTGCAACGGGTACGTACAATCATATCTGGTGGGAATGTGATGTGATCCGTCCATTTTGGACACAAATTTTTCAAATCTACACTGAAATATATGACAAACCACTCACACCTTCTCCTGTTATAGCACTTCTTTCCATACTGCCCGGGACCATTAAATCCTAAAAACATAGCCTCCTCAAATTTTTCCTCTGTGCAGGGAGACAATTAATTCCCAGACACTGGAAAACTACCTCCCGCCATCCCTCATTGAGTGGGTGGCCAAGATAAATGACATTATGTTGATGGAGGAGATGCAGGCTAAATCTACAGAAAAAGAAGCAAAGTTTTTATTCATCTGGAGTATTTGGAGGCATTACTCTACTTCAGATAAATTGAAGAATAGACTCTCATCAGGAAGTACTTCTTGAGAGACTGAAATTCCCCTAATTCACTATTGCCTATATGTAACTGATCTGCCCGCAAGGGTATGAGGCCCACTGCCTCGACCCCCCCCCCCCCCCTTCCCTACTTTGTCTCTTTCTTTTCCAAACACTCACTTCCCTCTTTGGGGTTCCCCCCTTTACCGTCACTTTTCTTCTTTCTCTTCTCTCCTATCCCTAATTTTAGAGCCATGTGTTAACAAATACTCTTGGCTACCGGTATGTATACTACAAATAGTCAAGACACTTGAAAGTACTCTGAACTTAGGTTCTGACGCCTTATATAGATACTCCTGCCCCCTCAGTTTTTGCATGCAGCAGGATCCCATTGGGGCGTCCAAACCG
This sequence comes from Aquarana catesbeiana, assembly GCF_042186555.1. NCBI lineage: Eukaryota > Metazoa > Chordata > Amphibia > Anura > Ranidae > Aquarana > Aquarana catesbeiana. The sequence continues at coordinate 196,693,248 of NC_133333.1, read as the reverse complement.
GTGGTGTGGGCAGCCACTCAAATGTTAGCACTATGCAGGATTCATCGTGTCATGGACACCCTTTCAAGTCATCTTTATGTATGTAATGGAATGCACTATATTGATGTTCACACATTTCAATTTTATTAGATCAGTACACCTTTTGTTTGGTGTCTGGTCTAGTTCTTGTTCTTTTATGTTTAAAATGTACTAAAACAATAAAAACTTATTGAACGTAAAATTGACCTGTCCACAAGGTGACAGCAGTGCTGCACAATTTCACAGCAGAATGAACAGTGTTGTCATCTTTTAAAAGGAAGTGGATAAATAATATTCACTGGCAAGTTTAACAGCTAATACATTTTGCACGACTAAAAAAATGGCTGTGCTAATATTAATACCAGTTTGCAGCACACATGTCATTTTTTTTTTTTTTATATTGTTTTTTATTGACAGTTTGTAAATATAATATGAGTAGCAAAGACTTTATCCAATAATGCCATTCACTCATCAATTAGGGTACAATAGATCCAATAAGGCATTACGAGTTTTAGACCATATATATGTGTATAGTAGGTAGGGAGTAGGATGGGAAGGTACAGGGGTGGGGAAGGGTGAATGAGTGTATGGTGGGGAAAGACAAAGGAGAGGAATAATTTGCATAGAATGAAATTAAACTCTTGAATAATATTATATTGGTACCAATGTAACCTAAGAAATTACACCAACTATATGTGGTGTATTAATGGAAGTGATATTAGATAGTAATTGTATTTCTGCTGACTTTGAGCCAATAGGCTCAATTGTTCTGAAATATGGAAGTTCTGACTTGTAGTTGGGCAAACATTCTCTCTAATAAAGCATGAGTGTTTATAAGGTCTATCACTGAGCGAAGAGATAGAGCTTGAGTGTTTTTCCATGCTTTTGTTAGGGTGCATCTGGCAGCAATTGGAGCATGTGCAGTGAAAAATTGTATTTGAAAAGGCCATTTTTCTAGTCCTAAGCCGAAAAGAGCAATCTCCGGTGTTGGAAATTGAGGCATCCCTGTTACGGAGGATATGAAGGCAAAAACCTCTTTCTGGAACAGGGTGATCTTTGGACAGTGCCACCATATGTGGCTGATAGATCCCAGATGTCCACAGTTTCTCCAGAATAATAGAGAATGGGAAGCAGGGTGTCATCGGGCTAATATTTGAGGTGTGAGGTACCACCTATGAAACACCTTTTGTGTAGTTTGTGTAGTTTCCCAATGTGAGATACAGCGGGATATTTTTCTAGGCCAATAGAGGGCTCTCTGCCACTGCTGTGTTGTAGGCAATATCTCCAAGTCTCTTTCCCATGCTATCATGGCCAAAAGTTTGTCCAAAGTGCCTTAGACCATATAGAGGTGTAGATCAGCAATATTCGACGTTTTTTCACATGTGTAAAATGAGTATAAACCCTTTAACCACTTCAGCCCCGGACCATTTGGCTGGCCAAAGACCAGAGCACTTTTTGCGATTCGGCACTGTGTCGAATTAACTGACAATTGCGCGGTCGTGCGACGTGGCTCCCAAACAAAATTGATGTCCTTTTTTTCCCCACAAATAGAGCTTTCTTTTGGTGGTATTTGATCACCTCTGTGGTTTTTAGTTTTTGTGCTGTAAACAAAAAAGAGCAACAATTTTGAAAAAATGCAATATTGTTTACTTTTTGCTTTAATAAATCTCCCCAAAAATAAAAAAAACAAACATTTTTTTCTCAGTTTAGGCCGATACGTATTCTTCTACATATTTTTGGTAAAAAAATTGCAATAAGCGTTTATTGATTGGTTTGCGCAAAAATTATAGCGTCTACAAAATAGGGATAGTTTTATGGCAATTTTATTAATTTTTTTTTTAACTAGTAATGGCAGCTATCTGCGATTTTTATCATGACTGCGCCATTATGGCGGACAGATTGGACACTTTTGGCGCTATTTTGGGACCATTCACATTTATGCAGCGATCAATGCAATTAAAAATACACTGATTACTGTGTAAATGTAACTGGTAGTGATGCAGTTAACCAGTAGGGGGCGCTGCAGGGGTTAAGTGTGTCCTAGGGATGTGTTCTAACTGTGGGGGGATGGGCTACGTGTTTCACAACACTGATCACCGCTCTCGATCACAGGGAGCTGTGATCAGTGTCCTGTCACTAAGAAGAACAGGGAAATGCTTGTTTACATCAGCATTTCCTCGTTCTTCCCATGAGTGTGATCGCGGGACCCACGATCACACTCACGGAGCTCGCGGTGGGTGCACTCACGTCCACAATGCCGCGTCTTAAAGAGCAATGTACAGGTACGGTAATATGCCTGTACGTGCCATTTTGCCGACGTATATTGGCGTGAGCTGGTCGGCAAGTGGTTAAGAAAGGAACATCTCCTCTTTTCGAAGATGCCAGAAAATGGCGAATTTGTAAATATATGTAGAAGTCTTTGTGTGGAATATTGTAGTTCTTGTGTAAGTCACAAAATGGACGTAGCGTTTGTTGTGTGTACATGTGGGCTATCAGAGTGAGCCCTTGACCGTTCCAGGAGGAAGTGTTTAGGTTCGGGATAAGCAAGGATAGTGAAGTTAGTGGAGTGTTTGAGTCGATCATGCGTTGATCATGTGCTATTAGTCTGAGGGTAGAAGTCCAGGTGTGGAAGGTGGTGTCGGCGGTGTCCATGAAGGATCTAGGCGCTTTATGAGTTAATGTGATAGTTCCCAGGTCTCGGAGATTAGCAGACAGTGCTTGTTGCTTTATTGGAAGCCATCTTTTATCCGCCGATGGAGACCACCAGCATCTTGTTTGGTCTAAAATAACCACTTTGTAATAAGTAGAAAGGTTTGGAGCTCTTAGGCCTGCCTGTGGTATAGGAGTGTAAAAGGATAACCTATTCACTCTTGCTTTTTTGTGCTCCCAAAAAAAGCCGTCTATAATTTTTTGCAGTGTCTTAAGATGTGTGGACAATATGGGTAGAGGAATTGCCCTAAAAAAGTATAATACATGAGGCAAGAGGAGCATTTTAGTGAGGGCTATTTTTTCTGCCCAAGATGATGTGGCTTTGGAAAGGTCTTTACAAAGCTCAGAGTTTGTTAAGCAAGAGTGAGTGGTTAGTCTTGAAAATGTGTGTGTACCTGGAGACGTCCATTTAATACCAAGGTATGTTAGTTGTGATAAGTGTGCCCAAGAGAAGGAGGTAATCCCAGATACCTGCTTTTGAGTCGTTAAAGGTAATTGCAAGGGGAGCATTAATGATTTAGATTCATTAATCTTATACAGTGATATGGTGCTAAATGTTTTGAAGTTCTGGCAATGAAGAGAGGGGTTCTGTTAAAGCAATCAAGATGTCATCGGCATATAAACCAAGTTTATTTTTTTTATATTTTCGCTGAGTTCCCCCCTCAAGATTCTCAGCACACAAGCAGCACAGCAAGTCGGATCCTTTTGATCCGACCTCTGGTACGACCTATATTCAAATCAATGGGCTCCCTTAGGGAACCATTGATTTTGAATAGAGACAGAAATGCCGGATGAGGCCAACACAGCGTTAAGCCTCGTTCAATCACATTTAACACCTTTTGCCGGCGTCTGACATTTTTACAGCTCTAACGCTGGAGCCTCAGCACTCACTGGTCCTGGGTTTTTTTTTTTGCAGCTTAAAAAGGCTATGCTATTTACAGCTCAAACGCCATGATGGGCATGAGGCCATAGGCTAAAACGGAGAGGTGTTTTTAAGCTGCAAAAAATGCTCAAAAAAGTGGCTGTAAAAACCGTGGGCATGAGGCCTTAGAGATTAACTGTAGTGTACTTTTGTCTACAAGGAACAGATCAATTTGTGAATAATACTGCTGTGGTTGAGAGGAAGGTATAGTCCCTCTCATTGCAAACATCTTCAAACATCAAATAAATTTGTATTCTCTAGAAAGGAAGGCAAGGTGGAGGGTCGTTTGCAGGCTTTGTTGGAAGTGTCTAGTTCAGCATTCAAAATCTCATTGAATTCCCCACATATTATAGTGTGCCCCTGGGAGAATTGTTTTAGTTTGGCTCTTAATCCTCTGAAAAGGGATCATTGGTGAGTATTAGGGGCATAAATGTTCAGCAGGGTTGTCAATTTATTGTTTATAGTGGCCGTTAAAATGATGTATCGACCCGCTGGGTCTGAAAGACAGGAATGTAACTGAAACTTAAGTGTATGTTTGGTGGCTATCATTACTCCCTTTGACTTAGTCTCTGTGTTAGCAAAAAAATAATGAGTAAAACTGCCATGTGTACATGTAGGAGGGTTAGATTGTTTGAAATGCGTCTCTTAGATGCATAATATATCACTATGAAGCTGTATAGCTTCTTTCCATAGGATAGAGCGTTTATAGGGCATATTAAGCCCTTTGGCATTAATAAAGGTAATCTTAACCATAGTTTCGGAAGGATTTGCTCAGAGAAGGTTGCATGTAGGTTAGCATAACAAGCAAGCGGTTAACTCTGTACCATTTTATCAGTATAAACATGTTCATGAAAAACAACTTAGTAAAGTAGGAATACAACTGAACTAGTAACTGATATAAGTGGGACAATCAATAGTCCCTAGAAATTGAGAATTGAACCATGAGTTTGCCTAGCAGACTCATCAGATGGGGGGTGGATAAAATACCGTCAACCAGGAGTGTATTTCATCCTCTGCCTCTTTAAATGATGACAAAGACGTTAGAAGACGTTATAGGCAGCTGACAAAAGCTTCAGAGAAAGGAACAGAAAGTCAAGTGTTAAGTGCTATCTTCCCGTCCTGGGTGAGATGCTGGGAGGCGTATTTCTTCTTAGTGGCTGTGGGCGGGGTCACCTTGAATCTCCACTGGGTAAGATATTTAACGCCATTGTTTGGTGTCATAATGGGGATAAGTTTGTTTTGATATGTCACTAGAAGCTTCGTAGGATATCCCCAGCTATATTTGATCTGTTGATTGCAAAGAATTTCAGTGACAGATCAAAATTATTTTCGCCTAGCAACAGTGGCTGGTGAAATGTCAGCAAAAAAAGCAAAGCATGCAAATGGCTCTGGTATCGTTTTGAGCTTCCTAGTGGTAGACATCAGCATATCCCTAATATGAAAGAAATGCACCTGTGCGATAACTTCACGTGGGACTGATGCTGGGGGGTATGACGGTTTTACCAGCCACTGTGCACGGTTGATGAGAAGCTCTTATTTAGATACCGAGGGTAGAATCTTTTTAAAGAGGCTTTGCAAATAGCTAACCAGTTCAGATTGAGATACAGATTCAGGAATTCCTCTGATTTTAACATTGTTCTTTCTCAATCTGCCCTCAAGATCTATAAGTTTGTCTTTCAGTTTCAGCATTTCATGGGATTGTTCCTGGTATGCATCTACTAAGTTTTGTGGGCTTTTACTATCTCACTATCTCATCCCACCTTAGTTTCTAGCCCTTCTGTGTGTTCAGCAATCTGTGAGATTTGGGTCTGTGTATGGGAGACTGCTTTATCCAGATCAGATTGTATGTCTCTGTAAAGTGATTGCAGCATTGCTTTAAGTTCAAGAGCTGAAGCGGGTTTGTCAGAGGCTGGATGCTCATCTAACAGGATAGGATTTTCATCAATCTGAGGTGAATTGTGGGCAGGAGATATAAAGAGCTTTTTACTTACTGGTGACTTATTTTGTTGAGATTGTAGTGGGGAGGAAGCGGGTCTTTTGTTAGGATCCCTTTGTGGTGAGGACTTGTCAGCAATGTCCTCATCTGATTCCACCTCAGCCTGCAGCTCTGTGTCTGTGAGGAGAGAAGATGGCTGCTGGGAATGGCATGGTCTGTGTGTCAGCATCTCCCCCTCTGGGGAAGAAATCAGTCAGTTTTCGTGACTGATTAAGAGTGGGTTTCCCCTTGGCAGGTTCCTCTCCGTGTCAGGCATCGGTCCCAGCATTAGCGGTGGGTGTCAGCGTGGCTGCCATCACTGTGGGTTGCTGTGCAAGGGCAGGGACAGACGGAGCTCCTGGCTCAGGCTGCCATATGGCTCAGCGGTTCGGACACGCCCCAATATCAGGCTTTTTTTTTTACATATGTCATTTTTTTTATTTTGCCCAAAGTTCCACTTGAAGTCCCACCTTCCTCGCACTACACACAACCTACTGTCATTCAGCATTCAACTGTCAAAATCTCAGTGACCAGTTGAGGTTTTGCCATTTGACAGTTTAATGACCGGGGACAGGGTTTAGTGCTGGGTGGGGCTTAACTTTGTTTTAGAGAAATGACCTGTATACATTAGCCTGGACATACAGTAGAGGCCGGGATCATCCTAAGGAACTGTTTTGAAGACAATGACAGTGATTGTATTTCACAAATAAAGTAAGATGATAAACATTGATAGGCTTAACAGATTCAATGTAAACTACAAAACAGGTTCAATCTCTCATTTTTCTACTTTCATATTCAAGTATGATTTTTAATGGTAGCTTAAGGGCAACAAAGACAGCAGTTATTTATTAAATGGTCAAAACTGAGATCAACAATGTCATACAGTAACATTTGAAAAAAAGAAGAAAAGATTAGTAATAGACATGAAATTGAAAATGATGAACAGGGTGAAGAAAGTAATTATATAAGATGAAGTAAAGCATGTTCATCAAACATATTACAAGAAGTGTGAAAAAGATGTGTCTGGGTTTTAAAATGCATCAATAAAACCTTGCCAAAGTCTTTCACAGAAAACATACCTAAGGTTTTAATAAAATGTTGGTGTTCTTAGAGTTTTACACTGAACCCCAGGTATGGATTTTTGCATAGTTCCAGCTTAGACCAGTAAGTATTCATATTCCATACCTGGCTTATCCCTGTAGAAGCGGAGAATCACTGTAGTAACCATAGCTCCTACAATGACCCTTGCTGTCTTTGGGATCCTGTCCCACGTGGCATGGGCACAATTCTAAGAATGCCTTGTATTTTTCTCAGTAAATGCAGAACAGCTAGGATCACTGTGCCAGTGGCAGCTTCAAAGGGACTGGCCAGGTATGGCGCAAGCTAAACCAATGTAACTACGACATGCATTAAAAAAAATACCAGCTTTAACTATCATTGTTTGGCATCAATTATAATTTAAACTAATCATGAGTTTTTCTACTGTTTTATATATTTTATCCTAATATTGATATAAAAAATATTTTACAACTAAAACTTTAAAAGATTTTTGTAAAGCCAAACCTTTTTTCTGGGTTTTTATTAATGTCTATGTCCCGAGTAGGGAGATTCACTCCACTACTTGTCCTGGTAACCATTGTCACAAAAACAGAAAGTTATGGGCAATTTTAATAATACCAGCACCCCTCATTTAGTAAAGCATCCCACTTCCTTTTGCTTCCACAGGACAGGAGGTGAATTAAAAATGTTCCAACATAACAGACAGCAAAAATAAAACTTATGCCCCGTACACACGGTCGGATTTTCCGATGGAAAATGTCCGATCGGAGCGTGTTGTCGGAAATTCCAACCGTTTGTGGGCTCCATTGGACATTTTCCATCACATTTTCCAACACACAAAGTTGGAGAGCAGGAGATAAAATTTTCCGACAACAAAATCCGATCGCGTCAATTCCGACTGTGTGTGGCCTGTTCCGACGCACAAAGTGCCACGCATGCTCAGAAGAAATTCCGACACGGAACAGCTCGTTCTGGTAAACTTAGCGTTCGCAATGGATACAGCACTTTCGTCACGCTGCAATGTCAAAAATGGTTTAATACAGCGCACTCTCTTCTTCTTTATAACGTGAGAAGAATTAAGTAGTTTTGCTGCTCATATTCACACACACTTCTCACAAACTTTTTTTTTTTTATTTTGTTATTGGGATTCCCTGAATATATTGTTGTTTGTCACATCTGACATAATGTTTTTTTTTTTAATATTTTTTTTTTTTTTTTTTTTGGTATTTTAAGCCATTTTTGTTTTAGATTTTATGTTTGAACAAAGATCAGCCTTGGAAAAAATACAATGTTGTTTTTTATTTTTACTCCAGACTATTTTTGTGTGTCAAGTTGCCACAACACCATTGATATCTTATATTATTTAATCTCAAGGAGATTGTTTGTTTGGTGTTGGTGTCCCTTGTTCATTTCACATTGTATGTATATTTGAAATGTACCTTATTCCTCACAAACCAACTGTCCTTTTTGAAGTAAAACACACATAGGCAAGTATAATTCAAAACAAAATTCCTTTTATATAGGGCTCAGAACCAACAAAGAGGGAGGCAACACTGGATCAACAGGAGAAATTAGCGAAGCCTAGGACCCCCACGGCAGACATCAATTCTTGAACATCAAAATTGGTGGCCTGAGGAGTCCATATGTAAGGGAGGCCAGTCTGGTCCAGAATTCGCAGAGATCCGGATAGCAGCAGATGACATCTGTGTCCCCAGGCTGTGGTACCACAAGAGGCTGCATCTTTTGGCTGACCAGACTGAACCCAGGGTCCTCACTTTCTGGTCTTCCTTCCGGGCTGTGGCTGTGCTGTTGGAGATGTGGCAGGAGGAGGAGTAGGACCTGGAGGAGAAGGAGGAGGAGGACCTGCAGGAGGAGGAGGACCATCTGTGAGTTCGCAAAGGTGTGTCTGAGCTGTAATTTGGCCCATCATACCTTTGTTAAGAGCCTCCAATATGAGCGACTCACACATGAGTTGTTGTCCCTCCTCCATCCTCTGCATTTTTGAGGCAATGATGGCAGCAATGTCCTCCTCCACGGTGTGTGGTGCTTCCAGGGCCTCTGTAGCCCTCCAAAAGAGTCCTCTGGTAGCCTCCTCTAGGGTACTCCTCCTCCTGCCACTTTCTCTTTCCAGGTGTTGGGGAGGGACCTGCAGATCAGGCAGCCTGCTGGCCACCTCCTGGCTGAGACTTCCCTGTGTATGAAAAAGGGACATGGTTTTAGTTTTTGCTTCATCAATCACAATCCTAAATTAGTACTCCCAACTAACATCTAGTTAACATCATTGATTGGACAAGCAGAAATATTTTGAGGAATGCTATACCTGGCTCAAGCTAGGCTCCTCCACATGTTGCCTGGAAGGCCCAGGTTGGGCGTCAGAAGCCTCAGCGGGGGGGGAAGGAAGCGTGGAAGGAAGACTGGAGAGTGATGGCCTGAGTTCAGTCTGGCCTGCCAGAAAATGCAGCCTGTCATAGTACCACATCCTGGGGACATAGATGTCGTCTGCTGCTCCGGATCTCTGTGAATCCAGGACTTTCTGGCGCTCCCTTACATATGTGCTCCTCAGGCCACCAATTAAGATCTTCAAAAATGTGATGTCTGCCGTGGGGATCACCTGCTTCACAATTTTCACAATCCTCTTTGTTTGGTTCCTATAATGTGGGTGGTTGATCTCCCACAGACATGGCAGCTCCCTTAACATATCAATGAATAGTGACATGAAGTCATTGTCTTTCAATAGCATATGCACTTTCACTGCAAGACACAACACAAGACAAAGCCTAATGTCAGACAAAACTCTCCTAATCTTGTTACAATATAGGCCTCAATGTAGAAGCAGTATAGGCCCAAGTTTGTCTCTTACCTTCGTTCTTACGATCGGCACGTCCAATGCTCCTTCCTCCGCTCACAGATCGTACGTAATACGCACGTGTGTTACGCTTTATATACACTGCGCATGCGTGTAACTCCACCCGCGACGTTCTTTCTATTCTATTCCCCGCCCCTTTTCGTTCGGCGCAGTGGGGGAAGAGCACATGGCGGAGTCACAGCAGGATCGTGCAAATTACAGGAACGAGGAGGAGGAGGAAAGCCCGGATCCGGACACGTCCCGATCCAGAAGGAGACGATTTAAGGCCACAAATATGTCCTTTGGGGGAGATGTTGGAGATGGTCGACATTCTGAAGAAGGCCGACTATGACGGAAAGTATGGGCCTTACCCCAACCCCAATATCAGAAAGGCCAAGATCATGGCGAAAGTGGTCAAAAGTCTTCACAGGAATTTCGGGGTACGACGATCGAAAGATCAGCTCAGGAAGCGGTGGTCGGACCTGAAATTAAGAGAGCCCGAGCAGTACAGAAAGATCCGGAGAGTGCTGCAAAAAAGTAAGTAGTTGTGCTGTGTTCCTATTCTTTTTGTCTTTCTTACGTTCGTGCTGCTCCATATGCTTTTCTTATTAGTGGTACAGTTTAAAATGTCAATTTTAATGTTCATGGGCCCATTATTCGTTCGTATCAAACTTTTTTTTGGACCCCTCTAAAACACCATTGTTTAGGCCATATGCATTTTCAGACATTTTTTTAGGGCCTACTTGGATGCAAAATATTTGGTGGTGTAGATGGGTTTGTTACTAGAATGAAATGCAAACTAGATTCTGTGTAAGGAGAGGACACTGAGCAGCTGTTTTAACATCTGGACACTGGAGCACTAGTGTGGGACACAAGAACACCATTTTTATTAGGGGGGGCACACAGGTGCTCCAGTGTATACTATAGGGGGGGTCTCCATCTGAAGCTTGTACTAAACAGGTAAAGTATTGCAGGTTGACAAAGGCCAATAAAAAAGCGACATCTTGGAACTCTGCTAAAATAGACAATTGTACCCCACTTCCAAGCAATGTTTCCTATTTCTAGTTCTGCCATCAAATATCTGTGTGCTAATTATACAATTTTTGATTTACATAGGGGAGAAAAGACTCGGAGGACACCCCTCATCCGAGGAGACCACAGACCCCCCACCTATGGAAGAAGGTGAAATACCCCCAACCCAAGCAGAGCAGGAGGAGGAAGAAGATGTGGTGGAGATTGGCACCACAACAGGTGAGTGTCTGTGACCACAGACTCAGGTAAGAGATGGATGGTGGCAGATTTTTGATACCTGTTTTTGTTTGGTTTCTCTCTTTTTAGGTGATCGTGATGTTAGGGATCGAGATCCTTTCACATCTGAAAGTGCCCAGATCCTGATCGGGGAGATAATGGGGTGTAATGTAGAATTGCAAAACATCCAGAAAAAAATAAATGATGTTATTCAAAAAAATAACATAATTGATGTTTTGGGGTGAATTTAAAACCCCACAAAATCACTTTTTTTTAGTGTGGTCCAATGTTTTAAATATTTTAGCAATGTTTTGAAAAGCCGAATTTGGAGGATGCACACAGTGTGCCAACATGTGCTATCTGCCATAATGGGAGATCGATGGATGCGTTTTGGGGGTGCAACCCCTTCCTCAATTATAATGTAGCGGTGAGGAAGGGCTTGCTCCCCCAAAACACGTCCCTTGATCCCCCGTGATGGCAGCTAGCACATGTTGACATTCGTAAATTGGTGTGCATCTTCCAAATTTGGCTTTTCCTGGGGTGATTTGACCCCATCTGAACGCAATATCAAACACAGTTCCTAAATACTCATGTCTGATATTGCCTTCAGGTTTTACCATATGAACTTTGTAAGTTCAAGTTTTTTGTCTTTCTTGTTGGTTTTACACAGGCCTGTTTTATCTTAAATGGACATTTATATTTTTGATAATGCCACCCCAAAAATTGTTATACAACAAACATGTTGGTTTGTTTTAAAAACCTTTGGTAAATGCACATGTGATTGTGCAGGTATAAAAAAGTTTGTTAATCAAGAATGTGTGGATTATTGTCTCAACACTACAACACTTTTGGGGTGATGTAATTGCTGTTTTCAGCGAAAATGGGGGTTATTTCCTAAGGGCAAATCCTTTTTGCACTACAAGAGCATTTTCATTGCAGTTTCAAGTGTACTCGTAGTATAAAAAGTGTATATGCCTTTAGTAAATAACAGACAACAGTGCTTTGTATAAGGTTACACAATCACGCCATTTTCAGGACTCCCCACATTGCTGTGAGGGTCAGCTAAAACAAACACAAGCAGTAAATGTCCACAAATATTGTCATTTTTTTGCTTTTTTATTGGAAAAAGGCTTCACAAATTTGAAGGCATATTGATAGCCCCCCTACCCGCAAAGAACTCCAGGTATCGTAACCGGACATCACGGGCACTCGGGGAGGGCAAGCCAGGATGGCCGCTTTCAAGCGCCGTCAGTGTTTCAGGTATCACTCCGGCCTCAGGCCCAACTGAGCCAGCATAGTTGGCCGAATGTTTCCTTAAAAAGTTATGGAGAATACAGCACGCCAGTATAATATGGTTCAGTTTATACTCCGCCATAGGCATGTGCATTTCGTTTCGTTCCGAATCGAAATTCGGACGAATTTTTCATTATTCGGAAATTCGGATGCATCCGAATTTCCGAATGACAAAAGTAAAGAATTTAAAAAGGAATCCGAAAAAAAACGAACAAATTCGAATCGAATTCGAAAACATATTCGAATCGAATTCGAAAACATAATCAAATTAAAAAAAAAAATAGAAAACGTTTTTCTAAAAAAAACAATAAGGTAGAATATAAAATAATAAAGCAATAGAATATGTATATATGTATGTGTATGTATGTATATGTGTGTGTATGTGTGTGTATATATATATATATATATATATATATATATATATATATATATAATTTTTTTTTATTCTCTTCTATAGTTTTTTTATGCTTTTCTTTTCTATTGTTTTATATTCTATAATAGTATTTTCAATTCAAATTCATTCTATACGAAATTTGAATTTCAGAACATGGCTTCTGAAGTTTGAATTTCGTATAGAATGAATTCGAATTTGAGTAGAAAAGATTAGAACAGAAAATAATAGAAAAGTATAGACTATAAAAACAATAGAACAGAATAGAAGAAAATATAATATATATATATTATATTTTCTTCTATTCTGTTCTATTGTTTTTCTAGTCTATTCTTTTCTATTATTTTCTATTCTATTCTAATCTTTTACATTCAAATTTGATTTCGGTCTATATGAAATTCGAATTTTGGAAGATGTTTATGGGCAGCACAGTGGTGTAGTGGGTAGCACTTTCACCTAGCAGTAAGAAGGGTCGCTGGTTCGAATCCCAACCATGACACTACCTGCCTGGAATTTGCACGTTCTCCCTGTGCCTGCGTGGGTTTCCTCCGGGTACTCCGGTTTCCTCCCACACTCCAAAGACATGCTGGTAGGTTAATTGGATCCTGTCTAAAAAAATTGTCCCTAGTATGTATGAATGTGAGTTAGGGACCTTAGATTGTAAGCTCCTTGAGGGTAGGGACTGATGTGAATGTACAATGTATATGTAAAGCGCTGCGTAAATTGACGGCGCTGTATAAGTACCTGAAATAAAAAAATAAATGTTATATATATATATATATATATATATATATATATATATATATATATATATATATATATATATATATATATATATATATATATATATATATATATATATATATATATATATATATATAATTTTCTATTCTGTTTCATTGTTTTTCTATGCTATTCTTTTCTATTCTATTCTAAACTTTTCTATTCGAATTTGAATTCATTCTATACGAAATTCGAATTTCGGAAGATGGCTTCTGAAAGTGGAATTTCGTATAGAATGAATTCGAATTTGAATAGAAAAGATTAGAATAAAAAATAATAGACTAGACAAACAATAGAACAGAATAAAATATAATATATATAATTTATTCTATTCTGTTCTATTGTTTTTCTAGTCTTTTCTCTTCTACTCTATTCTAATATTTTCTATTCAAATTCGAATTCATTTTATAAGAAATTCAAATTTCGGAAGATGGTTATATATATATATATATATATAATTACATATACACACACACATATATATACCGTATTTATCGGCGTATAACACGCGCCGGCATATAACACACACCCCAAGTTTAGGAGGGAAGTTTAAGGAAAAAAAACTTACATTTAAATGCCCATCAATGCAGCCTCATCAGTGTTCATCTGAAGCCTTTCCCCAGTGTCCAGTGCAGCCTTGTCAGTGCAGCTTTGCCCCAGTGCAGCCTTGTCCCCAGTGCAGCTTTGCCCCAGTTCAGCTTTGCCCCAGTGCAGCCTTGTCCCCAGTGGTCCATGCAGCCTTGTCGCCGCCGACATACAAACGTTTAGTTTGTATTTTTAAACATGGCGCCGCGGAGTTCGGAGGGACTCGGGGGCGCTCGTTCAGCTGAACGAGCGCCGCCGAGGACACAGTGACTGGGCGGAGCCGAGATACACATAGCCGAGGCTTCTCGGCTATTCTCGGCGCCGTTCACAGTCACGCCCAGTCCCTATGATGGACATAACACAGGTCCAATGGCGGGACTGGGAGTGACTGTGAACGGCGCCGAGAATAGCCGAGAAGCCTCGGCTATGTGTATCTCGGCTCCGCCCAGTCACTGTGTCCTCGGCGGCACTCGTTCAGCTGAACGAGCGCCGCCGAGTCCCTCCGAACTCCGCGGAGCCATGTTTAAAAATACAAGATATGTAAATGTCGGCGGCGATCGCGGCGATCGCTCAGACAGATCACAAAATAGCGGGGATCGGCGTATAACACGCACCCGCGATTTTCCCCTTATTTTAAGGGGAAAAAAGTGCGTGTTATACGCCGATAAATACGGTATATATATATATATATACACACACACACATGTATGTATGTATGTATGTGTGTGTGTGTGTGTGTGTGTGTGTGTGTGTGTGTGTATATATATAAAACCATCTTCCGAAATTTGAATTTCTTATAAAATGAATTCGAATAGAAAAGATTAGAACAGAGTAGAAGAGAAAAGACTAGAAAAACAATAGAACAGAATACAAAAAAATGATATACATTATATTTTATTCTGTTCTATTGTTTGTCTAGTCTATTATTTTCTATTCTAATCTTTTCTATTCAAATTCGAATTCATTCTATACAAAATTCCACTTTCAGAAGCCATCTTCCGAAATTCGAATTTCGTATAGAATGTATTCAAATTCGAATAGAAAAGTTTAGAATAGTATAGAAAAGAATAGCATAGAAAAACAATGAAACAGAATAGAAAATTATATATATATATATATATATATATATATATATATATATATATATATATATATATATATATATATATATATATATATATATATATATATATATATATATATATATATATATATATATATATATATATATAAAAAACATCTTCCAAAATTCGAATTTCATATAGACCGAAATCAAATTTGAATATAAAAGATTAGAATAGAATAGAAAAGAATAGACTAGAAAAACAATAGAACAGAATAGAAGAAAATATAATATATAATATATATATATATATATTATATTTTCTTCTATTCTGTTCTATTGTTTTTCTAGTCTATTCTTTTCTATTATTTTCTGTTCTAATCTTTTCTATTCAAATTCGAATTCATTCTATAAGAAATTCAAACTTCAGAAGCCATGTTCCGAAATTCAAATTTCGTATAGAATGAATTTGAATTGAAAAGACTATTATAGAATATAAAATAATAGAAAAGAAAAGCATAAAAAAAAATAGAAGAGAATAATACAAAAAAATTACCGTATTTATCGGCGTATAACACGCACCGGCGTATAACACGCACCCCAAGTTTAGGAGGGAATTTTAAGGAAAAAAAACTTACATTTAAATGCCCATCAATGCAGCCTTCTCAGTGCAGCCTTGCCCCAGTGCAGCCATGTCAGTGCAGCCTTGTCAGTGCAGCCTTCCCTGTGTCCATTGCAGCCTTGCCCCAGTGCAGCCTTGCCCCAGTGCAGCCTTGCAGCTCGCAGTTTGAAAATCCTGTGATCCCCTGCGATCCTGAGCTTCAAAATCGCCGACCGCGATTTGAAAATGGTGCCGCCGGTGCCAAAATACACTGAGCCGGTCCTCGGCTCTTCTCGGCGGCTCTCGTTCACTTTCGGCTCCACTCGTAGTCCCGCCCGGGATGGGCGTGACTGTAAGCGGAGCTATCCGAACCTAGCCGAGTACACTCGGCTAGGTTCGGGCGGCGCTCGAGTGAAGCCGAAAGTGGCCGAGAAGAGCCGAGGACCGGCTCTGTGTATTTCGGCGCCATTTTCAAATCGCGGTCGGCGATTTTGAAGATCTGTCAGCTCAGGATCACAAGGGATTGGCGTATAACACGCAACCCATGATTTTCCCCTGATTTTAAGGGGAAAAAAGTGCGTGTTATATGCTGATAAATACGGTATATATATTTATTTATATTTTTTTTATTTTTATTTTTTTTCTATGCTGGTCTATTGTTTTTCTATTCTTTTCTATTCTTTTCTATTTTATTCTAATCTTTTCTATTTGAATGCGAAATCATTCTATACGAAATTTGAATTTCCGAAAATGGTTATACAGAAACAGAATGAAATAGAATGAAATCGAATTCTAATAGAAAAGACTAGAACAGAAAAACAATAGAACAGAATAGAAAAAAAAAAAAAAAAACATATAATATATATATATATATATATATATACACATACACACACACACACACACACACACACATCTTCCGAAATTGGAATTTGGTACAGAATGAATTCAAATAGAAAAGATTAGAATAGAACAGAAAATAATATAAAAGAATAGCATAGAAAAACAATAGAACAGAATAGAAAAAAATATAAAATATTCTATTCTAATCTTTTCTATTTATATTATTTCTTTCTATTCTGTTCTATTGTTTTTCTATTCTATTCTTTTCGAATTTGATTTCATTCTATTTCTATATAACTATTTTCTGAAATTCGAATTTTGTATAGAATGAATTTGAATTCAAATAGAAAAGATCAGAATATAATAGAAAATAATAGAAAAACAATAGAACAGAATAGAAAATATATTATATATATATATATATATATATATAACCATCTTCCAAAATTCGAATTTCGTATAAAATTAATTTGAATAGAAAAGATTAAAATAGAGTAGAAAGAATAGACTAGAAAAACAATAGAACAGAATAGAATAAGATATAATATATATATATTATATTTTATTCTGTTCTGTTCTATTGTTTTTCTAGTCTATTCTTTTCTATTCAAATTCAAATTCATTCTATACGAAATTAGAATTTCAGAAGCCATCTTCCGAAATTCGAATTTCGTATAGAATGAATTCAAATTCAAATAGAAAAGTTTAGAATAGAATAAAAAAGAATAGCATAGAAAAACAATGAAACAGAATAGAAAAAAAAATATATATATTATATTTTATTCTCTTCTGTTCTATTGTTTTTCTAGTCTATTCTATTTCTATTCTAATCTTTTCTATTCAAATTCGAATTCATTCTATACGAAATTCTAATTTTAGAAGCCATCTTCCGAAATTCAAATTTCGCAAAGAATTAATTCAAATTCGAATAGAAAAGTTTAGAATAGAATAGAAAAGAATAGCATAGAAAAACAATGGAACAGAATAGAAAAAAAATATAATATATATATTTAACCATCTTCCAAAATTGGAATTTGGTACAGAATGAATTCGAATTCAAATAGAAAAGCTTAGAATACAATATATTATATTTTTTTTCTATTCTGATCGATTGTTTTTCTATGCTATTCTTTTATACTTTCTATTCTATCCTAATCTTTTCTATTGGAATTCGATTTCATTCTATACGAATTTCAAATTTCGCAAAATGGTTATATATAGTTTACTTTTTCAAATTCAGTTATTGTTTTTTTCGAATTTTATAGTTTTTTCGAATTTGACAGTTTTTTTTTTTAATTTAATATTTTTTTCAAATGTAGTAACATTTTTTTTTTTAATTTGACAGTTTTTTTCGAATGTGGTAGAATTTTTTCGAATTCGAATACGAAACGAAACGAATTCCGAAAACGAATGTAATGAATGCAACGAATTTAACTAAACGAATTAAGTTAAATAACGAATCGAAACGAAACTAAACTAAATGAATTTTTTCATCCTGCACATGTCTACTCCGCCATATGGATAGGTGTCAGAAATAGGCGGAACCGGCTGGCCAGGATTCCAAATGTGTTCTCCACCACTCTTCGGGCTCTGGCCAGCCGGTAATTAAAAACCCTCTGTTCCGGGGTGAGGGTCCTCATCGGGAATGGCCACATCAGGTGGTCCCCCAGCGCAAACGCTTCATCAGCAACGAACACGAATGGGAGTCCTTCCACATTGTCTTCTGGAGCTGGCAATTCCAAGCTGCCATTCTGGAGACGCCTGTAGAACTCCGTCTGGGCGATGACTCCACCATCGGACATCCAGCCATTCTTCCCCACGTCCACATACAAGAAGTCGTAATTAGCCGACACCACCGCCAACATCACAATACTATTGAACCCCTTATAGTTGAAATAGTACGACCCCGAGTTGGGTGGTGGGACGATGTGGACGTGTTTCCCATCAATTGCCCCTCCGCAGTTAGGAAAGTCCCACCGCTGGGCAAAGTGGGAGGCCACAGTCTGCCATTCCTGTGGCGTGGAAGGAAACAGTTGATGAAAAAAAAAATAATTACTATTTTTGCTCAGAAACATGGCAAGCAGATTAGGCACAAACATTATGGGGCAACTTCCAGATAGCATTAATTAAGGGGAATTTAGCAACGCCAAAGTATAAGGTACACCTATCATATTCCCCCTCCCCCCCCCTCTCATGGGCCATTTCTAACATTATGGGGTGTGTGGAAATCTTGGACAGGTAACCCTCTTCACTTCATTGAGAGATGAATGCCTAAATACAGGGTATTACTTGGAACAGCCCCTCCTTAGTTACACTATTGGCAGCCCACTGGACAGGTAAGAAGTGTCATAATACAAAGATATAAATACACATTGTACACATTTGAGGACATTTGGACATTCTGCTATTACCTATCAAGATAATAATAGGATACAAAAACTTTAAACAGTACCATTTGAAAGTATACAGGCAGGCCCTTGCACTACATGCTTTGGGTAATTCATCCATACATCAGAGCACAAAACAGATGGGTATAGTGTGTATGGGTTTGGCAAAGTCAGCAGATAGATGATTGAGTATAGATAGAGAATTGGGATCAGCTGACTTAGCAGTTGGGGGGAGGGAGGGTTACTAAAAATGATTTGGGGACACCACAAAAAATAAGCCTCTGCCAGAATTTAAAGCTAAAACCACATTTCTAAACATTTTAGGGGGTGTTTGGGGTAAAGCACTACTATGGAGCAGATAAAATACATTGTTAAGTGACTACATGAGGTGAATATAGGGCCAGGAGAGAACATGCTGGGGAGGTTATTGAAGGCCAATCTGTATGAAGGACCTTAAAAAATAATTACCTAAAAATTCTGCATGCATGAGAACAAAGGGGACATTCACAGCATATTCCAATCATGGTCATTAGGGAATGAGGAAAGAAATACAATATATTATCAAACATTAAATACAAAAAAATGTGATATTAAAGGATAAAAATCTTACCTTCATATACTCCTTCTGCAGGACTTGTATGATGGCAGAACAGGTCTCTGGGATGATGATACCCAGAGCCTGGGGGGAGATGCCTGTCGAGAACTTCAAGTCCTGCAGACTTCTCCCTGTCGCCAAATACCGCAGGGTAGCGACGAGCCTCTGCTCCGGAGTGATGGCTTGCCTCATGCAGGTATCCTGCCTGCTAATATAAGCCAACAGACGAAGCCAACAGACGGTGAAACACGGGGTCCGTCATCCTGAGAAAGTTCCTGAAATCATCAGGATTATTCCCACGGATCTCACGGAGTAAAGGCATATGAGAGAACTGGTCACGCTGAAGCAACCAATTCTTGGTCCATGAACTCCTCCCCACCCTGTTCATGGACTGGACTTGTGTCAAGGTCAGGACCCCAACACCAAGCCCCCGCACAGCACGAACTCTACGAGGAGTACGCATACGCAACATGGCTAGAAAACGGTCAGCTGCTCAGAACGAAGTAACAGAACGCACTGAAGAACAGCAAGGCCTGTGAACAGCGACCTGAAAAACAGTAACGAACGAACAAGAATACAATGACTAATTAAAGTCACGCGGAACTTGCTTGCACGCACTGAAGAGCAGATACGAACCCACAAGCACGAACTGAACGGCAGAAAACGATCTGAAAGCCACGAGTCTGAAAAAGCACGAATCGTCTCTCACCAAACTTTTACTAACGCGAGATTAGCAAAAGGAGCCCAAAGGGTGCCGCGCTTGGTTCTGAACTGGCCTTTTCTAGTCTCGTCGTACGTGCTTGACGTCACCGCGTTCTGGGCGATTGGAAATTCCAACAACTTTGTGCGACCGTGTGTACGCAAAACAAGTTTGAGCCAACATCCGTCGGAAAAAATCCTAGGATTTTGTTGTCAGAATGTCCGAACAAAGTCCGACCGTGTGTATGGGGCATTACACAGGTGTTAAATCTTCCCTATTTTATTCAAAATGTAAAAAAAAAAAAATCAAGGCTACATACACTTCAATATCAGAGGCAGCCATGACATTGATATCACAGAGTATTTTTGAATTTCTAAAGAGCACAACAATTGTATGCTCCTTAAAACTTTTTATTTCTAATTAAAGTCTGACCATAGCTATACAGAGCAGATAAATAGGTGGAGGAAAGAAGAACACGTCAATACTCTATTTCAGCTATGTGTGTGATCTGAGATTTAGCTATTGAGCTCTGTAGACAGCAGTCATTTTTAGCAAAACAAAAAAAAACAAAATATATATATATATATATATATATATATATATATATATATATATATATATATATATATATATATATATATATATATTTTATTACATTATTTACCTAAAACATGTAATGTAAACCTTTTTTAAAATTGTAATATTTAGTCCTAAATATGAATAAATGTTTTTCATGTATTCCCTTTTCTTTTCTTATTAGTGTAATCACTAGATGAAAACAGGGAGGGTCATTGTCTTCACATTGTCTGCTTATCACAAGTGGAAAATCAGCCTTGTACTGAGTTGCTGACATTCGTAAAGCATTAGTGGACACTTAAGTCCCAATTATTGGTTTGTGAGTTTGTATTGAATCTGGAGGCTTATATTAAAACTGACTAGATTTAATATTTCATAAGGCTAAGTATTACAGAAGTTTGAGAACAGATGTTCACAGAGGACAAACCAAGAGCAAGCACCATATAAATACACCATATGAATCCGGCTAGGCAGATTCAATCATATTTGAATTAAGGAATTTTGTCAGTTATTCAGCTGTTGACTATTAATGCTTTAAAATGGAAATCCCCTATGTATTATAAAACATCTATCTGTGCTAACAAGTGAGCTGTCTTTGCTTCCCATACCTCCCTCAGAATGATTGTCATAGAGCAGGGGTCTTTAAACTACGGCCCTCCAGTTGTTCAGGAACTACAATTCCCATCATGCCTAGTCATGTCTGTGAATGTCAGTGTTTTACAATGCCTCATGGGATGTGTAGGTCCGTAACAGCTGGAGGGCCGTATATTGAGGATCCCTGTCATAGAGAGTCAATTTATTTTATGGTCACACTGCAGTACCAGATTTCACCAACAGGCAATGCTTCAAGTGAAATATGGCAATATGACTGTAAAATGTGGAAGCTGTGAGAAAAGATAGTCAAGGTAGTTGACTGACTAAAGGGGGTTATAAAGTAAATGTGTTCTTAGCTTGGTGAGTAAAATGCAACCATGTGCATATCAACTATTATTTCAATTTCCTTGCACAATATAGGATGTCAAAATGAACAAATATGTATATTATATAAGTAAAAAAAAAATGAGGTGTCGGTGCCAACTCAAGTATTCAGATATGTCTGATGCTGCACCAAAATTAGAGTTTAACTAATAAAGCATGAAAAAGTGAGAAAAAAGGCACAAATAGACATGTGTAATAATAATATTAAACTAATAATAAAACATCACTATATAAAATGGTACAAAGTGCACAACCAATATTTTCTTAAATCAATAAAAAGTCCATATGAATTGCAATATATATTGAATAGAAACAATCTTCTGTATATGCTCCAATTACCGTAACTATCTAAAGTGCAAAATTATTACACTGAGAGTATTGGTAACTGTAAGCGCAAACACACAAGTCCATATATAACAGAAGATATAAAGGGCTGAGCAACTTAGTCCATAGGGGACAGGCTGGAAGTTCAAGGGTTAAGTGGAACCGGTAATGTAATGGTTAAAGTAGGCTGGTAGGCAAGGCAGCTGCTGTCCTCAGAGAGCTGGCTCTGTAAAGGATGAGAGAGGGGTAGAGAAGGAAGCGCCACCTGAATGTAGTATTAACAAATGATGTTTAATGACACCAGGTAAAAAGACACTTACAGGATAAAAACATATAAAAGGCTCATCTGTATAGGTATGTGGTCCTCGGTGAACAATCAGAGGGAACACAGAGGACCACATACCTATACAGATGAGCCTTTTATATGTTCTTATCCTGTAAGTGTGTTTTTACCTGGTGTCATTAAACATTGTTAATATTACACTCAGGTGGCGCTTCCTTCTCTACCCCTCTTAAAATTACTACACTTCAAGTGCTTCACCCGAAGTAGTAAATCAAAACACTCACCAGATAACATCGGCCATCAAGTGACCACCAGGCATATAATATAAGGAATCCTCAAATCTCTGATGTGTCCTCCCAGGAATTACACAGCATGAGGCATCTGTGGTTAGATAGACCAATTCCCAATCCAAACAGTCATGACATATATATGTGTATATTCCTTTATGATAAGCTCATATCCGAATCATCTGAAAAAAATGGTTCCTCCCTACAGAGCCACAGAAGGCATGGATAGTGTAATAAAGTTTTTTTAATAGTTTAAAATGCAGCACTTACATATTTTAAACTATTAAAAAAACTTTTTTTCACTTTTTCATGTATATTATATAAATGAACGCAATTTTACATTTTCTACTTCTATAGCTATCCAGTGAAAATCCATTTCTCCTTGTCCCCTCCCTCTTGTTCTATAACCCTTATGCCGTGTACACACAGTCGGACTTTCCGGCGGACTTGGTACGGCGGACCAGAGTGTGCCGGACAATCTGCCCGTGTGTAGGCGCCAGCGGACTTTTCCGGCTGACTTTTTCACCAAAGTCCGCCGGACCAAGATTTGAAACCTGTTTTAAATTTATCCGCCGGACTCAGTTTCGGGCGGAAAGTCCGCTCGTCTGTGTGCTGGTCCGACGGAAAGTCCGCTCGTGTGTATGCTGGTCCGACGGACCAGATACGACGCAAGGGCAGGGTATTGCATCTCGCGCTCGCTGCAATAGGAAAAACAGATTTTCCTATTGCGGTGAGCGCGGGGCATACCAGGCCCTTAGGTCTGGTATGGATTATAAAGGGGAACCCCCTACGTCGAAAAAACGGCGTGGGGTCCCCCCTAAAATCCATACCAGACCCCAATCCGAGCACACAGCCCGGCCGGTCAGGAAAGGGGGTGGGGACGAGCGAGCGCCCCCCCCTCCTAAACCGTACCAGGCCGCATGCCCTCAACATGGGGGGATGCTTTGGGGGAGGGGGGCGCCCTGCAGGGCCCCCCACCCCAAAGCACCTTGTCCCCATGTTGATGAGGACAAGGGCCTCTTCCCGACAACCCTGGCCGTTGGTTGTCGGGGTCTGCGGGTGGGGGGCTTATCGGAATCCGGGAGCCCCCTTTAATAAGAGGGCCCCCAGATCCCGCCCCCCCACCCTATGTGAATGAGTATGGGGTACATGGAACCCCTACCCATTCACCTAGGGAAAAAGTGTCAACAATAAAACACACTACACAGGTTTTTAAAATAATTTATTAAACAGCTCCATGGGGGTCTTCCTCCGGCTTCGGGGGTTCCTCTTCTCCCGGCGTCCGGTTGGATCTTCTCCGCTCTCTTCTCCCGGTGTTCCAGTTCTTCGGCCGGCTCCTCTGCTGTCTTCAGGTAGCTCTCTTGCCAGCAGAGGTCCGGGCTTCTTGGCTTCTTGGCTTCTTCCCTCTTCTCTTCTCCAGATGTTGACACGACGCTCTCTCCAGCTGGACTGCTCTCTGAGGGCTCCGTTGTGACTTATATAGGCGGACACCCCGCCCCCTAATGATGTCACAGTCCCTGGGCATGCTGGGACTGTGACGTTTTAGGGGGCGTGGTCACCGGGCGATATTGACCACGCCCCCTAAAACGTCACAGTCCCAGCATGCCCAGGGACTGTGACATCATTAGGGGGCGGGGTCTCCACCTATATAAGTCACAACGGAGCCCTCAGAGAGCAGTCCAGCCGGAGAGAGCGTTGTGTCAACATCTGGAGAAGAGAAGAGGGAAGAAGCCAAGAAGCCCAGAAGCCCAGAAGCCCGGACCTCTGCTGGCAAGAGAGCTACCTGAAGACAGCAGAGGAGCCGGCCGAAGAACTGGAACACCGGGAGAAGAACCAACCGGACGCCGGGAGAAGAGGAACCGGAGGAACCCCCGAAGCCGGAGGAAGACCCCCACGGAGCTGTTTAATAAATTATTTTAAAAACCTGTGTAGTGTGTTTTATTATTGACACTTTTTCCCTAGGTGAATGGGTAGGGGTACCATGTACCCCATACTCATTCACATAGGGTGGGGGGGCGGGATGATCTGGGGGCCCTCTTATTAAAGGGGGCTCCCGGATTCCGATAAGCCCCTCGCCCGCAGACCCCGACAACCAACGGCCAGGGTTGTCGGGAAGAGGCCCTTGTCCTCATCAACATGGGGACAAGGTGCTTTGGGGTGGGGGGCCCCGCAGGGCGCCCCCTCCCTCAAAGCACCCCCCCATGTTGAGGGCATGCGGCCTGGTACGGTTTAGGAGGGGGGGGAGGCGCTCGCTCGTCCCCACCCCCTTTCCTGACCGGCCGGGCTGCATGCTCGGATCGGGGTCTGGTATGGATCTTTGGGGGAACCCCACGCCGTTTTCTTCGGCGTAGGGGGTTCCCCTTTATAATCTATACCAGACCTAAGGGCCTGGTATGCCCTGCGACGGGGCTCGCAAGGTGTCAATTTTGCCGATAAAAGCGGCAAGATTGATTTCCTTTTCTAGTCCCGTCGCACGTGAGTCACGTTCAAAATGAACGGACTTGTCCGTGTGTGGGCAAGTCCGTTCATTCTGAAAGTCCGCCGTACCTCCGGCGAAAGTCCGTCAGAAAGATGGGCGGACTTAGCCCGCCGGAAAAGTCTGGTCGTGTGTGGGCAAGTCCGTCCGTTTTAAAGTCCGGCGCACCTGGCGGACAAAGTCCGTCAGAAAGTGTGCCGGACCAAGTCCGCCGGAAAGTCCGACCGTGTGTACGCGGCATTAGAATAGACCATAATATTGTGCCTATGCATTTCCTTACTTTTTGAGCCATTATTTTCTCACTTAAACTCACATTTTCTCACCTGGGCTATTTCCATGTACATTACATACTTACAATTGGTTTAAATTAAAATGCACATTTTATTAAGTTCAAAAATCCCTACAAGCAGATCTCTTTAGGCATAACTTTCTACATGCATCTTGAATGCTAGGTGTAATAGCTATGTATTGTTGTTAGTGTATCGTGCCCCGAATGGTAATATACTGATGTATTATGTTACCTTGCTGGGGACAATTGAAACATGGTTATGATGAAGGAGGGATACAAAGATCTATTATTATGAAGCCGTGGGAACAAAGGTTGCATGGCAACCATACAGAAGCCCTCAAAGAAGGGAATGATCTGATAAGGAGCCAATGAAGAAAATAACACAAAAAAAGCCATAAAAAATATGAGTGTTATTTTATAAAATGTGAACAGCCCTAGAGTACATTTTTTTTTTTTCTGGAATATTATTAAAGCTGATTTATATTTTTTTCTAAGTAAGAATCATTGGATTGTTAATAACTTTCAGTCATAATAAAATGCTCCACAGACATTTAAAAATTAAATTTTCTACAGACATTTGCTAGACATCATTTACTCTATATGACTTAACACATGCATACAGAGAAATGCAGATTGTGTTTAAGCTGAACTTTATAGAGATTTCTAAACATAATGTTATCCATTTTATCCAGGTTTATATTCATGAATAAATTTTATTAATAGACTGTTCCTTTGCCAATATGAAAACAGGATGTAATATCCATGTAGCACACAGCCACGCTGGACCAAATGGTAGAATAAACCAGGTTAATTGCAGTTTTATTTTATAGGTGAAAAATAATCAAAAACTGTATTACTGAACACATCAAAAAGTTCATAAGCAACTTGACAGATTTATCATACTGGAACTTTGTACCAGATAGAATAAGATAATTAGAACTGTTCTATATAATAATTACTAGGTTCCTCAAGTAACAAAACGAAAAAAAAAAGTGTGAGGTCCCCCCTAAAATCCATACCAAACCCCTATCCAAGCATGCAACCTGGCTGACCATGAAGGTTGGAAGAGCGAGCGTGCAGCCCCCTCCGCAGCGCAAAACCATACCAGGGCACATGTCCTCAACAAAGGAATAGTACTTTGCCAGGATGGCATCCCTGGAAAAGCATCTTGTCCCCAGGTTTTCCCCATATCACCAATCGGACAGGGAAGTGGAGGTCTATGAGTGGGAAGGTACTTATTGTAATCTGAAAGTCCCCTTTTGAATAAATGGCCCCCAGATAATTGCCTCCCCTAAAGAGGTATGTAGTAATACTGGTTCCCTAAATTACAATGTAAATAAACACACAAAATGTTTTAAAAAGTCCTTTATTAAAAAAAAAAAACATCTGTGGTGTAAATTCAGCATCAATCAATTCATCCAGCAAAGTAGATCCATGTTGACCATGTTGAACAACTATCATAACAACCCATAGAAACACAGACCCATCCTCTCATGTTCAACTCTTCTCTGTACATTACATTTCCCCAGCCAACATCTGAAGGTAAACAAAGTGGTTGGGGCTCCCAGTTGACATTTTTGACCAAATATGCTAAAACACAATTAAACACTTCAGCCCTCCTACCCCATCCTGTTTTGCATTCGCAGCTCAAAGCTCACACGTTTTCATCAAAACTTTGCACAATGCTACTACTGTATATTTTTACCCCAGTGTCCCTGCCTTGCTGCCTGCCCCTTTCCCCTCTTTTACCCCCTACCATGTCTCTTTCTCTTTTTTCCTCCTTCCATTTCTGTTTGCCTAAAAGGGAATAACTAGCATGTATTAGAAGCAATAAAACAGTAAAGCAATACAGCAGTTCAAAAGGTTAAACAATAGGCACAGTGAAATAATAAAATACAGACTAGTACCCCTTAAATTGTTCTGCAGGACTGAGGGTATAAACAATAGCCCCCCAACTGGGAGATCACTCTTCAATTGAGATGAGTATAGATAAATAAGGAAAGAAACTGGCTAGCTCACTTGTAGGTCTTCAGTCAGGAGAGTCTAGGTTTAAGCCTGATAAATTAGTTAGACCACCTGCAAACCAGTATAGCTAGTAGGCTAAACCCTGACTATGAAGCAGTCTGAAAATTGGTTCTTCTGCCAACTTAGTTGGGGCCCTTTTGTTTGCATGCAATATAAGGAGCTGCCCCTTTAAGATGTGGAATGCACAGGATAGTTCCCTTTAGGATGTGGAATTAACAGGATAGTTCTCTTTAATAAACAAAGTAATTGGTACTGGTCACTTTAAGGGATGAGGCTGTTGACAAAGTTTACTTTAGAGATGAGGTTGTTGGCAAGGATCACTTTAGGAGATGAGGTTGGACTTAAACAGCAAGAGCACCTTCTTTTAATGACTTGGGCCATAGTGGATGCAGCTACATGGAAAAGATTCTGCTAAACATGGAGCAAGGGGTTAACTCAGTTCAGTAACCTGTGGGCAGTAGTCACAATGGCAGCTAAGGGATGGCAATATGCAGCAATAAAGGACGTTGGTGTATTTGTCTCTGAAGGCCAATGCTGAAGAATGTTTTTAACCTTGGAAAACCTGTCTGGCAACAGACTAGCTGTAACTGGTTGCAATGGTGCGTGGATCTGTGACCCTTTCACCCAGTCCTTATGTGACAATTTGAGAAACGATAGGTGCCTCCGGTGGGGTCCTCCTTTAATTGAAGATGTGACTGTGGTGGCTGCAACTCAGCGCTCCTGCAGCAGATAGGTCTCCCCGAAGCAGCTCTTTTCACACAGCGTTTGGCTTGACAGTCACTTCCTCAGCCTTTTCTATACACTCTGGTCCAACCAGGTCTGGTCCAGAACCACACAGTGCAACACAAGCTCTCATAAACTCCTTCTTCTGGCAAAGTCTCTCTCCAACTCCCCTGTGTCCTCCTAGTCTTTTTCTTTAATATGTTCCTGCCCTTTGGTGTTTGCTCATGGGCTTTGTAGTTTAATTTCAGCTTTATGCCCCGTACACACGGTCGGATTTTCTGACGGAAAATGTGTGAAAGGACCTTGTTGTCGGAAATTCTGACCGTGTGTAGGCTCCATCACACATTTTCCATTGGATTTTCCGACACACAAAGTTTGAGAGCAGGATATAAAATTTTCTGACAACAAAATCGGTTGTCGGAATTTCCGATCGTGTGTACACAAATCCGATCGTGTGTACACGCATGCTCAGAATAAATAAAGAGATGAAAGCTATTGGCTACTGCCCCGTTTATAGTCCCGACGTACATGTTTTACGTCACCGCGTTCAGAATGATCGGATTTTCCGACAACTTTGTGTGACCATGTGTATGCAAGACAAGTTTGAGCCAACATCCGTCAGAAAAAATACTAGGATTTTGTTGTCAGAATGTCTGATCAATGTCCGACCGGGTCATAAGTGTGAAGAAAGTTCTGCTTTCAGCCTACAATTCCCAGAAGTCTCTGGATACCTGTATCAAGCTATGGCAAATAAAAGTGTTGAATGCTGCCATCTTGTGGATGAATAAAGTTCTGCACTCCCAGTAACAATGCACAGCGTTACACTCATATAGGTGATATGGTCAGGTGTTCACAAACTATTAACTATTTATTGTACGTTATAAATGATAACACATCAAGGGTATTATTATTTATTATAATTATTTATTAAATATTTAATAAAATCAGTTTTCTGGCTTTGTGATGGGTGTTATACTAGGAGATTTGTATAATAAGTGTTACAGTAGATTTATAATACTCCTGATTTTGTACAATAAAGTTATAGATTTCATTTTACTGACTTAACTGTTTGTCATGATTTGATATATTTGATATCACAAAGTATGACTTTTTTGTTGGTTCAAGTTCTATTAATACACAAATAACTAGAAGTTTCTTCCATTTTATGGGGTAGGATAGGGAATAAAGGAAGTGACTACCTAATTAAATGAACAGAAAATATTATTTTTCTTATATAGTTTATTATTGTAAGAGGTTTGTAGAAACTAGCATGTGATATAGAATATTACTAAATCATGTACTTTACTGGCAAGAAACTATACAAACCACAAAAGAGGAAGGTTGCCCATATATTTTCATACTTTATAAAAATGCACTGCTGACATGCCCTTTTAGATATGTATATTGCCATTGCCTTACATTCCATATTGTATTACTAGCCTTGCTGTTGTGAATGATTAAATAGGTCTTCTAAATTCAGTAGATTAATCTACTGAATTCCATAAGCCTTCTAGAAACTTCTAATGTAGTGCTTTTTTCCTATTCCCTCTGAATGTTTTTTTCTTTCTAGGGACGTGTGTGCATTCCAAGGCAGAATTCTTTATTTTTATGCCCTGGCATACATCATAAAGGTCACACAGGACTCATTTGTACCTTGTGCACAGTGTACAGCCTAGCTGTATTACATCCCAGGGCAACAAATTCTGCAAGGATTATGAAAATGAAAATAATGTGCTGGCTAGTGTTCCTGTACAGAATAAAGTCAGAAATATTCCTATTCAAATGATAATAGTTTATTAGGGTTGGTGTTAATCATGATCTTTTAAATGAATATCCTGGAAGTTATATTAGTATCGGTAGCTGAGGCTGAAATGACAAAGCGAGTACACAACAACGTAATAAAACTCTGCTAATGGAGATGCTTATTACGTCTATATACCCCTTAATATAATTCATTGATTACCATGCAGGAGCAGTATAACAGTGCCCTCATAATGAGTTTGCTTAGCAAAGGATGTTTCCCTGGTCAAAAAAAAGACAAAGGGGTTGATTTACTAAAACTGGAGAGTTCAAAATCTGGTGCAGCTTTGTATAGAAACCAATCCACTTTTAGGTCTTATTGTCAAAGCTTAAAGTGGGTGTAAACCCTCACATATACACAGTGAAGTAAACCGCCTCAGATGATGCACAAAAATGAAACAAATCCTCTTACATAGGTTTTACTTATTTATCTGCAGTCTTCTCTTCCCTACATCCCTTCAAAAGGGCATAATCATGTTAAAAATCATCAGACATGTGCAGGATGAAAAAATTCGTTTAGTTTCGTTTCGTTTCGATTCGTTATTTAACTAAATTCGTTTAGTTAAATTCGTTGCATTCATTACATTCGTTTTCGGAATTTGTTTCGTTTCGTATTCGAATTCGAAAAAATTCTACCACATTCGAAAAAAACAATAACTGAATTTGAAAAAGTAAACTATATATAACCATTTTGCGAAATTTGAAATTCGTATAGAATGAAATCGAATTCCAATAGAAAAGATTAGGATAGAATAGAAAGTATAAAAGAATAGCATAGAAAAACAATAGAACAGAATAGAAAAAAATATAATATATTGTATTCTAATCTTTTCTATTTGAATTCGAATTCATTCTGTACCAAATTCCAATTTTGGAAGATGGTTAAATATATATATTATATTTTTTTTCTATTCTGTTCCATTGTTTTTCTATGCTGTTCTTTTCTATTCTATTCTAAACTTTTCTATTCGAATTTGAATTAATTCTATGCGAAATTCGAATTTCTGAAGATGGCTTCTAAAATTAGAATTTCATATAGAATGAATTCGAATTTGAATAGAAAAGATTAGAATAGAAAATAATAGAAATAGAATAGACTAGAAAAACAATAGAACAGAAGAGAATAAAATATAATATATATATATTATATTTTTTCTATTCTGTTTCATTGTTTTTCTATGCTATTCTTTTTTATTCTATTCTAAACTTTTCTATTCGAATTTGAATTCATTCTATATGAAATTCGAATTTCGGAAGATGGCTTCTGAAATTCGAATTTTGTATAGAATGAATTTGAATAGAAAAGAATAGACTAGAAAAACAATAGAACAGAACAGAATAAAATATAATATATATATATTATATCTTATTCTATTCTGTTCTATTGTTTTTCTAGTCTATTCTTTCTACTCTATTTTAATCTTTTCTATTCAAATTCATTTTATACGAAATTCAAATTTTGGAAGATGGATGGATATGGATGGATATATATATATATATATATATATATCTATATATAGATATATAGATATATATATATATATATATCTAGATCTAGATCTAGATCTAGATCTAGATCTAGATCTAGATATATATAATTTTTTCTATTCTGTTCTATTATATTCTGATCTTTTCTATTTGAATTCAAATTCATTCTATACAAAATTCGAATTTCAGAAAATAGTTATATAGAAATAGAATGAAATCAAATTCTAATAGAAAAGAATAGAATAGAAAAACAATAGAACAGTAGAACAGAATAGAAAGAAATAATGTATATATGTATATATATATATATGTGTGTGTGTGTGTGTGTGTGTGTAGATATATAGATATATATAAATAAAAAAAATGGAATTTGGTACAGAATGAATTTGAATAGAAAAGATTAGAATAAAATAAATAAATAATAAAATAAATAAATATATATATATATATGTATATATATATATATATATGTGTGTATATATATATATATATATATATATATATATATATATATATATATATATATATATATATATATATATATATATATATATATATATATATATATATATATATATATATATATATGTATGTACCGTATTTATCGGCGTATAACAAGCACTTTTTTCCCCTTAAAATCAGGGGAAAATCACGGGTGCGTGTTATTGCGATCCTGAGCTCGGCTCTTCTCGGCCACTTTCGGCTTCACTCGAGCGCCGCCCGAACCTAGCCGAGTGTACTCGGCTAGGTTCGGATAGCTCCGCTCACAGTCACGCCCATCCCGGACGGGACTACGAGTGGAGCCAAAAGTGAACGAGAGCCGCCAAGAAGAGCCGAGGACCTGCTCTGTGTATTCTGGCTCCGGCGGCACCATTTTCAAATCGCGGTCGGCGATTTTGAAGCTCAGATCGCAGGGGATCACAGGATTTTGCGAGCTGCAAGGCTGCACTGGGGCAAGGCTGCACTGGGATAAGGCTGCAATGGACACTGGGGAAGGCTGCACTGACAAGGCTGCACTGACAAGGCTGCACTGGGGCAAGGCTGCACTGAGAAGGCTGCAATGATGGGCATTTAAATGTAAGTTTTTTTTTCCTTAAAATTCCCTCCTAAACTTGGGGTGCGTGTTATACGCCGGTGCGTGTTATACGCCGATAAATACGGTAATTTTTTTTGTTTTATTCTCTTCTATTGTTTTTTTATGCTTTTCTTTTCTATTATTTTATATTCTATAATAGTCTTTTAAATTCAAATTCATTCTATACGAAATTCAAATTTCGGTACATGGCTTCTGAAGTTTGAATTTCGTATAGAATGAATTCGAATTTGAATACAAAAGATAGAAAACAGAATAGAAGAAAATATAATATATATATTATATTTTCTTCTATTCTGTTCTATTGTTTTTCTAGTCTATTCTTTTCTATTCTATTCTAAACTTTTCTATTCAAATTTAAATTCATTCTATACGAAATTCGAATTTCGGAAGATGGCTTCTGAAAGTGGAATTTCGTATAGAATGAATTCGAATTTGAATAGAAAAGATTAGAATAGAAAATAATAGACTAGACAAACAATAGAACAGAACAGAATAAAATATAATATATATAATTTATTCTATTCTATTGTTTTTCTAGTCTTTTCTCTTCTACTCTATTCTAATCTTTCCTATTCAAATTCGAATTCATTTTATAAGAAAATCAAATTTCGGAAGATGGTTATATATGTGTACATACACACACATATATATATATATATATATATATATATATATATATATATATATATATATATATATATATATATATATATATATAACCATCTTCCGAAATTTGAATTTCTTATAAAATGAATTCGAATTTGAATAGGAAAGATTAGAATAGAGTAGAAGAGAAAAAACTAGAAAAACAATAGAATAGAATAAATTATATATATTATATTTTATTCTGTTCTGTTCTATTGTTTGTCTAGTCTATTATTTTCTATTCTAATCTTTTCTATTCAAATTCGAATTCATTCTATACGAAATTCCACTTTCAGAAGCCATCTTCTGAAATTCGAATTTCGTATAGAATGAATTTAAATTTGAATAGAAAAGTTTAGAATAGAATAGAAAAGAATAGACTAGAAAAACAATAGAATAGAAGAAAATATAATATATATATTATATTTTCTTCTATTCTGTTTTCTATCTTTTCTATTCAAATTCAAATTCGAATTCATTCTATACGAAATTCAAACTTCAGAAGCCATGTACCGAAATTCGAATTTCGTATAGAATGAATTTGAATTGAAAAGACTATTATAAAATATAAAATAATAGAAAAGAAAAGCATAAAAAAACAATAGAAGAGAATAATAAAAAAAATAAATTATATATATATATATATATATATATATATATATATATATATATATATATATATATATATATTCTATTGCTTTATTATTTTATATTCTATCTTATTGTTGTTTTCGAATTCGATTCGAATATGTTTTCGAATTCGTTCGTTTTTTTCCGGATTCGTTTAAATTCTTTACTTTTGTAATTCGGAAATTCGGATGCATCCGAATTTCCGAATAATGAAAAATTCGTCCGAATTTCGATTTGGAACGAAACGAAATGCACATGCCTAAAAATCATTCTTCATCTGTCGGGAGCAGAGAGGAGAGGGTGGAGAGGCAGCAGTTACAGTATGTGAGAGCTGATTGGAGGAAAGGAAAACACCCCCCTCCACACAGAAGGACTGTGTTCTGAATAGACAAGCTCCGCTCTGAGCTCCCTCCCCAACACAAATTTTATCTCATGTGTCAGGAAAAGTCTTAGAAGTGACTCGTGTTGATAACAGAGGAATGGAGCACCAGAGAAAAACTACACTTAAAGCTTTGGATAGGGATAAGTAAACACTACAGATATATGTGCTTTGCTCAGATTCCATGACTGAACAAGCTGAAGTTAGAAGCTGATAGGCTACCCTGCAGAGCTGCACCAGATTTCGCACTCTCCAGTTTTAGTAAATCAAACCCAAAGTCTGGTTGGCAAAGCCTGACTAGGCAGCTCTCATGTATCTGGGTCCTCAAGAAGTACCCTGGGTGGAAATCTATAGAGAAGAAAAAATGAGAGCATCATGCCACTGGTTTTAGAGTCTGAAAATACATTTCTTGTCTTTTTATACATAATAAAGATAACATAGAATAAAACAGTCAACATATTTTTTTAGGTTAAGAACAGCCCCTTTCATCATTGCTTTAGAAGTTGCATATGCATAAATGGCTGGACTCTGAACTCTTAACACACAAAAAAAATCAGCCCAAGAGAAATTACTTACTATTAATCTAATGTGTCCCTAGCTTCTGTTTTTCTTGAAATCTTCCTACCAATGCTGCTCCTAGGGGCATCTGGCTTTTATTTTTATCTGCCTCTAAATGCCCCTGCATGTTAGCCTATGTGTCCATGCACACTTAGGCTTTTTAGAAGAGTTTAGAGGCAGGAGTAGCAGAGTTTTGAAAGAAAAAATGCTTGACACTTCTAAACACATCTTAACTCATCTAAATGTGCGTTAACACTAGGCATGTTTAGGACTTGAACGTTAATTTTAATGGCCAAATAATATTATTATTCTGGCCAATGAGATGAATTAACGCCCAAGCACAAGACATGGCTAAATGCGCCTAAATGCATCATACGCTTACTTACAAGCACCAAGTGTTTTTTTCTGCCAAAATGCCCCTGCCAGGAGGACAGACATCTAGGGGAGATAGAAAAATGTCCAGTGTGCTTGAGGCCAAAAAATGAAATCTAAACCTTACTTTGTACTGTGGATAATACAGCTGTACTAGAAGCATGCCATTGGTAAATAAATGGAACAGTAAGTATACTTTATACTGCTGATCTAAAGGGCTCCATCACACTTGTATGCTGTAGTTACAATGTAACACACTTTAAGCCTAGAGTCATTAAAAAAAAAAAAAAACTTGCAAAATTATCCTTTATTGGTTCGTATGCTTTTGTAGAGCTTTTATAAAAATATTTCACCATATTACAATAAATAGAATTACACATAATGTCTGTTTAGAAAAATGTTTCCACAAGTTATGCTAAGAGGAAATAAAATAACAAATATGGAAAACCAGCATCTACTACAAGACAGACTTCAACAATGTTCACATTTTCAGTTCAGTTTTATTCTTTTATACTTAGTATCTGGTGCAGGAGTTCAATCATTTGATGTATTTCATACAAGAGTTGAGAATTTCAATTCCATGAAGTTCCCGAAGTTGTGTCAGGTACCTGACAAAAAAAAAAGTATCATGAAAATTCTATGTTTAAGTTCTTTTTATTCATTTAACAAAGAATTACAAAACAAAATGCATCACCATAAGGTACATTCTAAAGTACAAAAGACATTAAGATGTCAGACACCACATAACATGAATACAATAACCTACATCTGTATAAAAGGTGTATCTTCTAGAACCTTATCATAATTACCAAATAATGAAAATTATTTTTCTGTTTCATAATAGTTTTAACATTGCACTGATAGAACACATTCTATTGGAAACATGCTAGCCTCAGCTTATGTAAAAGCATTTATACAAAAGCTATTTGTACAGTAAAGTACAAAATATAGATTTTTAGAATTACATGATTTGTCCTTGAAATAGGAGCTTATTGCTTTTTTTAAATATATATCTGACTTACTAACCTGTTCTATATAATAGAGAATGTACTAACTGTTCCCAGTGCAGATGTAAAATAAAAGACAGAGTTAGCTGTTTACATTTATTATTCCATAGGTACTACATGTGCAAATGTGGAATCTCTCAAAATCACAGACACATTTGCTTAGCTTTTAGTAATATAGTCATGCACATGATGCAGAAGCCACCTATACCAATATTGCAGAACAGACAATACAATCATAAGACAAAATCACTTAAATAGTAGCCCACCCATTTGTGAGTCATTGTAAACTCATCTGTTCTTTACACATAGAGGTGCTTTTTCTTCTCAACCTTTTTACCCTGGAGGAACCCAGGTCTTGGGGAACCTCTGCTAAGACTAATTAACTGGGGGGTACATTGGAAAATGTCTATTATATTGGTTGGGTGAATGTCCCCTTACAGTAGTGGTCAGAATGTCACTGTTACAGTTAGATTAAAGGATCATTGATGTCATGCTGTTGACACCAACAAATGGGAGGTCAATTAGCCACAGCTCAATGAACCCCTAGGAACCTCTGGAAAACCCTACCTGAGAATGGTTGCTCTGCAGGTTTTCTCATATGTTCCAATGCATATGGCAGCCATGATCAAGTTTTAAAGCAAATATATAAAATGTGAAACAAAAGTGTCACAATACCCAGATAAACCCTCCCACCTTTTAGCTCATTAGTGGGGTTTTAAATTACAGCAGTGCTCTTTAACCGCTTGCTGATGTACCCGTACGTCACTCTATTATTGGCGGCTAGCGAGCACGTGCTTGGCGCCATGGGAGCATGCCTGTGGGTCTCGCGGACTCCATGTCCGCCGGTGGCCCACGATCGTGGCATGGGGAAAAATAAGTAAAGGTGAAACAATCATCAGTGATAAACTAATAATAATATTCCACAGCAGCACAAAAGTTTCAAAATTTGTGAAAACAATATATAAAGTGAACAAAATTGTGTATATATAGGCAAACATATAAGTGAACTCCTAATGTATAACTTTATATCTAAAGTATAGGCTTATAAGTGGTTAATATTACAGGCGGCTAAATGCCCACAACCCCGACCTGAGTTCAGGTTTCTGAGTGTTAATGGGATAGATGGATAAGGACCTGAGTATTGCAGCATGGCCGTACATTTAAAAAGAATGGCCAGCGATGGGTTAAGGATGAGGCAGAGGAGGATAGCTAAGACAGATTGCTGTGCCATGTATCACCCGCTGTGACGTAGATATAACGAAAGTCATCAGGCGTGGCTACGCGGTAACCGGATGTGAAGTACTAAAGTCAGGAGAATGAGTGGCGTGGTCTGTATAGTGGTCACACCAGCGTGGAGATGGTAAGATGACTATAGGACTGCTACCAGACTTCTTTTTATTTACAATGCAGGATTGTAATGTTTTACATGTAAGTGAATATCTTTTATTTGAATAAATTACTTGTGTTTGAAGTAATACACTATTGGAGGCTTTCTTTTTGTGTTCATATACTTGATGAGATATAAGGTTATAAGGAAGGTGGAGTAGTGAGCTGGATTCCTTATAAGGGAATAACATCTACTTTTAAGCGCTATTGCCTACCCATAAGCATAGGGGGGCAATATGGTCTGGTGTGTTTTATTCCTAAGGAAGATGTGATCACAGTATCACAGTGGTGGATTCAAGGTGTCACGTTGGAGACAAGATTTCACACTTGTGTGTGATGATCACACATACTGTACTTTATATTGTGGGACATATATATAATATAATTTTTCTGTACTATTTCATTTGGACCCACTCCTTTTTTGGATATGTTCAATTTTGCAGGAGTTCACTTATACACACTATATTACCAAAAATATTGAGACGCCTGCACATGAACTTTAATGGCATCCCAGTCTTATGCCCCGTACAACCGGTCGGACATTGTTCGGACATTTCGACAACAAAATCCTAGGATTTTTTCCGACGGATGTTGGCCCAAACTTGTCTTGCATACACATGGTTACACAAAGTTGTCGGAAAATCCGATCGTTCTAAACGCGGTGACGTAAAACACGTACGTCGGGACTATAAACGGGGCAGTGGCCAATAGCTATCATCTCTTTATTTATTCTGAGCATGCGTGGCACTTTGTCCGTCGGATTTGTGTACACACGATCGGAATTTCCGACAACAGATTTTGTTGTCGGAAAATTTTATATCCTGCTCTCAAACTTTGTGTGTCGGAAAATCTGATGGAAAATGTGTGATGGAGCCTACACACGGTCGGAATTTCCGACAACAAGGTCCTATCACACATTTTCTGTCGGAAAATCCGACCGTGGGTACAGGGCATTAGTCCGTAGGCTTCAATATTGAGTTGGCTCACCCTTTGCAGCTATGACAGCCAGGGCTGGCCCAAGACATTGTGCTGCCTGGGTCCAAGAATGAAATGCTGCCCCCCCCAAAAAAAATCATGCTCACCAAAAGGCCCCCTGTCAGAAAACATGAATCAGACTGAGGCAGAAGTACAGTTAAATCTCACTTGTTTAATAATAATAAAAAAAGGTAAACAGAGTCAACGTAGTCAAAACATAGCCAGAGTTCAGGACAGAGTCAGACAAGCCAAACCGTCAGGGAGCCAGAGATGAGCGTAGTAGAACAGCAAGCAAGATCTGGAGCCAGAAGGAATGTCAGCCAAGAAATTCTTTAATAGGAACACAGGAGAGCATCTCTAGAGATGTGACCAAGGCGAAGGTAGAGATCATCTGTGCTGGACGGCTTAAGTAGGCAGGATATCATCAACAGGTGAGTCACTTTGGAGAGATAGGAGCTGGCAATCAGCCGACAGTTGAGCGGCCAGCTCAGAGAAGGAAGGGCTGAGCTCAGCCCTGACACCCCCACATCTATTATTTCATATCATGATAAATAAAACTAAAAATTTAATTTATCGGGAAGTCAGATTTTGCACTAAACACATACATGTGAACCTAGGTTAAGGGCTAGTGTAGTATATAGACAGGCTAGGGTGGTATACAGACAGGCTAGGGTAGTATATAGACAGGCTAGTGTATACAGAGAGGCTAGGGTATACAGACAGGCTAGTGTATACAGAGAGGCTGGGGTATCCAAACAGGCTAGTGTATACAGACAGGCTAGTGTATACAGACAGGCTAGGGTATACAGACAGGCTAGGTATACAGACTCACCTGGCTCCACCCCTGCTCAGGAGCTTGTGTGAGAAATTTCCTCCCGCCTCTATCATATGAGTGGAGCAAGAGAGGAGACCCACTCTCACACTGATCTCTGGCTTCTGGCTGTCACTAAAGAATCAGGTGCAGATTCAGTGAGAGTGCCGCGGCTGTGCGGGACAGCGCTGTGTCAGGCAGCCCATGACACTCTCACTGAGTCTGCACTCATTGCAGACCGTGTAGGTAGTGGCGGTGCTGCTCTCCTCCCTCTCTCAAATTGGCACCTGGGTCCATTGGACCCACTGGGACCCATGGTAGGGCCGCCCTGATAACAGCTTCAACTCTTCAATGATGGCTTTTTGCACTGGTCCAAATCATTTGGTGAAGAGGGGATTATGGTGTGGAGTTGTTTTTCAGGGGTTGGGCTTGGCCCCTTAGTTTCAGTAAAGGTAACTCTTAAGGCGTCAGCATACCAAGACATTTTGGATGATTTCCTTTCTGTTCCAACATGACTGCGCACCAGTGTACAAAGCAAGGTCCATAAAGACATGGATGAGCGAGTTTGTGGTGGAGGATCTTGACTGACCTGAACAGAGTTCTGACTTCAACCCAATAGAACACCTTTGGGATGAATTAGACCTGAGACTGTGATCCAGGCCTTCTCATCCACATCAGTGCCTAACCTCACAAATGCGTTTCTGGAAGAATGGTCAAACATTCCCATAGACACACTCCTAAACCTTGTGGACAGCCTTCCCAGAAGAACTGAAGCTGTTATAGCTGCAAAGGGTGGGCCAACTCAATATTGAATCCTACCGACTAAGACTGGAATGCAATATATTGTTTTCACCAATTTTGAAAATGTTGCGCTGCTGTGGAATATTATTATTAGTTTATCACTGATGATTGTTTCACCTTAATTTATATGGTCTATGTAGCAAGCAGAGGCATAGCTAATATTATGTTTAATTAACAAGTATTAGGGCCTGTGCGTGGTGGAACACATTTATAAGGGCATTATTTGCACTTCTACACCATCTTTGGAATCATTTGTTTTTTGTCTATTAGATATAATAGACACACTGTCTACGCCACTGATTTCAGCTACCAGAGTCTTGCCATCTTCAGAAGTTTTCTGATGACTCTGTGGTAGTGGTATGTATCAGGGATGGGGAAGAGACTGTGGACTGTGGTGGAGAACTTTTTCACATGGTGTGAGGTTAATCATCTGCTAGCTGAGGTGTCCTTTTATGAAAGTGCGGTAAAATACCGCTT
This sequence comes from Aquarana catesbeiana, assembly GCF_042186555.1. Classification (NCBI taxonomy): domain Eukaryota; kingdom Metazoa; phylum Chordata; class Amphibia; order Anura; family Ranidae; genus Aquarana; species Aquarana catesbeiana. Next base: position 196,652,845 of record NC_133333.1, on the reverse strand, counting down.
TTCAGTTCTCAGGCATTCTCAGAGGAGATCGCTCTCCTCTGAGTGCCTGTTTATGAAAGTGTGTAGATCGCTTCTCATGTTGAGTTGAGGAGCGATCTACAAACGCCGGGAACTGCTGAGAATGGCTCCTCTCACTGTAATCTCGTGTGATATAGCGGGATTACAGTATGAGGAACCATAAAATACAAAAGTTTAACACAAATCAGCACACATTATTCCCCAACATATTAATAAAATAATAAAGATAAATTCCCCCTACACAATATACATTAACCTAATTATAAAAAAAACATTGTTTTTATCAATATTTAAAGATCATACATGTTCCTATTTAAATGTGAATGGTGTATAGTAAATGAATGTAATGCACATATGTAATGCAGCTATACACCATTCATATAAATGCAAAATACATTTATAATCATTAAAAAAATAATTTTAATAAAGTATACAAGTATAAATATTTATTAATAAATTAAAATAAAATATATTTCATTATAGATAAACATAAAAATTGATAAACTGGTGCGATGCGAGAACACTGCGAATCCACTGCGGGTTCCCGCATCGCACCGACTCGCATGTCAGTTCACACTGCCATATGCGAATCGCTGGGGAGTGTCAGTGCGATCTGCAAACTCGGACAGTAATCGAATCGCATGGGTGTGAACACCCATGCAATCCGATTCTGCTGTGGACCAAAAAAAGGGTCCTGTAAGAGTTTGGTCCGAGGGCAATGCAAATTTAGCAATATTATCTGTATGGCTGAAATCGCATCGCACAGAGATCGGATGTGATTTTGCACTGCGGTGCGAATCACATCCGATCTCGGACACCGCAGCAGTGGGAACTGGCCCTAAATCATATTGCATTTGCACCAAAATGGTACAGGACCCTTTATTTGGTCCGCACTGGAATCGGATCGCATGGGTGTGAACACCCATGCGATCCGATTCCTGCACCATTACATAGTTCGCACTGCGATCTGTGAAATGATCTGGGGGTGTCATTAACTTTACATTGACACCCGCAGTGGTGCGCAGATGTCAATGTAGGTGCGATGTGAAAACCCGCACAGGAATCACGCTGGTTCACGCATCGCACAAGTGTGAACCCAGCCAGAGACGTGAACATCTAAAAAAAAAAAAAAAAAATATATATATATATATATATATATATATACATATATATATATATATATATATATATAGATGTATATTTATATATATATATATGTGTATGTGTGTATGTGTATATATATATATATATATATATATATATATATGTGTGTGTGTATATGTATGTGTGTGTATATATATATATATATATATATATATATATATATATATATATATATATATATATATACACTATAAATTCCTATCCTGCTGGTTTTGGGGTGTGTAATGATGGGGAAGGTGTGCTCTGACTGTTTGGTGAAAGAAAGAAGTCAAAAGACTTCTTTCTTTCTCCAGAATATCAGCCAGTTTCAGGCTTCTCACTGATTCTCCACTTCTGAAATGGTGAATCAGAAAGTGAGAATTCTGTCACAGATCGCCAGTGAGGTGTGGAGATCGCACCTTCATAAACTGGCCGTTTCTGTGAATTCTCACTGTGCTGAGATAATCAGCGGAGAACATGTTCTCCGCTGATTATCTCAGTTTCATAAACTGGTAAAGCGCTGAGATCAGCGGTGAGACTCGGGATCGCTGCTGATCTCAGTTTCATAAAAGGACACCTGAATGTGAATAAGACAAAGGAGCTGGTTGTGGATTTCAGAAAGAGGAAGCCACCAGTGACCCCAATCCCTATCCAAGGAGTGGGTGTAGAGGTAGTAGACTGTTACAAGTATCTGGGGGTGCACATAGATAATAAGCTGGACTGGAGCAAGAACACTGAGGTGCTCTAGAGGAAAGGCCTTTTTGAGGTGACTGAGGTCCTTTAACATCTTCCGGATGATGCTGAACATGTTTTATGAGTCTGTGGTGGCAAGTACTCTCTCTCCTGTATGCATTGGCATGCTGGGGAAGCAGGCTTAAGGTGTTCAACACCAACAGATTCAACAAACTGATTCGCAAGTGATGTTGTTGGATTAGAATTGGATTCTTTTACAACAGTTTTGGAGGAGAATGTTGTTCAAGTTACGTTCTATCTTCAAAAACTCCTCACACCCACTCCACAATATGCTGGTCAGTCTGCTGAGTACCATCAGTGACAGATTGTTACACCCACAATGCACCACAGAAAATCATTTTTGCCTATGTTGATCAAGATATATAATTCTTTTCTGTGAGGGCTGGAGGTGAAGATTTAATTCTGGTTATTTATGATCAGGATTTTGTGTTATTTTTTATAGTATGTTGGTATTGTGTTGGATATTATCTGGAGTGGTGTTGGAGAAAGTGGTGTATTATTTGTATTTGGTAGTTCGCCTGTTATTTTAATCTGTGTGATTTTTTTTTTTCTATGTAGTATTTTAATTGTATGAATGTTTTATTTGTAGTATAGTTTTAATTGTATTATTTGGTGTTAATGTCTGTTATTGGTACTTTTGTTGTGTTTTTGCATCTTATTCAGTCTATTGTTGTGATCTTGTGTTGTCTTTGTTAAGTGTGTCTGTGTCGCAACAATTTTCCAATTTCCCTTTGGGATTAATAAAGTATTCTGTTTTCTGTATCTTTTACCTTGGTTCCATGGAGCACAGTTTCCCCAATGCTATGGCTGCATTCTGCTGCACTGAGGACCTCTTGGCATCACCGCCAGCATGGGTCAATAAAAGTTTCAGGATATCAGACTGGAGGAGGGAGGTAGCTGACCCTGGTACATCAAAGCAACAGCCCAAGCAAAGAGCTGTATTCCCAACAATGATCTCATCTTCAGATCGCAGCAGGTTTATCAAAGTTCTGAATCCTTAGGAGGAGAAAAAATATTTGGTTTGTATGAATGGCAAGATTTTCAAATTAATTTTTACAGGCACTTTGCTATCAGTCAGATCTATGAAGGCCCACAAGAAAAAAAAACCTTTATATACAATCTATTTATAATAAGTAGAATATGCAGTTGGAAAGTGTAAATCAGAGGTTCAGGGAAAAAAAAAGAAATTATCACCAAGAAGAAATCCATTAAAGGTAAAAATACAAGTTCACTGTCTTAACCAACCCAGTTGCTGTCTACAGTCTGTTCTGTTCGCAATTTAAAATTTTTGTTTTAACCTCACTTTTATTCCTGTGACATTTTTAATCTGGACTGTAAAGCCTCTTAACACATGGTATGATTGTTGGCAGGGGATTGTCTGTTGATTGTCTGTTGAAAGACTGTTGTCCTAAAATTTTACCGTTAGTATGCACCTTTTGACAATTGTTGTCCAACTTTCGGCCAACAAATGTTGGATGGCAGGCTAGGAAATGTCCAGGGGACAACGGTTTGACATCAGATTTTTGTATGGTCAGTACCCAAATCCGTCACACAAAAGTTGAAAGTACAAACGCGCATGCATCTCCAGGAAGGAAGACAGCCAGGAGGGCTGGAGAGTATTACAATCAGAGAAATGACAGGCATGCCTGAAGGGACTGGGTGCAAGCAGTCTGGGATGGATGCAGAGTCAATCTGGGAGGACTGTGGAGAAGTAGCCAGGAGGGCTAGTGAAATGCCTGAAGAGTTGGTACTGGGAGCAGTAGCCACAGGAATATGACAGCTAAGCACTAAGACCTTGCACTTGCTCTGGATCTGACTGAGTCTGTGTTGGATCACCTTTTCAGTGCTACCTGGTCCTGGGGGATGTAGTTTTACAAGCAAGATTGTGCTGGAGGTAGAAGTGGAGAAGTGTATATACAGTATCTCACAAAAGTGAGTACACCCCTTACAGCCCAGTCTCTGAAGGGAGGGGATCATGCTCTGCTTCTGTATGTCACAGTACATGTTGGCATTCATGGTTCCCTCAATGAACTGTAGCTCCCCAGTGCCAGCAGCACTCATGCAGCCCCAGACCATGACAAGCCCACCACCATGCTTGACTATAGGCAAGACACACTTGTCTTTGTACTTGTTTGCCGCCACACACGCTTGACACCATCTGAACCAAATAAGTTTATCTTGGTCTCATCAGACCACAGGTCATTGTTCCAGTAATCCCTTAGTCTGCTTGTTTTCAGCAAACTGTTTGGTCTTTCTTGTGCATAATCTTTAGAAAAGGCCTCCTTCGCGGATAACAGCCATGCAGACCAATTTGATGCAGTGTGCAGCGTATGGTCTGAGCACTGACAGGCTGACCCCCCCCCCCCCACCCCTTCAACCTCTGTAGCAATGCTGGCAGCACTCATACGTCTATTTCCCAAAGACAACCGCTGGATATGACACTGAGCATGTGCACTCAACCTCTTTGGTCGACCATGGCGAGGCCTGTTCTGAGTGGAACCTGTCCTGTTAAACTGCTGTATGATCTTGGCCACCGTGCTGCAGCTCAGTTTCAGGGTCTTGGCAACCTTCTTATAGGCTAGGCCATGTAGAGCAACATTTTTTTTTTTTTTTTTTTTCAGATCCTCAGAGAGTTCTTTGACATGAGGTGCCATGTTGAACTTCCAGTGACCAGTATGAGAGAGTAAGACCGATAACACCAAATTTAACACACCTGCTCCCCATTCACACCTGGGACCTTGTAACACTAACGAGTCACATGACACCGGAGAGGGAAATTGGTTAATTGGGCCCAATTTGGACATTTTCACTTAGGGGTGTACTCACTTTTGTTGCCAGTGGTTTAGCCATGAATGGCTGTGTGTTGAGTTATTTTGCAGGGACAGCAAATTTACACTGTTATACAAGCTGTACACTCACTACTTTACATTGTAGCAAAGTGTAATTTCTTCAGTGTTGTCACATGAAAAGATATAGTAAAATATTTACAAAAATGTGAGGGGTGTACTCACTTTTGTGAGATACTGTATATTGTGTGTATATAGTTGTGTCCCTGAAGGATTCTGTGTTGATCATGTGGGCATCCCATAATAATCCTGTTCCCTATCCAAGTTCAACTGACTCCAGCGTGTGGAAAATGTGTGTGCCTGGTTGTGCAGGGTGGGAAATAAGCATATTCACCAGGAGCTCCTAGTGGGGTAGCGCTACATACAAATTCAATTTTTTTAAGTATGGGCCTACTTTACTTTTTTGCTGGCCCAAAGCATAGAGTTATATTTGTAAAGCATTAAAGATTAGAATATTTTGTATGTTATCTGCAAAAATATACAAAAAGTAAAAATAAAAATTAGAGTGCTACAGAAAATTCCTTCTCGACTGTTCTTGTTGTAGCTTATGTAGTGACAGAACAAAGAAAGCTTCCACTGTATCACAGGAGATTTTTATCGGTTTATAGCTTGTTGTTTAACACATGCCAAGAAGGAGTAGATACACAAGTACTAAAATGCACCTGAGCTTGAGAATGGTAATTTTTTACAAAAAGGATTTACTAAAAATATATCAATATACAATCATAAAATATAACTTAGTTATATTCTGTGGCCAGTGAAAATACAAATTATGTTTATTGGATCTATTCCTGATCTCAATACCAGTATGTTAAACCCTCTCCATTACCAGCTAATTTTTCAGTTTTCAGTGCTGAGACCATTTAACTGACAACTACTGTCATGCAACACTGTATCCAAATGAATTGTATATCATTTTTTGAAACACATAGAGCTTTCTTTTGGTGTTATTTAATAACCACATGACTTTTTATTCTCTACTATTTAAAGAAAACACTTTGGGTTAAAAGGGTTTGCATTACTTTTTGTTATAAAACATATCAAATAAAAACACCAGGACAGTACATACTCCCACAGAAATGACCTCTTTAGGAAAAAGCAAACACCCCAAGGTAATCTGATTTTTTTGCCACAAATTCTGAAAATGAAAACACATGTTGATATTGAAGTGGTTAAGGTGTGCTTAGTCTCTGAAGCCCAGTGCAAGTCTTCCATTATTATTGGAAGAAGGTTCCCCAATGGATAAAATTGCAAAGCACTGAAATTGCATTGTGTGCAATGACAAGATGTCATGGATAAACACCCCAAAAAATTAAACCAGCCTCAAAACCATCCTATAATCAGTGATAGTCAGTGGCAATATAATCCCATCCAACGCAGCATTGGTGGTAATGACATCTTAACCCCCCAGAAAAAAAAAAAAAATACCACAATCATTGGTGGTCAGTGGCATTTTAAACCACCCCACCCCCATTATTGGTGGTTATAAGCACTTTAAATCCTTCCTAAACACTGGGTGGTCAGTTGCCTTTAAGCCCCCATCCACCTTGAAGTGCAGGATTTCATCAATGGATCAATTCACGAAATCCTCATTTCTTTCCTTCTCCTTCCTCCGTTGTTACCATTTACAGTAGTGATTTCTGTGATTAACCATGACAGTAATCGCAAGGCACAGAACAGCTCTGATCAGCTCTGTACCATTTGGATGTATTCTCCACCATCAATAACAGCAGGAGCAGCTGCATTGAACATATCTGGGTATGTGCAACCAGTTGAAAAAAGTTTGTTTTTAAATGGCCTGTCAGGGTAATCACTCACACTCTTTTACTACAACCGCTGGTATAAAGGAAGTTACAGCAGACCTTTCATCAGCATTAGACTCCCGGTAAGTTAATTTTGTGCCTCAAAGTGAAAAGTAACAAAAGTTATTTTACGAAGAAACTACCAAGGTAGCTGGCATGGGCGTCCACAGAACTTTTTTCAGGGGAAGTGGGCATCATTTTAAGGTCACACATGCTCTGCCCCTTTTTGACAATGTAATTAATGGGAGCGGCTTAGTCATTATCACATGAAGTGCAGGCATGTGCCCATCAAATGTGGCCTGTACACTACGGAGGGTGTACAATATGTGTATATAGAGGGGGTGGATGGTATTAGTATCTACAGGAAGGAAGGTGGGTGTATATATAGCTGTAATCAGGACAGATGATGTATATCTGCAGTCAGTGCTGATGGAGGAAGGTCTCTATATACAGGAAGGAAGGTGGGTATATACATCTACCTGTATATAGAGACCTTTCTCCATCACTGACTGCAGATATACCTGGTATTATATCATAATAATATCACATTAAATAAATCTAAAACCATTTTTGTCTATCTGTATTTTACTAATCCTCATTGCATATAATGAAATATTTTTTTTATACATCATTTTGTTAAATCTTAACTTTTATGTGATAAACACTCTTTTTTTAACTATGCTAAATCTGAAAATATTTTTTTACAATATTGATCATAGAAAAAAAACTAAGTCCTGTCCAGTCCTAGATATAAAGTGAAAACACACAAGAAATGATATTGAATAGATAGAGCATTGAGTCCCCTCCATGAGGACAATAACCTAAAGTGACAACATGAAAAGCCCAAGTGAATACACAATCTCCCTTATACTGTGTAATGTGGGAAACCCTTGACCATGGCAGCTCCACCACAAAACTATCTGCAGTCAGTGCTGATGGAGGAAGGTCTCTAAATACAGGAAGGAAGGTGGGTATATACAGCTACCTGTATATAGAGACCTTCCTCCATCATCACTGACTGAAGATATACATCATCTGTCCTGTATACAGCTATATATACAGGACAGATGGTATATATCTGCAGTTAGTGATGATGGAGGAATACAGGAATGAAGATGGGGGTGTATATAGCTGTATACCGGACAGATTATATGATTGTAACAAGCCCCTTGCTCGCTCGGTTCCACTCTCCCGACACTCCTCTGCAGCTATAGAATCAGATTGCAATGTCTGATGGTTCGGTCATCCAATGCTCCGGGACTAGAACTACAGCTCTGTGCCGTTCTAACCCAGTTGAGATAGCTCAGAACAAACACCAGGCAGGCTGTATGTACAGTAAGTTCAAACAGGAATCTCCTTTATTGCAAAACACAGGCTTTTATACACTCAAAGTGGACGTGCAGACCTCCTGCTCATATTACTCTAACAATACAGCTGTAACCTAATTAACCTAATTAACATGAGCTAATTAACTAATCCCTTTAGACAGCCTAGATGACTCAGACATGACCATTAGGCCAGACTGGCCGTCTTGTAGTTCAGAAAATCCAATCAACATTATCACAATCAACATAGACTCTTCTTCACACAATAGCAGAGTTAATTAACACAAATAACAATGGGGATCTAATGACTCTTAGATCCCATAGTAGACTTATTTACAATACACATTTTAGCAGACAATAGACAGGTGTTGGAATTTACATCAGCATCTCCTAACAGTATCTGTCCCAGCATTATGAATCAGCCACTATTCCAATATGGCAAATCCAGGGTCCCCAGACATACAGCTCACAAAGAGCACCGTTCCCCCAAATGCAAGGGCCCCCAATCGATCGGCAAGAGGCTAGCATACAGTCCCCTCCAAAAGTCTCTTTCCCGGCTAGGTCTGTCACAATGATCTTTCCTATATCTGGTACCCCCCTTCACTGATCATACCTGTATGCACTCAGCTGCCCCCCCTCATCTCTTTATATGTCAGGCCCACACACACACAGCTCTGCCCCCCCGTACACAAACAGCCTCCTCCCTTTACTTGTACTCACAGCCCCCCACTTGTAAGGTGGTCTTCCTTCTCCCAGGTCCTGTTTCCACATGTCCCTGTGAAAATAAATTACAGCACACACGAGGGGCGCACATACAAAACGCAGTCAGAGGTGGCAGTAAAGAGCTCTGTAAGCCCAATGACACAGATACAGATCAGCAGCAGCTGTGGAGCCGCCTCGCACAAACACAGAGAGCAAGCACAGCTACAGATGTGGCCACGGCAGACCCTTGCCAATGTCAGGGGAGGCGACTCGCCCCTCTTTTTCCCTTACCTGTGGATGCCCATGGTAACTGGTTACATGACAAAACATCAGCCTGAACTCTTATTTTTACATTCAGCATAGATCTTGTGCTTAAATTCTTAAAAGTTTGATCATATAACCAGCTTTAATATTCAATCTTTTGCCACAAGGTTAGAAAAGGGGTGTTAAATCATTAATTAGTACCATCATCCTTTGAATGAATAGAGCAATGTTGGGTTGAAAGAGCAGACAGTAAGGACCTCTCCAATTGGATCCAATCTCTTTCAGAATTAATAGGACTATTGCGGTACCAAAGGGGTATAGACAAGAGTATTAAAAATTGTATAGTTTATTCAAAATAGGGATAAAAAAGTCCTACAGAGGACACAATATGAACAATAGCAACATAACACAATCATACAATAATTGTTACAGCAATATTGACAATCGAATTATATAAATAGTGCCTCCATAGACACATAGAGGCAAGTTATGTGGTACTTGCAGACGTGACCTCTACAGTTTCGCGGTTAAAAGCCGCTTCTTCAGGAGGCGTCTTTTTAGTACATACTCTACAAAATAGCAAACATAAAAATATCAACATTGCAATACATGAAAAGGGAAAACACATATACAAAAAAATACATTTGTTTTGGAGAAAATAATCGTTATTAAATGTTGCACTCACCAACCTACACCCACAAGGGGTTTGGAGCGATACTGTGAGACGCCCACAAAAGGGCAATCCCCCGGGGGCAGGCCAGGGGGGCACTAAGATGGTACTAGTATGAAAAAATATAGAAAATAAAGTATAAAAAATAAGCAAATGGGGTTCTATTAAATAAAAGAAACACCCAGGTGCATATAGTTGTGGTGGAAGGTGGTGAACAAGGGGATGGAAGGAGGGGAGGAAAAAAGGGGAGGGAGAAAAAGGGGGGAGGAGAAGAAAAGAAAAAAAAAGAGAGAAAGAGAGAAAAAAAGAAAAAAAGGGGGGAATAGGGGGGAAAAGGAGGGAGGGGAAAGCGTGGGGAGGGGAGGGGAGGGGAAGGAAAGGGAGGGGGGGAGGAAGGGAAGGGGAATGGAAAAGGGGGGGAAGAGGAGGGAGGGATGGGGAAAAGAGGAGGGGGGAAAAGGGGGAGAAGAGGAGGGAGGGATGGGGAAAAGAGGAGGGGGGGAAGGGGGAGGGATGGGGAAGAGGGGAAAAAAGAGAAGAGGGGGGAAAAAAAGAAGGGGAGGGAAAGGAGGGAAAGGAAGGGAAGGGAGGTCCATCACCTGACCAATATGGTAAAAGAAGTGAAGATGTTTAGAAGAGTGGGGGTTAATATCAAAGGATATACCCACCGTTACTGTGAAGTTAAAACCATTAGCAAATTTGATGGCTATCCACACCCAGGGTATATGAAGGGTAAAACGACAATGCACTAGAGGGACCAGGCAGCCAAAACATACAGGGTCCCTGAGAATAAAGAGATAAGTTTGAGTTGTGTCAGGTTTGCTGCATCTCTCTGCCCTGGAAAGAATAGCTACTTTCAGGCAGAGGAGAGAGGGAATATAACACCACATAGTATCATAGAATCCCCCCTCCCCACACATAAGAGACGTGATGGGTACTTACAATTTAGCAGCTGGCGTGAATGGACTACAGGGTGTGTGCCTCTTTGGCAGACAGCTGAATCTTCTGCCTTAAATGCCCCCAACCCGGAAGTTAAACGGCGCTGAGGACAACAGCTGCCGTCTCTTCCGGGTCCTATCCTCCTCTACTGCGCGGGCTTGCTATCCTCCGGCAGTGGGAGGGGCTCTTACTATATAATACTAATAATAATACTCTTGTCTATACCCCTTTGGTACCACAATAGTCCTATTAATTCTGAAAGAGATTGGATCCAATTGGAGAGGTCCTTATTGTCTGCTCTTTCAACCCAACATATAACCAGCTTTGGTGGAATTACAGGAAAGAGGTTTTTGCAGATGAAGTATTTAATGGCTTTTGTTAGTTTTTATGACTTTACAGGAGCACACAGGTTAGGGTAGCAGGGTAAAGATCTTACATTGAAGATAGGTCCATTTTAAAGGGGACCTGAACTTATCAAATCTTTTATTCCCCTTCTCCCTTGGTTTTCCCAGACCACAGTCAGGTAGTATTTAGAGTTTATGAAGTGCTCTTGGTAGTGTCCAATGTTAGATATGTGCACTGGATTGGGCCATAGAGAACAATGGTGGTCACACACACACCAAAGATTGAGACAGTCATCATGCTGTATTTCTGCTATATGTCTGGACTACAACAATGCCGCCAACTGTAAACACCACCGGCCCTGGGTGCATGCAGGAATGTCTGCATTTAAGGTCAATAATTCTAAAGCTGTTCATACATGGATCAAAATTTTTATCAATGTATGAGCAGACTGAATGTACCAATCAACTTCATTACCACCTGCCTGCCAAGTTTTTCCAGATCGATCAGTGCCGCCCACTATAGCTGGCAGCACTAATCTGTGTATTCTGATAGTGGAGCAGTCTCTTCACTGTCAGAATACAAAGACACAGCGGGAGGATTACCCCATTTACTTTGAATGTGCGGATGAGGGTAATTTTTTTTTCGTTTAACCCGCTTGTTAAAAAAAAATAAAAAATAAATCACACATGGGCTGCTTAAGAGTGGTTTTGATAAAGGGTGTATTTTAAGGAAGTTATTTAGTTTACAATTGTGCTTACCGTATAAGCTAGGGCTTGTAAGATAACTCATTAAAATGCATATACAGAGCCTTGAAAAAGTATTCACACCCTTTGGAATTTTTCCACATTTTCTCATGTTACAACCAAAACGTAAATGTATTTTATTGGAGTGTTATGTGATAGACCAACACAAAGTGGCACATAATTTGGAAGTGGAAGGAAAATAATGATACATTTTTTTACAAATAATTATCTTAAAAGTGTGGCATGCATTTGTATTTAGCCCCCCTGAGTCAATACTTTGTAGAACCACCTTTCGCTGCAATTACATCTGCAAGTCATTTTGGGTATATCGCTACCAGTTTTGCACATCTAGAGAGTGACATTTCTGCCCAGTCTTCTTTGCAAAATAGCTCAAGCTCTGTCAGTTTCGAGTGAGAGTGTCTGTGAACAGCAATTTTCAAGTTTTGCCACAGGTTCTCAATTGGATTTAGGTCTGGACTTTTACTGGGCCATTCTAACACATGAAAACCATTCCATTGTAGCTCTGGCTGTATGTTTAGGGTCATTGTCCTGCTGAAAGGTGCACCTCTGCCCCAGTCTCAAGTCTTTTGCAGAATCTAACAGGTTTTCTTCTTAAGATAGCCCTGTATTTGGCTCCATCCATCTTCCCATCAACTCTGACCAGCTTCCCTGTCCCTGCTCAAGAAAAGCATCCCCACAACATGATGCTGCCACCAGCATGTTTCACAGTGGGGATGGTGTGTTCAGGGTGATGTGCAGTGTTATTTTTCTGCCACACATAACGTTTTGCTCACCTGACCAGAGCACCTTCTTCCACATGTTTGCTGTGTCCCCCACATGGCTTTTCGCAGACTGCAAACAGGACTTCTTATGGCTTTTTTAACAAAGGCTTTCTTCCCACAGCTCTCCCACCTGAGCTGTAGATCTCTTTAGCTCTTCCAGAGTTACCAAAGACCTCTTGGTTGCTTCTCTGATTAATGCTCTCCTTGCCCAGTCTGTCAGATCAGGGGGACGGCCATGTCTTTTTAGGTTTGCAGTTGTGCCACACTCTTTCCATTTTTAGATGATGAATTGAACACTGCTCCATGAGATGATCAAAGCTTGCAATAAACTTCTCCACAACTTTATCCCTCACCTGTCTGGTGTGATCCTTGGGCTTCATGATGCTGTTTGTTCACTGAAGTTCTCTAACAAACCTCTGAGGGGTTCGCAGAATGACTGAGATTAGACTACACACAGGTGGACTCTATTTACTAATTAGGTGGCTTCTGAAGGCAATTGGTTCCACTAGATTTTAGTTAGGGGTATCAGAGTAAAGGGGGCTGAATACAAATGCATGCCACACTTTTCAGATATTTGTTTGTAAAAAAAATTGAAAACCATTTATCATTTTTTCATTCAAATTCACAATTATGTGACACTTTGTGTTGGTCTATCACATCAAATCCCAATAAAATATATTTTTGGCTGTAACATGACAAAATGTGGAAAATTTCAAGGGGTGTGAATACAAGGCACTGTGTAGCCAAAACTTCACTTTTTCTAGTTTTGGATTAGGGAAAAGTTAAACCCCCCTACCAGATATTATTTTGCTGTCTGCATCCTCCTGGGGAGATTTCCCATTATTTCCTGTACTGGAGACTCAATAGGAGATTAGGATAAAACTCCCCAAAGTGAGGTTATTTCCCCTCATAGACAGTTGTCACTGGAACATTTGCCCCATTGGCTATTTTCCCCCTTAACGCTTGTTCAATTTTCCCTCACTTTCTGTCTCAGTGGCAATGGTCAGCGGGACAAATAGAAAGGAAAATTGCCCCAATAGGGACACAGACAAAAAAAATAACCTAACCATAAAAAGTTTTGTCTTTGCATATGCTTGAAATTCAAATACTGCACTATTATCATTTTACAATATCCCAGTGACATTTTTAACCACTTCAATACCAGGCACTTTCCCCCCCTTCTTGCCCAAGCCAATTTTCAGCTTTCAGTGCTGTCTCTTTTTAAATGACAATTGCACAGTCATGCAACACTGTCCCAAAACTAAATTTTTATAATTTTGTTCCCAAAAATAGAGCTTTCTTTTGGTGGCATTTGATCACCTCTGGGGTTTTTATTTTTTGATAAACAAATAAAAAAAGACCAAAAATAATGAAAAAAAAATATGTTTTTCTTAACTTCTGTTATAAAATTTTGTAAATAAGTATGTTTTCTCCTTTACTAATGGGCACTGATAAGACGGCACTGATGGGCACTGATGAGGTAGCACTGATGGGCACTAATATGCAGCACTGATGGGCACTAATAGGTGGCACTGATATGCGGCATTAATGGGCATTGATAGGCGGCACTGATGGGCACTCATGGATGGCACTGATGAGCACTGAAAGGCTTCACTAATGGGTACTTATGGGTGGCACTGATAGGTGGCACTGATGGGCAAAGATAGGTGGTACTGATGGGCACGGATGGGCACTGATAGGTGGTACTGGACACTGATATGGGTGGCACTGATGAACACTGATGTGTGGCACTGATAGACATTACTGTAAAGGAGGCACTGGCAGGCATTACTGATGGGCACAGATTGACATCATTTTTAGGCACAGATTGACATAATTTTTGGGCACAGATTGGCATCCCTGTTGGCTATGAGTGGTGGTCATCCCTAGTGGTCCTGGTGGTGTCCCTGGTGGTCCTGGGTGGGCATCCTCGGGGGGGGACTGCGCTGATAATCAATCAGCACAGACTCCCCCTGTCAGGAGAGCAGCCGTTCGTTTCTCCTCTACTCGCTCCTGTCAGACGCGAGTGAGGAAAAGCCAACATGATTAGCTATGGACACAGCTGATCACGTGGTAAAGAGTCTCCGTCAGAGACTCTACCGAGAGCGGTGTTGTGGTATGTCAGACTGACATGCAGCACCACCGATCGCCGGGCTACGTGCCCCCGTGTGCGCCCTGCTTGCTATCCTGAAAGATGTCATATAATGTGGGGAGGGGTAGGACGGAGCTGTCAGCAGAGAAGGGGGTGATACACACCACACCGCACGCCATACGAGCCGTGGTTTATACATCATACCTTAGATAGTTTGGTGCACTAAAGCACCCGCAGATTGTGAGTACCCTCCTGGAGGAATATCTTTTTCTTTTAATAAATCCCTAGCTGTATTACACCATGGAGCTTTCTCTTTCGTTTATATGAATGTCATTTGGTTTTACCTGAGAGGATTGGAATACACACCAACGTACCCTGAATGAGCCCAGGAGTGGCTCCAATGCATGTTAGACACCGTTTAACTACCGTGTCACACGCTTAGAGGTGAGCGCAAGCACAATTGGGTGACCACAGGAGAGCACATTAAGCATGTTGTGATATGGACACCATTTAGGAGACGCATGATGGACACTTAATTTTTGGACACTGAATATTTGCACTTTATGTTCCGGTTTTAATCAGCCGATTATATTTTGATTGGACACTTGATTGTCACAAGAACAGCACTTGGATTTTACGTTTATAGCTATATTTATATATTTTTCCTTTTTGCATGATGCACTTTTGAGGATTTTTTATATAAGGATTGCACTTATTATATGTATATTCATATGTATATGTCTTTATTGGCACAATAATTATGGTGTTATTAGAAATATTTTTGCACTATCTTTCTTTTTTATATACATTTTAGCGTAGACACAATTGGTTATATATATTTCAAATACACGGAGTGAAACGTGGTGAAGTGTTTGCTGCTTATAAATATTTGACTTACACTATAGAGGCATTGGTCCACTTGTGGCTCGCAAGATCCCCACGTAATTAGCGGTGTTGTGGTATGTCAGACTGACATGCAGCACCACCGATCGCC
This sequence comes from Aquarana catesbeiana, assembly GCF_042186555.1. Taxonomy (NCBI): domain Eukaryota; kingdom Metazoa; phylum Chordata; class Amphibia; order Anura; family Ranidae; genus Aquarana; species Aquarana catesbeiana. The sequence goes on along the minus strand of NC_133333.1, from coordinate 196,637,427 downwards.
GGGCTACGTGCCCCCGTGTGCGCCCTGCTTGTTATCCTGAAAGATGTCATATGATGTCATATTGTTGGGTTGGGATAACGGAATCACTATCAATATCCAGTAACTAATTTCAAATACTTTAAGCACTTCCCGCCCGGCCTATAGCAAAATGACGGCTGGGCGGGAAGTGGTTAAAGTATTTCAAATTATTATTGATTGATTATCTATAATGCAGTATAAATATTTCTCCTAAAAATAAATTACAGCTTTGAGGCACAAAGGGAATTTTGTTTTCCTTCATTCTAGAAATAACTAGTGTATTAGCTGTGATCACTCATACCATAGCGAAACGACAAGCAAGCTGTTCTCTCTCAGTTGTTATTCAACGCCGTCAGACAGAGCATGCTGGGATGATGGTACAATAGTTGAGTGGGCTAGCAAAGCATGTGGGCAAACATAATTTAAAACCAGCTGGAGAGACATAGGCTGCCTGTCTATCTCATAGGACCATGCCAGCAAATGCAACAACGTACACTATAATTCTGCATTTTAGATACCTGGATCAGGACTTCAAATTCCAGCATTACTTATTGCAGTTTTTTTTTTTTTGTTTCAATATTTTTATTGAGGTTTTTCAGAGTAAAGAGCTTTACAAACATTCATACCTGGTATATTCCATATCCTATAAATGTGATGATGGTACACAGCTAAACTTAAATATTTCAGATTTTTAGAAAACAAATAGAGCTGGGCAACGAAAAGGATACAGCACCGGGAACAAGAAACCCTGTGACAGTCTGCTGAATATGCCGGATATGCCTCCAGTCCACCCATCCACCCCACTTGGGAACTAACTGTGGACAGGTAGGGGCACATTCAACCAGCTCCCAGTCCTTTATCCCTTCCCTCCCCCAATTAGTGTATTAGTCATAAAACAAGAAATAGTTGCAGTTCATAATAACAATAAGTTGTAAACTAGAGAAACAGCAGAACTTCTCATCTAAAACTTGTTTTTATCTAAAAACCTTCAAATTTAATTATTTATAACCAGCACTGATCTCTTGTTGGTTGTTCATTCATTTAAGCATGACTAAGGACCATAACTGGGGAGCCTAGACCTCTTTATGGTGAGAAAGATACGGGAAGGGGGAGTGGAGGTAGGCGAGATATTCTTGAATCAGTGAATGCGTGAATGCATCTGGAGGTATTTGAAATCATCTCATATGTATGTTGCATTTAGGGAGTGCTCATATGTATCTTTAATGTAGCCATTCTAGAGTAATAACGAGAGTTCAGGGAGGATAGAGGGAGGAGGCGGGGGATATGTTGAGTTGTAGCCTTCTATTTTGCTGCTTCCTCATATTGAGGTCTCTCATGTCCTCAGGTCAAGATCTATTGATTGCTCGTCGATTCTTTATGAATGTGGGTGTAAATATGTTCCCAGTCCCCTACTGAAAGGTCTACCGCTAGTTCCCCTTCCCAGTGTTGGCTAATTTTGTTCATTTTAGGATTGCAATCAGCGCACATGAGTGAGTAGAGATCTGGGATCATGTGTCTTTGGGGCTCAGATCTGGAACAGAGTGTTTCAAAAGGGGTGCGATCTCTACACCATGTGGATGATGGTTTGGCGCTATTCAGAAAGTGACTAATCTGTAGGTATTTGAAGAGAAAATAGATTGGTCAGGGAATCTAGATGGGAGGGCACTGAATTGTAAAAGCTTGCCTTTTTCAAAGAAGTTTTCAGCCTGGATAGAAGTCTCTGGGATTCTGTGGTTTGTGGTGTGATCAGGGAGATCGGGGGGAAACTCTGAGTTACAGTAGATTGGAGAAAGAAGCAAGATTACATTTTTTACACGCTGCCCTAAAGCTTTGTAGCGTAGGGTCAATTATAGGGTGATTAGGACTCTCCTTTGGGATTAGACTCGACGTGATCCATGGTAAAAGGCGAATTTGCAATTGGGAAAATGATTCCTCGAGTTTAATCCAGTCTTTAGTATTGGTATGGACATGCCAGTCTATCACTCTGGTCAGATGGCATGACCAATAGTATTTATGTAAGTTTGGGAGGCCAATCCCCCCTTTCAAATTAGGAGTCACTGAGCTATCCCAGCCCAGCCGAGGATGCTTGAATAGCCAGAAGAAGTTCCTGCAAATCTGTCTGTATGAGGAAAAGAATCCCGTGGGAATTTTAACTGGCAGGGTTTGTAAGAGGTATAGGATTCTTGTGCAGTGCTCAGCCGTGTTTATAATATACTGTATGTAAGTGTTATATACGTCCAAGTGTAGACTAGGTTTTTTTAAATACCGTGTAAAATCTAAGTACTGTGCTCAACCGTGTTTATGTGTTTGTAATACATTTAGATGTTATGTATGTACTGCTCTCCTTAAACTCTCAAATGACCTACTAATGGCTAAAGCCAATGGACACTATTCTGTACTACTTCTCCTGGATCTCTCTGCTGCCTTTGACACAGTGGACCACCCACTCCTCCTCGAAAAACTCCACTCCTTTGGTCTCCGCGACTGCACTCTTCGCTGGTTCTCATCCTACCTATCCCACCGCTCCTTCAGTGTCACTTACAACTCTACTTCCTCTTCTCCTCTTCCTTTTTCCGTTGGGGTCCCCCAAGGTTCTGTTCTCGGACCTCTCCTTTTCTCAATCTACACCACCTCCTTGGGTCAGTTGATTGCCTCCCACGGCTTTAAATATCATCTCTACGCTGATGACACCCAAATCTATCTCTCCACCCCCCAGCTCTCTCCATCTGTCTCCTCACGCATTACCAACTTATTAGCAGACATATCAGCCTGGATGTCGCATCACTTTCTCAAACTCAACCTATCCAAAACCAAGCTCATGATATTTCCTCCCTCAGGTGCCACTTCCCCTGATCTCCCTGTCAAGATCAACGGCTCAACTATCAACCCATCTCGCCACGCCAAGGTCCTAGGTGTAATCCTGGACTCTGAACTAACCTTTCGACCCCACATTCTATCACTATCCAAAGCTTGCCGCCTCTGTCTTCGCAACATCTCCAAGATACGCCCCTTCCTAACCATTGACACCACAAAGCTTCTAATCCACTCCCTGGTCATCTCCCGCCTTGACTACTGCAACTCCCTCCTCATTGGTTTACCTCTAAATAGGCTATCCCCACTTCAGTCCATCATGAACGCTGCGGCCAGGCTCATCCACCACACAAACCGCTCAGCGTCTGCTACACCCCTCTGCCAATCCCTCCATTGGCTGCCACTCAGTCACCGAATTAAATTCAAGATACTAACTATAACTTACAAAGCCATCCACAACTTGGCCCCTAGCTACATCTCTAACCTAGTCACAAAATACCAACCTAATCGTTCTCTTCGTTCCTCCCAAGACCTCCTGCTCTCAAACTCCCTTGTCACCTCATCCCATGCTCGCCTTCAGGACTTCTCCAGAGCCTCCCCCATCCTCTGGAATGCTCTACCCCAATCCGTCCGATTTTCTCCTACTTTATCCACTTTCAGACGATCCCTGAAAACTCATCTCTTCAGAGAAGCCTATCTGGCCCCCACCTAACAACTGTACATTTATCTTCTCAATCAGCACATCACCCACAGTTATTACCTCTTGTATCTCTTGACCTCCCCTCTTAGATTGTAAGCTCTAAGGAGCAGGGCCCTCTGATTCCTACTGTATCAAATTGTATTGTACTTGTACTGTCTACCCTCAAGTTGTAAAGCGCTACGTAAACTGTTGGCGCTATATAAATACTGTATAATAATAATAATAATAATGTCCAAGTGTGGAACAGGTAAAAATAAATAAATTAGTATTTGGGGCTTTTAGATTATAGTGTTTAAAGTAAAATTGGATGAACTGTTCGGCTATCCCTTGGGATGTGGTTATTTTATTTCCCCGGGGGTCTGCGATCGAGTGAACCGTTGTCACTACCTTTTTAGTTTGGACGGCTCTGGCCAGCAAATTCCCTGATTTATTTCCGAATTCATAAAATAGTCTCTGCGTTGGCACATATTTTTGTTTAATTATTTCCCCTAGCTCCTCTAGTAATTCTTGTTGTGTCTGTATTAAATCATTTAGTGTTTTTGTGGCTAATGATTGTGCAATTTTTCTGACAACAGCTCTTCAATGCATACTTGGAGGGCTTTCCTCTGTTTGGAAGCCAGGGAAAGGAGTTCTCCTCTTATAACACATTTGTGCACTGCCATTGAGTCAAGGAAGCGATCTCTGTGGAATTGTCCTTGCAAAAATATTGCAGTAAGCCTGTGTTGATGGTCTCCAATGTGTCAGGATTGTTTAGGAGGGAATTTTCGAGGCACCATATCATTAATCTCATGGTTGTGGTTGGAAATGTTAGGGTCGTGGAGATGGGATTATGATCTGATAGAAGCATTGGGTCTACAGATGCGCTTAGAAGGGATGGGAGATCCTCATGCGTAATAAAGAGATAATCAATTCTAGTGTATCTGTTATGTGTTGCCAAAAAATATGTGAAATCTTTAGGTGTTGGAATGTAAGGTGCGCCAAGTTTCGTGAAGCATTAAGTTGCTGATTTGTGTCTTGATCGCTTTGAGGGCTCTATATGGCACTGGGGAGGAGCCAGAGGAAGTATCCTGTGTTGAGGTAAGAGCCAAGTTAAAGTCCCCCCTAAGATCAGTATTTTCCATCTTGGAAGGATGTGAGGAGTTGTAGAGTGTTTCGGAAGAAAGTAACTTGGAGCTTATTGGGTGCGTATAGTTTAACTAGAGTAATAGGTTTGCTGAAGAGTTTCCCTTTAAGGAATATATAACGACCATGTACATCTTTCTGGGTTTCCTGTATTTGTAGAGGGCAATTCTTGGATATTAGGATGGATACTCCCTTGGATTTAGATTCTTTATTGGTGGTGTGGAAAGCTGATCTAAAATTAGTTTCTTGAAGGAATACAGCATCTGCTTTATGTTTTTCTACAGTTAAAAAGAGTTTGGAGCATTTTTTGGACGTGTTTAGCCCCCATGCATTTAGCGAATAGACCTTGACCTGAGGTTGATGATTTACGGAGCTGTGTTGCATCCTGGTGAAGTTGTCCGTGAGTTCGTAGATAACGGTGTGGAGGATACAGGGATAGGAAAGAAGAGTGGGGAGGGGAATAGAGGGGGTGGAGAAAGAGAAAAGAATTTCTCCTTCTACTAATGTATATCTGACGACAGGGTAACCAGCCCTCCTGTCCTGGATTGACAATTGTTGGAGTGGTACAGTGTATAGATAATACTGTACGTGAGTCTCTTAAGAGGACCCGTATTGATCTACTAGTACTATGTGGGGGTTAGTGAAGTCTTAGCGGGATAGAGTCAAATGTATTCCAGTTTAACCCCGCTGGCACAGGGCGATGTGTTTCGTATGTGGAGGTAAGCGGTAGCAGGGTTCAAAACCCATAAAGAAACTAGGCCTTCGTCGATTGCTTAACCAGTTCCTGACCGGTGCACGCCGATGTATGTCGGCAGAATGGCACGGCTGGGCAAATGGGCATACCCGTACGTCCCTTTGAATTTGCCGCCGTGCCATTGCATGCGTGCGCCAGCCGGGAGCTCCCTGAGTCGGGTCGCTGGTCCCATGGACTCGATCGCCGTGGGGATACCCACGATCGCCTCACGGAGAGGACGAATGGGGAGATGCTAATGTAAACAAGCATCTCCCGTTCTGCCTAGTGACAGTGTCACTGATCTCTGCTCCCTGTTATTGGGAGCAGAGATCAGTGACGTGTCACATGTAGCCACACCCCCCTCCAGTTAGTAACACATCCCTAGGACATACTTAACCCCCTCCCTAGCCTAATAGTGGTTAACCCCTTCACTGCTAGTGTAATCTACACAGGAATCAGTGCATTTGTATAGCACTGATTGCTGTATAAATGACAATGGTCCCAAAAATGTGTCAAAAATGTCCGATGTGTCCGCCATAATGTCGCAGTCACAATAAAAATCGCTGATCGCTGCAATTACTAGTAAAAAAAAATTAATAATAAAAATGCCATAAAACTATCCCCTATTTTGTAAACGCTATAACTTTTGTGCAAACCAATCAACAAACGCTTATTGCAATTTTTTTTTTAACCAAAAATATGTAGAAGAATATGTATCGGCCTAAACTGAGGAAAAAAAATGTTTTTTTAAATATTTTTGGGGGATATTTACTATAGCAAAAAGTAAAAAATAACGCATTTTTTTTCAAAATTGTCGCTATTTTTTGTTTATAGCGCAAAAAATAAAAACCGCAGAGGTGATCAAGTACCACCAAAAGAAAGCTCTATTTGTGGGAAAAAAAAAAGGACGTCAATTTTGTTTGGGAGCCACATCGCACGTCCGCACAATTGTTACAGTTAAAGAGACGCAGTGCCGAATCGCAAAAAACGCACTGGTCAGGAAGGGGGTAAATTCTTCCGGGGCTGAAGTGGTTAAGATACGGTTCTGGTATTCAGCAGATAACTTGCGTATAATTTTGAGTTAAACTTAGGTGACTTGTTTAGGGCACAACACTCTATTGCTAATCAAAATTAATTAGACAAACCTTAAACAATAACTTTGTTATACTTTTATCTGTCAAAAACATAAGTACCTATGACTGTAAATGTTTGTATAGCACCCATCCTCTTTGCATAAAAGTATTACCTCTTGTTGACCGGAGGAGTAGTGGGTATCATCCCTAAGATTCTCCCTTATTTTTTGGGGGGGATGATGAGTGAGATTCTGACTGATCATAGTAAACGATGGCTAATGAAATTTTGGGGGAGTGGGTTAGCGTATTGTCATGTTACATGGTCACCTCCATCATAATGAGGGAGGGAATAAGGAAAGCCTGTTAGCCAGTGTTCCTGTATTCAGGGGCGTCAGACACTTTTCGCTATAGGGTGTTTTGCGATTTGGTCTAGGGATTTCTCCCATTTTCCTCCCCTCCGGTGCATGAGGGGCTGAAGTGTTATTACATCATGTGAGGGTGTGTGCCACCAATCGATGAGCTTTATCGATGGGTATATTTATTAAGATAAAGACACACGTGCAAACCAAACAGCAAACCATAAACAAGTGATGAATACAAAGAACACAGCAACCCCAATAATACCTAAAGAGCTAACTAAACCCTTTATACAAATGAAGGAAAAGCACATAGGCAAATAGCAGGGATAAGCGAGAAGGGTAACAGAATCCAGGTACAGGGAAACAGACCGTTATGGGAGCAGGGAGCAGGCAACAGGGCACAGGTCTCAGGGTCAGGATGCAGGGTCTAGGACAACAGACAGGAACAGATCAGGCTCAGGCAGGGATAAGGCTTGCAGGAGGAATTCTGAAGCCCTGAACCTTGGTGAAGGGTGGGCTTATATAATCCAGCAGTCCCACATCAGATGTGGCTTGATTGTCAATTGACATCTCCGCTGGGAGACACCCGCTGGTTGCCATCAGAACTACACCCCTAGGTGCTAAACACAACAGTGCCACCAACAGGCGAACCGAGTAATGTCATTGTTCCTGACAGTCCCCCCCCCCCTTAAGGACTGGCCTCTGGACTCTCCATTCTGCCTTTGACTTGACAGTCTGTGAGGGTATGGAAAAGCCCTGAAAAGTTTTGCCACTGAGTCTGCGGACTTCTTCGCACTTTTCAGGCCAGAGTCTTTTAACTCACTGGGAGGAGTGCCAACCGAATCTGAAAATGGGACATGCGCCCCACCACTAAGGTCCAGAAGTTTGGATTCTGAAATGAAAATCAGCAGGGCAAAGGGCATGAACCCATTGGAGGCAGACCCCACAGGGGCATCACAGTCAGGCTGAACCTCAAGCAGGGGAGAAATAGCGGCAAGCTGAGCATCCATTTGATAAGCATCAGCGACAAGCTGTGCAACGGGAACCACTTTAGCAAGCAGTGTATCAGCAGGTTGGGCAGCGGGCTCTGGGTCATAAGGCTGGGCAGCAGGCTCTGGGTCATAAGGCTGGGCAGCAGGCTCCGGGTCATCAGGCTGGGCAGTGGCACATCAAGCTGGGCAGCGGGCAGAGGCACACAGGCTAGGGCAGCGGGCAGAGGCACCTCAAGCTGGGCAGCGGCACATACGGCCGGGCAGCGGGAATGGAACCACCAGGCAGGGCATCAGGAATGGGGCTCAGACGGGGTATCAGGAACAGGACCAGTAGGAACTGGATTGTCAGGCTGGGTATCAGGTATGGGATCACTAAGCAGATCATCGTGAATTTGATCATCAATCAGGAAATCTTACACCGGAACAACAGGCTGGACAGCGGGCACCGAAACATCAGACTGGAAAGTGGGCACCGGGACATCAGACTGGACAGCGGGCACCGGGACATCAGACTGGAAAGCGGGCACCGGGACATCAGACTGGAAAGTGGGCACCGGGACATCAGACTGGAAAGTGGGCACCGGAACATCAGACTGGAAAGTGGGCACCGGGACATCAGACTGGAAAGCGGGCACCGGGACATCAGATGGGACAGCGGTAAGGGACACCAGAACATCAGGCTGGACAGCAGGCACCGGAGCATCAGATTGAACAGCGGACACCGGAACATCAGACTGAACAGCAGGCACATCAGACTGGACAGCAGTCACCAAACCATCAGGCTGGACAGCAGGCACTGGAACATCAGCCTGGACAGCAGGTACTGGAATATCAGACTGGACAGCAGGCAGAGACACTGACACAACGGGCTGGACAGCGGGCACTGGAACATCAGACTTAACAGCAGGCACCGGAACATCGGGCTGGGCAGCGGGCACTGCAGACTGGACAAAGGGCACCAAAAAATCAGGCTGGATAGCAGGCACTGAAACATCAGACTCGACAGCGGGCACTGGAACATCAGACTGTACAGCGGGCACCAAATCATCAAGCTGGACAGTGGGCACTGGAACATCAGACTGAACAGCAGGCACTGGAACAACAGGCTGGACAGTGGGCACTCGGACATCAGACTGGACAGCAGGCACTGGAACATCTGACTAGACAGCGTGCATGGGAACAACAGGCTGGACAGTGGGCACCGGAACAGCAAGCAGGAGAGCAGGCACTGGAATAGCAGTCTGGAGCAGATCGGCTGGTGTAGAGGCAGGATTGGATAATGGCGGGATGGTATGGCTTGGGAAAAACTTAAGTTTCTTTTTGGTTTTAGCCACTGAAGGCTTTTATGTGGATACAGGGCTGTAGGTAGTGGGTGCAGCTGGTAGAAGAGAAGAGCGGAAGGATGATAAAACAGAGGGAGCAGTTGTTGAGGGGAGATTTAGTGGAACTGTTGCAGGAAGCAGAGAAGAAGTAGAAGGGTTAAAGACAGGGTAGGTGCAGTAGGTAGAAACAGGGCACTGATACTTAGTTGGTAGCAGGGTATATTGGGCAGCAACTGTGGTTGCTGTAGGTGAAGGGGAGGAAGAAATCCCAGCAGGCTGGTATCTAGCCACAGAAATGGGTGGTTGGGAGCTGACAGAGGCTGAGTACAACAAATTTGACCAGGCCTGTAATAATGGTTGCACAAATCAGATTTGCACACTACTTGTCTGACCAGAGACTGCACTGAATTAATACATTCTACAAGCACCTGTTGAGGACAAGCTGAGTATTGCTCAAAGAAAAAGGCTGAGTCATCCTCCAATAGCCAAACCAAAGTCTCCACCTGAGCTGCACTAAAAGGGGGCGTATAATCATCACCTCTGCTAGAGGCATTAGACAGGGCCAACTCTGCACAAATCTGAATGAGTGGTTGAACGGCCTCAAAACAGAAAACTGCCTTGATAAATAAAAACGTGAGCCATGCGGTTACATTCTAACCACTGCTCTTTAGTGTGCTCTCTCAACGTCTGATAAAAATCTTTGTCATCTGTTGCCAAGAGTGAAAAATACAAAATATCTTCCAGATGCATCTTTTAGTAATTAAGCAAGTGCTCAGACCTAATTCCCAGGTGCAGCCGATCTGATTGTATGGCTTCAGAATTCTGTCAGAGATGCCATACACAGGCACCCAGCACGGGTTGATCAGATTGATTGGCTGCACTTAAGGAATCAGGAACAAACAAGTAAGTGAAAAAAGTTATATTTATTAAGACAAAGACACGTGCAAACCGAACAACAGCAAACCATAAACAAGTGATGAATACAAAGACCACAGCAACCCCAATAACACCTAACTAGCTAACTAAACCCTTTTTACAAATGAAGGAAAAAAACACATAGGCAATTAGCAGGGATAAGCGAGAAGGGGAACAGAAGCTAGGTACAGGGAAACAGGGAGCAGGAAGCAGGCAACAGGGGACAGGTCTCAGGGTCAGGATACAGAGTCCAGGACAACAGACAGGAACAGATTAAGGAACAGATCAGGTTAAGACCGGAATAAGGCTTGCAGGGGGAATTCTGGTGCCCTGAAACTTGGTGAAGGGTGGGCTTATATGGTCCAGCAGTCCCACGTCAGGTGTGGCTTGATTGTCAATTGACATCTTGGCTGGGAGACACCCGCTGGTTGCCATCAGAACTACACCCCTAGGTGCTAAACACAACAGTGCCACCAGCAGGTGAACCGAGTAATGACACGGTTCCTGACATTGTGGATCTCTGAGGGGTACAAAGGGGGAGCAGGTAAACATGCATTACATTGTATATTATAGGTATAATCAATTTAGTACCGTGTTGTAGCAGTTTCTGAATATATCCCTATGACTTAATGGGCATGTATGTTGGGGTTTCCGACAAGGAAGACAGTACAAAGGAAATATAGGGAACATGTAGAACCTCCCAACAGCAGAAGTTATAAGTTGCCCACATCATTTGAATGTTTCTTACATAGGCCTTAACAAGAGACCTGAGTGAAATGGGTAATAGTGATCGTAGTATTTGGGAACTCCATCATACCTTATGGAAATTACATTCACATAACCGTAATTCAGAACTGGCTGTTATGTCATTATCTTGCATTACTATAGATCAGGGTGCAGTCTCTGTTAGCTGGGTTTTTCATTTTATACAATCATTCAATATCAGACTGGGAGGTGTCCCTTGAGCTATAGGTATGTACCTCCAGGTAATAACAGCACCAGGGAGGACTTAGAGATGGGACTTTATGCGAGTTGACTCACCATGCCCAAGCAAGAAGGAGACTTAAAGCCAGAAAGCCTTGAGAGCTTAGGCCCTCAGAAGCACATGGACACATAAAAGGATCAAGTTTTTTGGCTGGGAACAGATCCTTTTTCATTACATGGGACTGCTTCCTTCCAGAGAGGTGGGAGATGGTTATGACAGGTGGTCCAATTAAAGCTGGAAAAGTAAGTCATTGGCCAGACAAACCAGACATACCACCGTATGTCTGGTACGGTGGTATGTCTGGTATGCATAAAACAGTGAACTTAGAGACAGGTGCGTAGGAAAGGGTGAACTTGAGAGACAGATCAGTTCTTTCAGCCACTATTGTCTGTGTGCAGATCAATTACTCATGCTGTTAGGTTTACACAAGGCCAACAGGGGAAACTTTGCATGCGTGTATATGAAAAAAAGATAAAACAGCAACAAAACCAATCGAGTTTAAGAATTTAACTGAGGTAAAAGGATCCTCATTCAATTGTGGTGGGTGGATCCTCTTAGTGTTTTCAGTTGTCTTGACGAGTTCTGTGCGGTTGTGGTGGATTTGTGGGGCTTGATTTATTTTGCGAGCCTCGACGATGAGTGTGGGATCTGAGTCCAGAAGAAGGGCGTTATCAGCGGAACCTTAGTTCTTGGATATCCATGGGTTCTTCTCGACGTGGGTCTTTCCTGGGTGGGATGCGACAAAACTCAGCATACCAGTTGGGAACGTCAACCAAGGGTATGTCCAGGGTGTCACAGAATAATTGGAGATCTTCGGGCACTCGTAGTGAAGCAGTGTGCCCCTGTGTAGATGCAGATAGATAGAAGGGGAGCTTCCAATGGTAGTGTGAAGACAGGGTCTCAAGCAAGGGGCAAAGGTCCCTGTGATGCTGAAGCGTAATGCTGGAGAGGTACTGATATATTTGAACATCTGCACCTCCATACCCAAGATTCTGTTTCTGGCTTTCCAGAGTATCTCCTCTTTCAGCTTGTAGTCAACTAGGCAGCAGATTACAACATCTCTTCCTTTAGGTCTGAGGGCACAGTGGATCTGTTGCTTTAGAATGTCTGTCTGAGGGGGCCTATCGAGGAGGTTGTTGAATAGGCCAACTGCTTTGGGCACGAGCTGGTCCGCATCTGCTGATTCAGGCAGGCCACAGATCCTCAGGTTATGGTGCCTACCCTATTATCCAGGTCCTCATGTGACGCTGGAGATCTCTTAGCTGGAGTGTGTGGGAGTCCATCTTGTGATTCATGCTGCGGAGAGCGGTGTCATGTTGGGATGCAACTTTCTCCACCTCATGGACTCTGTCTGCCAGGGAGTGAATATCCAGGCATATGTCTGAGATGGCTGCTGACAGTGTGTCCTTAATGTCTGCAGCGAAGAGAGTATTTCACCATGTCAGACAGGTGTGTCGTTGTCACATCCCTGTTGTGTAACAAGAAAAGAAAATCCTCCTTCGTTGGGACTTTGTAGGCAACAACCACACATGGGTAGATTGGAAAATATATTTATTGTGTTTATATAAAATTGTTCAATCATGAAGTGATCATTTGTTTAAAAAAGACATATATCAGAGAATATACATATTACAAAATAAAAAAAAAACAAAAAACACGACAGGTTACATGATTTGCATGACATGAAAAATTTATTTTACTCTCCGGTACAGAGTGATCTCCGGTACTCTACGCGTTTCTGGTTTAAGCACCTTCGTCATGGGTTTTTGGTAAGAGTATATGCAGTCATAGTTTTGTCTTACTCCAAAGCAGAAAAAACATATCATAGCAATAAAACATGGAAATTGACAACCATAGGAGACAGGTGGATGATAGTTACTGTAAGCGACACCTAACATGCAATATGTTCCATCATGCAACTTGAAAAAACGAATGAAGCACTGCCAGCGGGGGTGTCGATAGGGGCCCACCAAGAACACCGGTATCACACGGTAATGTCAAAGGGAAAAGCTTGCCTATTTATTTTGCCTGGTGATCACAGGGAGTCATACGCAGCAAATTGCCAACTACTGAATAGACCAAAAAGGGGAATAAGATGATAAAAAAATTATAAAAACGAAAAAGAGAAAAGAAAAAACGAAGAACAAGGAAAAAAATCAAAAAAATCAAAAAGATCAAGAAAAAGAGAAAAGCCCAAAGAGTAAGTTAAAGATGGAAAATAGTCATGAAAAAAATAATGAACGAAGATATATGATATCCAAAGACAGTGAAAAGGATATAAATATATATCCATATCATTCTACGGTCACCTAGTCCAGCACGGTGCAAGATATTGTTTAAAGATAAGGGAATAAACAAGGGTATTTACCAAGGTCTGTAGATTTGATGAGTGACGCTATCCGAAGCCTCAGTGTGGCTTCTTATACATATATAGCACACTCTGAATCATGTAACATTAGACCTCCTGTAAGAGATCATTATAAAGAAAGGCATGAGTAACTACCAAGGCGACCATTAATCAAAATTCATTAGACATAAGTGGACTGCAGGTGGAAAGACATGAATAGAACTCACCCTATGGGAAAGAGAACCTCCATCTGAGCGTCACCCCGCTCTGCAGTGCTCATCGGACTGCATTAAACAGGGGTCTATTTAAGTGATGGCGCCGGACGCCCATGCCTGCGCAGTGGGTCACCATACTCACAGCACGAGAGAGCACACGCGATGGGCGCTATCAACCAAGAGGCAATGGAACACATGGCACAACCTCCATGACAGGAAGGGGGTGGCGCAAAGAGAGAGAGCAAAGAGAGAGATAAGGCAAAAATAATAAGGATTGAAATCAGTCAAAATGAAAACCAAACAAAAACAAAATTAATCTGTATGGATAAGTCCATGTGATCACAAGACAAAATGGCAAAGACAGTGTATGACATCACAAGGAAAAGGCACAGAGCGTTCAGAAGGCATGGAAATAGGCTGACATTATAACATGTAATTTAATGTCTGCAGCGATGATGCACAGATCATTGAGGGTTAGGTGATGTTGAGAGGACGTGCTGACATCCCCTGAGTTGATAGCTGTATGCGCAGGCAGTGAGTCAGTCAGCAGTGTATACGCTGTCTGTGCTTGTTTTTGGCGGGACGCCACCATATTGCCTCTCTGGGTCTGGAACAGCTCCAGAATGCTTTGGCTTACTCTCCCACCTGTCTCGTGAGGAGAGCGGGATTGGGTAGCCGAGGAGCTGCGGGAAGCTGTTTCCATGCTTTTAGGCTGAACTCGTCGGGTAATACTTCCAGTTTAAGGTAGCTTAGTCCTGTGGCGGCGGGAGCTCTTTTCTCAGGCAGCCATCTACCAGCGAGGTCAAATCATGCCCCCCATTGCAGTTTATAATTTTACCAACCTGTACCAATTTACATGTTCAAAATGTAGCCTACACATATTATTTGTTCAGGATTAATAAGCATTGTTTAACATTCAATTCAATTGTTATCCGACAGAAAAAAAAGATTAGCAGGGTCAGAATGCCAAGCTGTTCAATTATTAACTGGGAATTCTGCAATTACCTGATTTTCTTTAGAATCTTAATGTGTCAATTAACATTCAATGGTGTGTAGTAAAGATGAATAGGACTATAATGACTTCATCCACATCTAGACAGTGTTAAAACCACCTTATTTAATCCTGTGCAAACCAATGAATAATGTACTTGGCATCTCAAGCACTGTTGGACGGAGATATGCTGTGACCACCAAGAGCCAAAAGAGTAAAAAAAAAAAAAAAAACATCCTGAACACAATAATATACACATACTGTATATGCACAAACAGTGAGTGTATGTATGTGTATATGTATATATATATATATGTGTGTATGTATGTGTGTGTGTGTGTGTGTGTGTGTGTATGTGTGTGTATATGTGTGTGTGTATATATATATATATATATATATATATATATATATATATATATACACACATATACACACACACACACACACACCAGCCACTTTATTAGGTACACCAGTTGGTAACACAAATTGCTAATCAGCCAATTACATGGCAGCAACTCAATGCATTTAGGCATCTAGATGTGGTGAAGATGACTTTCTGAAGTTCAAACCGAGCATCAGAATGGGGAAGAAAGGGAATTTAAGTGACACTGAATGTGGCATTGCTGTTGGTGCTAGACAGACTGGAGTATTTCAAAACCTGTTGATCTACTGGAATTTTCAAGCACAACCATCTCTAGGGTTTACAGAGAATGGTCCAAAAAAGAGAAAATATCCATTGAGCAGAGGTTGTGTGGATGAAAGAGCCTTGATGATGTCTACTATACATACATTTTTTGAAGCCGGTCCTAGTCCGTCCCACGCTGAGCTGTCAGTGACAGCTTCTCTGTGGAGGCAGGTGCAGAAGAGGCAGCCAACAATGGAAGTCCCATATTAAGTCTATGGTTGATGTCACTTCCCATTAATTTCCCAGCTGTCTCCTCTGCAGAGCTTCTGTCGCTGGAGACTGGACCGGAGTGGCTTCAGAAAAGGTATGTATAATGATTTCTTCTTTACAGGGCTAGATAGATTCATCTTAGATCATGGATGCATGTATATTTAGAGATTTTAGTGTTAGGGTAGACAACCACTTGTTACAACCAAGGTATGCAGAATACCATCTCTGAATGCACAGCACATCGAACCTGGAAGACAATGGGCTACAGTAGTAGAAGACCACACTGGATGCTCACCAAAATTGGACAACAGAACATTGGTGAAATGTTGCCTGGTCTTATGAGTCTCATTTTCAACTGTGACATTCAGATGGGTAGGGTCAGAATGTAGCGTAAACATGAAAGCATGGATCTATCTTGTCTTGTACCAACGGTTCAGGCTAGTGGTGGTGGTGTAATGGTGTGGGGGATATTTTCTTGGCACACTTCAGGCCCCTTAGTACCAACTGAGCATTGTTTAAATGCCACGGCCTGCCTGAATATTGTTGCTGATCATCCCTTTATCATCCCTTTATGACTACAGTGTACCCATCTTCTGATGGCTCCTTCCAGCAGGACAATCCAACATGTCACAAAGCAAATCATCTCAACCTAGTTTTTTGAACATGACAATGAGTTCACTGTACTCCAATGGCCTGAACAGTCACCAGATCTCAATCCAATAAAGCATCTATCTGAGAGTTGGTGAGACCACCCTTCATTCTCTTGCAGAGCTACAAATATCACTGAAATCCATCACCTTTGTATGTGTTGTATAGCATAACTCTTGCTGGGTGCTATGGTTCCTTTGCCAGCTTTTATGTCACTACAGGATCCTATGGTGATGAAGGAGTCAGCAAGAAGAATAACATTGCCCAATAGGGGGACACCCTATTCAAAACACTATTTTTTTAACCGTTTACAGGGTGGCACACTTTGCATTTATGATATTCTAGTGATAGGGTTCTTTAAAGTAAAAAAAAAAAATACACATCAATCTAAATTATGAATTATGTGTTTTTTTTCAAGATTTTACAAATGTCAAAGCGATATTTTATTCATATTAAGGGCATACATTACAATGTTTGCACTAAGGGGCCTAAATCATTTTCCATATTCAAACCCATGTGATTCAACATCATTACTAAAAAAATCTTTAGGGCCCTTGAAAACGCTATTTAAAGCCCACTGCTTAAAGTGCAACTCTCTCCATTGTGGGCCCACAAGTAATCACTCCATACAGTTGTGATCCCAACTGGAATGCACAGCAGCTCACTGTGCACCTAGGAATGCAGCTACCTCCAATAGCAAACACTAGTGGTGTCATTGCAAAAAGGAAGGTGGCATGCAAAAGATATTGAACTCTTAGCAGAGCCCATCAATGAAGCAGCATTCATTTCTCAAATATGAGCATTTTGAAAATATTGCATTGTGTTTTGTAAGCATTTTTGAGGAATTTTAGAGCATAATTTGAGCACTATGAATAAAAAAGAAAAAGGTTTCACTGGCTGATGAATAGCAATCAGGAATTCATGAAATAAATCCAAAAAACAAGTGTGTCATTAATTATGCCAAGCAAATGAATATGCATATCGTAAATAATGTGCCAATATGAGAGTAAATAAATATCAAGTAATAAATTAAATACAAAAAAAAAAGTCCATATTAAGTACATTCAGAAAAATGATTAAAAGTTTGCCGCTCCCAGTGCTAAGTGCTCAAATCTCATAAAGTGCTCCTGTGTTCGACCAGAGCTGAAAGATGTGTTGTCCTCTTACCAGATAATTATGATCTCCAGATTATAGGAGATCAAAATAGGCATAGGGTTAAGATGTATCCTTAGGTAGCCAATCTTGTTCTCACAACAATGCTGGTCTTAAAGCGGGGTTCCACCTAAATTTTGAACAATATCTGTATGCATTCTCTTCCTTGCCTAGATGCTGACATGCCGTTTAAAAAAATTTAAATCGCCGTAGTTACCTTTTATTTTTCTATTCTTCTTTGCACTTCCTGGTTCTCCTCCCGTAGGAGTAGGCATGTTTCTAGCCTCTCCCAGAATCCTGGGAGCTAGTCTCCGGCTTCCCAGGATGCCACTGAGCATGTGTGGGAACGAGCGGTGAATGCTGGGAGCACAGCATTCACCACATCCAGGAAATAAATGCTTGTGGGCTTCAAATGCCCACAATGAAGATGGAAACCGCCTGCAGTGAATAATATAAGTTATTCTTTCCGACGAAATCTGACACAGGCGGACATATTACACACAATATGTGAGTATGTAATGCTGAGAAGAAAAGTTTGTGAATGAACTCAAAAAAAAAAAAAACATAGATAGGTGGACCCCCGCTTTAATATATTCGTACACAATAGTCAGCTTCCCAATCTCCAAACATTCATATCTGGACTCGCTGAAAGCCATAGATCAGCCCTCCCTTTCTCTCAGGCAATTGTATCTTCCAACTATCGTTATTCACTTCCCCTGTGTCATATTGTTCAAATGGGTAGTCGACTATAGATCAATAATTTAGTATTGCCCCTTTAAATTGTCTCCATTAGAGCTTCTCCTTCCACTGACTGTGGAATTGTGGTATTATATTGGCACATTATTAGCTGTATGATATGCACGATTAATCATTGTGTTTGCACATATTAATTTGATATCATTAATGACACACTTGTTTTTTGGATTTAATTAATTTCTGATTGCTATTCATTAGACAACAAAATCTTTTTCTTTTCTATTTATAAATGTATAGGTGTGGCTCTTGTGCTATCACTTTAAATAATGTAACTTAACTGCTGCAGACACCAATTAGTAAATCTGTGACTAAAAAGGTGCAATGAATAATAGAGTGATGATGTTGCGCTGTCAAGTATCAATGTATCAATAAAGGTGAATAAAGTAAATATGTATGAATAAACATCCAATATCATATAATATAAATATACATAGAATTGAATAGGTGCAAAAAATAAATAGCAACAATGAATAAAAAAGACCACACTCGTGCCAATCAAATAAATGTGCAGTGGTTGATGTATAACACAATATAGCCCAAGTGCAGACACAGCAGTGTCAAATGAGGTGAAGGGATAGGTGAACCATCTCTAGATTGGCAGCACAGTGGTCTAGTGGTTAGCACTTTCAACTAGCAGCAAAAAGGGTTGCTGGGTTTGAAACCCAACCACAACACCATCTGCCTGGAGTTTGCGTGTTCTCCCTGTGCCTGCGTGGGTTTACTCCGGTTTCCTCCCACACTCTAAAAGACATGCTGGCAGGTTAATCGGATCCTGTCTAAATTGGCCCTAGTATATATGAATGTGAGTTAGGGACCTTAGGTTGTAAGCTCCTTGAAGGCAGGGACTGATTTGAATGTACACTGTATATGTAAAGCGCTGCATAAATTGACGGCACTATATAAGTACCTGAAATAAAATAAATAAAAAGATAAAAATAAAATCTCTGGCATCAGGAAAACTTCCTCTATAGGAATTCTGGGAGTCCTACCCGATAATCTCCTCAATATTTCTTTGATATTAATACATAAGGAAGGAATCTTCTAGTGTAGCACTTTTTTTTAAAGGATTTATTAAAAACAGCTAATTAATTACTCACATTTGATCAGAAAACAAACAAAATCCATGAGCGCCGACTTCGTCCTCCTGCCTCACTTCTGGTATGCCTGTCGCCCAATCCGACGCGTATCGTCACACCCACTGGACTTCATCAGGGAATAACGACTGGCATAAATGATGTCTTTACATAGTGTAACAGGGATGCATGTATTGGTGGCCATTTTATTGTAGACTCCCATTGTGCATTATAGCACTCATTTTCCATTAGTCTGCAATGTAAATGCCAACTTTTCCAGTGTCCATGGGCTCTGCTATGTTCCTCATCTATATAGTACTTGCCCATATAAATTTAAATATGTAGTTATTACTCCACATCTATCTAGTGGAGAAAGATACTATACAAACAATATGTATCTGTTGGAAAATGGCCGACTGAATATCTACAGGAAAATGGCCGCTTTAATTTACATTGCGAACTAATGGACAATGGCCGCTATAACGCTTTACAATGGGATGCTGCAACAAAATGGCCACTAATACATACATATATCCCTATTACACTATATAAAGACACCATTTCTGCCAGTCATTTTCCCCTGATGAAGTCATGTGGGTGCGATGATATACGTCGGCATTGGGCGACAGGCATACCGGAAGTGACACAGGAGGACAAGCTCGGCGCTTGTGGATTTTAGGTTTGTTTTCACTGATCAAATGTGAGTAATTAGCCGTTTTTAATAAATCCTTTAAAAAAAACATACCACACTATTGGAGATTCCTTCCTTATATATTTATACCGAGGAAATATCGAGGAGATTATCAAGTAGGACTCCCAGGATTCCTATAGAGGAAGTTTTCCTTATCCTAGAGATCCACAGGCTGTGTGTACTACTGAAAACACCCCTGGAGGCGGGAGGATATACCTGGACTCCTAGGTCTAATGCTAGGTGACACTCAGGTGTCACAACAACTATAACTAATAGGCACCAGTCACCTTATTTATTGGTTGACAGAGATGGTTCACCTATCTCTTCACCTTGTTTGACACTGCTGTGTTTGCACTTGGACTATATTGTGTTATAGATCAACCAACTCTTTTCCCGTGGCTTTTTTTTCCTTTTTTCAGCTAGTCAACGGCATGAGATAGATTTACATTGTGTAATTGTCTCCTGTCTTGTTTACTATTTTTACACTTTTTTTGTGAAATGGTAGGGGTACAATCTACCCCTTACCAATTCACATGGGGGGGAGGCCGGGATCTGGGGGTCCCCTTGTTAATGGAGGCTTCCAGATTTTGATAAGCCCCCCGCCGCATACTCCCACAACCACCAGGCAAGGGTTGTGGGGATGAGGCCCTTGTCCCCATCAACATGGGCACAAGGTGCTTTGGGGGGCTACTCCAAAGCACCCTCCCCATGTTAAGGGCATAGGGCCAGGAGGGGGGGCGCTCTCTCATCCCCCTCTTTTCCTGCGGCCTGCCAGGTTGCGTGCTTGGATAAGGGTCTGGTATGGATTTTGGGGGGACCCCTACCCCATTTTGGCGCAGGGTTCCCCTTAAAAGTCCCCTACGCCTTTTTTTTTAAATTTTGGTGCAGGGTCCCCCTTGATTTCCATACCAGACCTGAAGGGCCTGGTATGGATTTTGGGGGACCCCCACACAATTTTTCTTTAAATTTTTGGTTTGGGGTTCCCCTTAATATTCATACCAGACCCAAAGGTAATGGATGGGGGGGACTTATGCCGTTTTTTTCAATGAGTTTTTCTATATCGCAGAGACCCGACAATTCATTACAGCCGTTTTTGTCAGTTTTAAATGACTTTTTCCTTTAGAAATGTCATTTTGCTGTGGTACTGTTCTAAACACGGGACAACTGTGCCACTTTACAGCAATACAATAGACACCCCCAGGCACGATATTTAAAGGAATATTTCATTTTTATTGTTTCACTTTAAGCATTATTAAAATCACTGCTCCTGAAAAAACGTCCGTTTTTAAAACTTTTTTTTGCACTGATACATGTCCCCTGGGGCAGGATCCGGGTCCCCAAACACTTTTTATGACAATAACTTGCATATAAGCCTTTAAAATGAGCACTTTTGATTTTTCATGTCCGTGTCCCATAGACTTTAACAGTGTTTGCGCGTTCGTCCGAAATTTTTTGCCTGTTCGCATGTTCTGCTGCGAACCAAACAGGAAGGTGTTTGGCTCATTCTCATTCATAATACATACATAAATAAAAGATGCAACCTCTTAATATTTAGGAAAAAATAGTAATAAAAGCTGGATGTATAACTATATAACCCCAGTTAGTGAGTGTCTCACACTTCAACTGTAGGAATTAAACCTTCAACACAAGAGGAAGCAGAATTGCTCAGTATGACTCCCTAGCAGAAAGCACACTGATAAAATAAAATGTGGTTTGTGTAGGTCAGCAATAGTTAGCTTTAAGAGGTGCCCAAACTCATCAGTTGCCTATCAGTGTATAGCTTTTAGCTGTAGTTTACTGAACCTTATTTGCATACGTCTTGGTTTACGCGTGCCAACAAAGACGGATGCTTGCCAGTAGGGTTGAGCTTCGAGTTCGAGTCGAACTCATGTTCGACTCGAACATGGGCTGTTCGCAAGTTCGCCGAACAGCGAACAATTTGGGGCAAATTCGAATGCCGCGGAACACGCTTTAAAAGTCTATGGGAGAAATCAAAAGTGATAATTTTAAAGGCTTATATTCATGGTATTGTCATAAAAAAGTTTTTGGGGACCTGGGTCCTGCCCCAGGGGACATGGATCAATGCAAAAAAAGTTTTAAAAACGGCCATTTTTCAGGAGCAGTGATTTTAATAATGCTTAAAGTGAAACAATAAAAGTGTAATATCCCTTTAAATTTCGTACCTGGGGGGTGTCTATAGTATGCCTGTAAAGGGGTGCATGTTTCCCGTGTTTAGAACAGTCTGACAGCAAAATTACATTTCAAAGGAAAAAAGTCATTTAAACTACTCGCGGCTATTAATGAATGGTATGAATTTTAAGGGGAACCCCGCACCAAAGTTTAAAAAAAAAACGGTTTCACTAAAAAACTGTCAAAAATTTTAAAAATGACAAGAGACAGTTTTTGACAATTCCTTTATTTAAATGCTTCTTCTTTCTTCTTTCTTCTATCTTCTATCTTCCTTCGGTTTCTTCCTCCAACTTCTTCTTCTTCTGGTTCTTCTGGTTCTTCCTCCGGTGTTCTCGTTCAGCATCTTCCTCCGCGGCGTCTTCTTCCCTTCTTCTCCTCGGGCCGCTCCGCATCCATGATGGCATGGAGGGAGGCTCCCAATGTGTGACGCTTCTCCTCTTCTGACGGTTCTTAAATAACGGGGGCGGAAAACCCTGACGCATGGGAACATGACGGGACTTCCCTGTGCCATTCCCCGTGAGGCATTTCTCCCATGTGGCATTCCCAGGTTTTCCGCCCCCATTATTTAAGAACCATCAGTAGAGGAGAAGCGTCACACAGCGGGAGCCTCCCTCCATGCCATCATGGATGCGGAGCGGCCTGAAAAGAAGGTGAAGAGAGGAAGGAGAAGAGAAGAAGATAAAGAGAAGAAGATTTAGAGAAGAGCGGGAGCCTCCCTCCATGCAATCATGGATGCGGAGCGGCCCGAGGAGAAAAAGGGAAGAAGACGCCGACGCCGCGGAGGAAGATGCTAGACGAGAACACCGGAGGAAGAACCAGAAGAACCAGAAGAACAAGAAGAAGAAGATAGAGGAAGAAACCGAAGGAAGAGAGAAGAAAGAAGAAAGAAGAAGCATTTAAATAAAGGAATTGTCAAAAACTGTCTCTTGTCATTTTTAACATTTTTGACAGTTTTTTAGTGAAATGGTAGGGGTACTTTTGTACCCCCTTACCATTTCACACAGGGGGGAGGGCCAGGATCTGGGAGTCCCCTTGTTAAAGGGGGCTTCCAGATTCCAATAAGCCCCCCGCCCACAGACCCCCACAACCACCGGCCAGGGTTGTGGGGATGAGGCCCTTGTCCTCATCAACATGGGGACAAGGTGTTTTGGGGGGCTACCCCAAAGCACCCTCCCAATGTTGAGGGCATGTGGCCTGGTACGGTTCAGGAGGAGGGGGGGTGCTCTCTCGCCCCCCCTCTTTTCCTGCGGCCTGCCAGGTTGCGTGCTCGGATAAGGGTCTGGTATGGATTGTAGAGGGACCCCATGCTGTTTTTTTTTTAAATTTTGGCCGGGGTTCCCCTTAATATCCATACCAGACCTGAAGGGCCTGGTATGGAATTTAGGGGGACCCCCCACGTCATTTTTTTTTTAATTTTGGTTCGGGGTTCCCCTGTGGGGAATTCCCATGCCGTTTTTATCAATGAACTTCTATGTGTATTGTCGGACCGGCATTGCATTAATAGCCGCAAGTAGTTTTAAAGGACTTTTTTGCCTTTGAAATGTCATTTTGCTGTCACACTGTTCTAAACACGGGAAACATGCGCCCCTATACAGGTATACTATAGACACCCCCCAGGTACGAAATTTAAAGGGATCTTACACTTTTATTGTTTCACTTTAAGCATTATTAAAATCACTGCTCCCGAAAAAACTGACGTTTTTAAAACTTTTTTTGCATTGATCCATGTCCCCTGGGGCAGGACCCTGGTCCCTAAACACTTTTTATGGCAATAACTTGCATATAAGCCTTTAAAATTAGCAGTTTTGTTTGTTCATGTTCGTGTCCCATAGACTTTAACGGTGTCTGCGTGTTCGAACAAATTTTTTGCCTGTTCGCATGTTCTGGTTCGAACCGAACAGGGGGGGTGTTCGGCTCATCCCTACTTGCCAGTACTCTAACACTAAAATCTCTAAATCTACTTGCATCTACGGTCTACAACGAACCCATCTAACCCTGTAAATAAGAAAACACTCTACAGTACATACCCTTTTTGAAACCACTCCAGCCGGTCCCACGCTAAGCTGTCAGTGGTGGCTTCTCAGTGTAGGCGGGTGCAGAAGAGACAGCCAACAAGTCCCAGTCTATGTGTGACATCACTTCCCATTCATTTCCCAGCTGTCTCCTCTGAGAGCTACCGCCACTGGAGATTGGACCGGAGCGGTTTCAGAAAAGGTATGTATAGTGATTTCTTCTTTACAGGGCTAAATAGGTTTGTCTTAGATTGTGGATGCCTGTATGTTTAGAGGTTTTAATGTTAGGGTAGACTTCCACTTTAGCCTGGTTTCACACATGTGCGGTGCGAATTGAAGCTCAGGTTTCACTGGGGAGATAACAATCTCCTGTTCAACGGATTCATTGCGTTTTTGCTCAGGATTAGAGAGCAGGGAGAGGGGGAGGGAGGGGGGGGGGGAGAGGGGGGGGTGTAGTGAGGAGAAAGAGAAAATCCTTGTTCAGAACGCAATGCATCTGCGAATCAGATGCGTTCCCATAGGAGATAATAGGCTTATAGTTCGCACCGCAATGCCCAAAAAACGCACACGTTTTTTGTGCAATGCGCAGTGCGAATGCAACGCACATATGTGAACCAGATGCATTCATATGAATGTATTTTAAAATGTCCTGCGAATTAGATGCGGTGTAAGCCGCATCTAATTCGCATAGGTGTGAACCCGGGCTTAATGTTTGTGGATTGCCTTACTCCACAATTGACAGCACTGTAATGGTAATTCCACAGATGTCAGCACTGTAGTTTTAATTCAGATGCATTTTACTGTTGCTTCTTACTGTTTATTTTTAATTTTATTTTGGTCAATTAAAACTATTATCAGATTTGGAGTCAATATTTCTACCATAAAATTGGAGACATGGAACCTTAGTTGATATGTTCTGAACCTTGAGTTCCACCCACTTTTACAACTCTTCAGCATCCCTCACTAAACTGTGCACTGTAAACGAATTGGATATTGTTTTATTTTTTTTCTCAGCACCTACTGTATATCTGCTGTATTCATGTTTCACTTCCTCCTCCCTGGGCATGGCCCATCGCATCATTTCCTGTTTGCAATGCCTTCTGGGAAGGGGCGGCAACTTCCTCTAAAACTGCCGTTGCTATGGAAACCTGACCTGAAACCTATTACACTGCTTGTGCTGCACTGAGCATGTGCGTGATCTGCAAGGATGAGATACAGGAAGAAATATAGTCTGGCTTCAGATGCCCACACTTAAGATGGCCACGGCCTGCTGTAAGTTTATAAAATAACAAACTACTGCTATAAACTAACAAAGCAGACCATAGTTTACAGATCAACTTTACTAGAATACATTAAGCTTGTGTATTATAGGGGTATTTTTATTTAAAAATTATAATATCGGCCAGAACACCACTTTAATAACTTACTTTTATCATACTTGATGACATCTTTACATGCCTGGATGTCCTCTTTGGTGCACACAGCAAGCCCCTTGACAGCATACATCAATGTCTTCTGCCCACCTGCCTGTGTATAAAAACAATCATTATCACACGGCAAAATTTAAAGCTAAAGGCATAGCCAATGACCTACACAACTGAGTATAATAAGCTCAAAATGTGCAGTCATACACTATGAAGTTTATATGCACATCAATCAGCAGATAAGTCAAAACCATTACAAAACCTTTCTATGATAACCAAATCTAATAAAACCAATATAAATCATAATGTATATTTGAAGAGATTTTCCAGAGAAGAGTTATATTTTTTTCTCTTACTTATAGCGGGCCATTAGTCATTCATTTTTTGTCCTTAACCGATTCCCGACCAGCGCACGCCGATGTACGTCAGTAGAATGGCACGGCTGGGCAAATGGGCGTACCCATAAGTCCCTTTGTATTTGCCGCCGTGCCATTGCGTGCGCGCCGCCAGCGGTGCGCGCGCCAGCCAGGAGCTTCATGAGTCGGGTCGCGGGTCCCGTGGTCTCGATCACCGCGGGGATACCCGCAATCACCTCACGGAGAGGACAAATGGGGAGATGCTAATGTAAACAAGCATCTCCCTGTTCTGCCTTGTATCAGTGTCACTGATCTCTGCTCCCTATTTTGTAAACGCTATAACTTTTGCGCAAACCAATCAATAAACGCTTATTGCGATTTTTTTTTTTTTTCTCCCACTTAAAAAGATGAGAGGCCTGTAATTGTCATCATATGTATACCTCAACTATGAGAGACAAAATGTGGAAACAAATCCAGACAATCACTGAACTTATTTGCAAATTATGGTGGAAAATAAGTATTTGGTCACCTACAAACAAGCAAGATTTCTGGCTCTCACAGACCTGTATCTTTTTCTTTAAGAGGCGCATCTGTCCTCCACTCATTACCTGTATTAATGGCACCTGTTTGAACTTGTTATCAGTATAAAGACACCTGTCCACAACCTCAAATAGTCACACTCCAAACTCCACTATGGTGAAGACCAAAAAGCTGTTGAAGGACACCAGAAACAAAATTGTAGACCTGCACCAGGCTGGGAAGACTAAATCTGCAACAGGCAAGCAGCTTGGTGTGAAGAAATCAACTGTGGGAGCAATAATTAGAAAATGGAAGACATACAAGACCACTGATAATCTCCTTCAATCTGGGGCTCCACGCTAGATTTCACCCCGTGGGGTCAAAATGATCACAAGAATGGTGAGCAAAAATCCCAGAACCACACGGGGGGGACCTAGTGAATGACCTGCAGAGAGCTGGGACCAACGTAATAAAGGCTACCATCAGTAACACACTACACCGCCAGGGACTCAGATCCTGCAGTGCCAGACGTGTCCCCCTGCTTAAGCAAGTACATGTCCGGGCCCATCTGAGGTTTGCTAGAGAACATTTGGATGATCCAGAAGAGGATTGGGAGAATGTCATATGGTCAGAGGAAACCAAAGTAGGACTGTTTGGTAAAAACACAACTCGTTGTTGTGTTTAGAGGAGAGAGAATGCTGAGTTGCAACCAAAGAACACCATACCTACTGTGAAGCATGGGGGTGGCAACATTATGCTTTGGGGCTCTCTCTCTGCAAAGGGAACAGGACGACTGATCCGTGTAGATGAAAGAATGAATGGGGCCATGTATCATGAGATTTTGAGTGCAAACCTCCTCCCATCAGCAAGGGCATTGAAGATGAAACGTGGCTGGTCTTTTAGCATGACAATGATCCCAAACACACCGCCCGGGCAACTAAGGAGTGGCTTCGTAAGAAGCATTTCAAGGTCCTGGAGTGGCCCGGCCAGTCTCCAGATCTCAACCCCATAGAAAACCTTTGGAGGGAGTTCAAAGTCTGTGTTGCCCAGCGACAGCGCCAAAACATCACTGCTCTAGAGGAGATCTGCATGGAGGAATGGGCCAATATACCAAGGTGTGACAACCTTGTGAAGACTTACAGAAAATGTTTGACCTCTGTCATTGCCAACAAAGGATATATAACAAAGTATTGAGATGAACTTTTGATATTGACCAAATACTTATTTTCCACCATAATTTGCAAATAAATTCTTTCATAAATTAGACAATGTGATTGTCTGGATTTGTTTCCACATTTTGTCTCTCATAGTTGAGGTATACCTATGATGACAATTACAGGCCTCTCTCATCTTTTTAAGTGGGAGAACTTGCATAATTGGTGGCTGACTAAATACTTTTTTGCCCCACTGTATGTAGAAGAATATGTATCGGCCTAAACTGAGGAAAAAAAATGTTTTTTTTTAATATTTTTTGGGGATATTTATTATAGCAAAAAGTAAAAAACAATACGTTTTTTTCAAAATTGTCACTATTTTTTTGTTTATAGAGCAAAAAATAAAATCCACAGAGGTGATCAAATACCATCAAAAGAAAGCTCTAGTTGTGGGAAAAAAAGAACATCAATTTTGTTTGGGAGCCACGTCGCACAACCGCGCAATTGTCAGTTAAAGTGATGCAGTGCTGAATCGTAAAAAACGCACTGGTCATGAAGGGGGTAAATTCTTCCGGGGCTGAAGTGGTTAACCCTGAACTTTGTTTTTAATTTTCAGGCTAAGAACATATTTAACAAGTACAGAAAATACTTGTTGATCTTGCCAGAAATGCAATGTGACTTCCTAAGATCATCTGAAATTACAATCCTATCTATTGTCTGTAAACTACTGATCTCCCCAACCTCCATATAATGGTGACGAACAAAGGCTTTTTGCAGTCCTCCAACAAGGAGGGAGTCAAAAATGTCTAGGTGAGAGATAACAGGGAGTGAATTAGTAGCTTTGTGTTATTTGAAAATCAGTTGCTGACCAGTGCACGATGATATACGTCGGCATAATGGCACGGCTGCACAAATGGGTGTACAGGTACGTCCCCCTCAATGACGCAGCATTGTGGGCGTGCACGCCGTGTACTCTGTGACCATGCCCGCGGATCCCGTAGACTCAATGTCTGCCGCTGTCCCACGGTCATGTCGCGGAGCTGCAGAACGAGAAGATGCCTGTGTAAACAAGGCATTTCCCCGTTCTGCCTAGTGACATGACAGAGATCTACTGCTCCCTGTCATCTGGAGCAATGATCGCTGTCATGCCAGTGGTAGCCCATCCTCCCCACAGTTAGAATCACTCCCTAAGACACACTTAACCCCTTGATCGCCCCCTAGTGTTTAACCCCTTCCCTGCCAGTGTCATTTATACAGTAATCAGTGCATTTTTATAGCACTGATCGCTCTATAAATAACAATGGTCCCAAAATAGTGTCAAAAGTGTCTGATGTGTCCGCCATAATGTTGCAATCATGATAAAAATAGCAGATCGCCGCCATTACTAATAAAAAAAATTAATAATAAAAATGCCATAACTCTATCCCCTATTTTGTAGACGCTATAACTTTTGCGCAATCCAATCAATATGTGCTTATTGGGAATTTATTTTACCAAAAATATGTAAAAGAATACATACTGGCCTAAGCTGAGAAATAATTTGGTTTTTTTATATATTTTTTGGGGGGTATTTATTATAGCAAAAAGTAAAAAAATATATTGCTTTTTTTTCAAAATTGTCACTCTTTTTTTGTTTATAGCGCAAAAAATAAAAACCACAGAGGTGATCAAATACCAAAAAAAGAAAGCTCTATTTGTGGGAAAAAAAGGATGTCAGTTTTGTTTAGGGGAAACCTCGCACGACCGCGCAATTGTCAGTTAAAGCGACACAATGCCGTATCGCAAAAAGTGCTCTGGTCAGGAAGGGGGTAAATTCTTCCGGGGCTGAAGTGGTTAAAGAAGGGTGAATTTGGAAAATGTTCCGAAATTGAGGGTTGGACAGTGATCAGATGTGGAGCTCAAAAGAGAGAGTCCAGGATTACACCTAGCACCCTGGTGTAAGAAAAAGGATTGATGGTTATGCTATTAATCTTTAAAACTCAGGGGAGAAGACATGGGAGGGGAAGTATCATGAGCTTAGTTTTGGAAAGATTGAGTTTGAGAAAGTCTGTCAGTAAATTAGTGATATGTGAGGAGTGTGAAGTGGTGAGCTGAGGAAGAGAGTGATAGGTGTCATCAAAAAAGAGATGGTATTGGAAGACGTGTAAGGTTATCAAATGATTCAGGGAGGAGGTGTGAATAGGAAATAGAAGGGATCCAAAGATGGAGCCTTGGAGAACCCCTATAAAAAAAGAAGAGAGGGGTAGGTTGAGGTATGGTGATACTGGAGGTTCCCTGAGATGGATAGGAAGAGAACCAGGAATAAGAAAAGTCTTGGAGGCCAAGGGAGTGAAGTTTTTTGAGAATGAGTGGGTGGTCAACTGTATCAGGCAGCAGAAAGGTCTAATAGTATAAGTATGGAATAATGACTAGTGGTTTTAGTGGTTAGTACGTCTTTAGTGAGTTTTAGGAAGGTAGTTTCTTTGGAGAATTGCAGGCAAAAGCCAGATTGTATGGGGGCATTTCAAGGAGTTTAAGGTTCAAAAGCATGGGGTCCCTTAAAAAAGTGTAGCCAGGAGCTGGCTAATATTGCCTGCATTGTCAGGAGACACTTTGCAGCACTTGCTGCAGTTAGGTGAATAATACCTAAGAGTAAAGCAAAGCATCTTGGGACATGTAGTCCGAAAAAACACTCAAGTCAGACTGTATTGGACTACAAGTATCAGCCAGCTGCAGAAGAGAGAATGGAATGCTGGGAAAAGTAATATAAAGCCTGTGAGGGGACGGGATCGCTTTCTTGGGACCACAGCCTGAATCTGCAAGCAGTGACTCAGTGTTAGACTGTGCTACATCCGGCTTGCTGCCTGTACTACAGGGAGAGAGAGTCATTGCGAGCAGGTGCAGGTGCATCCACTGCCAGCCACATCTGATCATTCGGCCTCAGCCTGGTGGTCACCCTCATCACATTCAATCCAGATCCAGCTGGATGGTAGCTCGGTGTAATGTAGTCAAGCGCTGTCCCTTGAGCCAGACTTTGCAGGGGCCTTCAACACTGAAGGTCGCTGGGATTGGTGAGCGGGCAGTTGCCCATTCTTTGTACACCAAAGGACACTACATGCAGACACTGTTGCCTTATGCATTCCACCAAGCTTGCAAAGGGATTCACTTTAATCCACACTGAGAGAATCTAGTGTACATCTTGTTTGCCAGGACTGATGGAAGCCTGGTCACTCCTCTACCCTTTTTGCCCTGTAGCAATAGACTCTATACAGGGGTAAATTTTGATTATATGTTTTGAAGTGTTATAATTGCCCATTTGTTAAATGGTCTTGGCACTAAGTTTGTCCATTTCTTTTTTAGGGCAGTATTTAATTTATTTATGTACATGGAAGTTTGTTAACATATGTAACCCTGCACCTCTTTTCAGCAATAACTGAATACCATAGTGCATCCTGTATTAATCAGTTTTAATACACAACTGCAGCACTGTGATCCTGTGTAATAAAGTAATTTTCCATGTGAAAGAACCCTCTTGGAAAGATTGCAAAAGTAGAAGTGTGGCCCCAAAAAAGCTGACCCACAGCAAGCATTGACAAGGTGCAGTAGAATGAACAAATACACGTTCAAGTCACAAGAAAAAAACAAGAAAAAACATTCCTTGCTTTGTGTTATGCTTAACAACCAGTATGTTGCAATTTGAACAATAACAAAAAGGAGCCGACGGCACCAGCATATCACTTGCAGATTTTTTTTCATGCGCTGAGCAGTCACTCTGGAATATAGTGTCCACAAGAGAATAATTTCTTTGAAATGATGTCGAGATCAGATCTTCAGGGGTCTGTAGCATTTCTTGTAGTACTTGTTGAGTGTAAGTAAATGCCCTTTAGTGCTAGAGCTTCAAATTGGTGGAGAGCTTGAAGTTCCTCCTCAGACAAAGATGGTACCTGTGAATCTGTTTGCTGTTGCAAATGCTGAACAATTTTTAGTGTATTTGTTATTGTTTGCTGAATGCTCTCTACAGATTTCTGTTGGTCGGTTGCAATCTTATCCAATTGTGCAGATAAATGTTTTCAAATCGGGACTTCACACCGGATAATAATTTTGTAGAATTTTCCTGAGCTGCCGACCCATCTTGTAGGCTCTTCCGTATTTCAAACTCAAGCTTTTTGTTCAATATAGTCCAAGTCAGATTCAGTTTTTTGGAACAGAGCCTCCAGCTTATTGACTGCTGTCTCCATGTTGAATAGTTTACATTCCTCAGGCGGACCCGGGAATACGAGCGGGGGAGGGCACCTGACCATGTCTTATCTATTGCATGTTACAAACTTTGTTACTGAACTCACTGCCATGAATCTGCTAGTAAACAAATTTACCTGGTTTACTTTGCATGTGTGTGCACCTTTAGTTTCTTTGTTTATAACAGAAATGTCAGAACCCAGAGTGTCAGAGGTATTGGAGGACTTGTAAGGTCAAGGCAACCAGTGGGGTACAGAACTTTGAATGACCCCTGCGTGGGTAGTGTTACAAAAGTATACCAGATCCTTAACCAAGCATGAAGCCTGGGAGCCCAGGAAAGAAGGAGATCAGCTTGTGGCTTCCCCCTCCTAGGCCATATCAAGCCACATGCCCTTATCATAGAGGGATACCTTGCCAGGGGAAGCCCCCTAGCAAAGCACCTTATCCCCAAGTTGATTAGGACAAAGACCTCCTTACTAGGGATGAACTTCGTATTCGAGTCGAACCCACGTTCGACTCGAACATCGTCTGTTCGACCGGTCACGGAATTGTGAATGATGTGGGCCGTTCGCACCAAATTCGAGTGGCGCATCATGGCCCATAATTCACTGCGGCATTGCAGTGCATTGCTGGCTGATGATTGGCCAAGCATGCACTATGACCCGCATGCTTGGCCAATCACAGCGCCGTCAATACAGAGACCAAGGGTGGCTTTGGCCAATTATGGCTCAAGGGGTTTAGTACACACCCCACACTATATAAGGTCGCCTGCACGTCGGCCCTGTGTAGTGTGTTCCAGTGTTGAGAAACAGAGACAGAGAGACAGTGTCATTTGATAGTTAGATAGATTAGGCAGGACAGTCAGTCAGTTAGCTGCACTTACAGTGTATTGTGTATATATATGCATCCCAGGTGTTTTGTGTGTGTGTGTGTGTGTGTGTGTGTGTGTGTGTATGTGTGTGTATGTATGTGTATATATATATATATATATATATATATATATATATATATATATATATATATATATATATATATATATATATATATATATATATACACACACACTGTATTCAGTTTAGCTAGATCCGTTCCTGTTATTATCTTCCTACTGACAGGCAGGCAGGTGTTGTTACAGTATTTGAAGAAAATTGCTGGTGTTCTTCTGATCCTATTAGTCCTATTAGCTACAGTATTTACAGTTAGTGTAGTGCGACCTCTGCACAGTGTTCAGCTAAAGCTACCTGTAGAAGATTGGTGGTCTTTTTCTAATCCTATCACTACCGCAGGAAGCTACAATATTTTTTAGTGTATTGCAACCTCTGCACAGTGTTCAGCTAAAGCTACAAGTTAGTGCAGTGAGACCTCTGCACAGTGTTCAGCTAAAGCTACAAATTAGTGTAGTATGACCTCTGCACAGTGTTCAGCTAAAGCTACAAGTTAGTGTAGTGCGACTTCTGCATAGTGATCAGCAAAAGCTACAAATTAGTGTAGTGCGACCTTTGCACAGTGTTCAGCTAAAGCTACAAGTTAGTGTAGTGCAACCTCTGCACAGTGTTCAGTTAAAGCTACAAGTTAGTGTAGTACGACCTCTGCACAGTGTTCAGCTAAAGCTACAAGTTACTGTAGTGCAAACTCTGCACAGTGTTCAGCTAAAGCTACCTGTAGAAGGTTGGTGTTGTTTTCCTGATCCTATCACTACCGCAGGCAGCTACATTATTTACATATTAGTGTAGTGCGACCTCTGCACAGTGTTCAGCTAAAGCTACCTGTAGAAAGTTGGTGGTGATTTCCTGATCCTATCACTACCGCAGGCAGCTACATTATTTACACATTAGTGTAGTGCGACTCTGCACAGTGTTCAGCTAAAGCTACAAGTTAGTTTAGTGCGACCTCTGCACAGTGTTCAGCTAAAGCTACAAATTAGTGTAGTGCAACCTCTGCACAGTGTTCAGCTAGAGCTACCTGTAGAAGGTTGGTGTTGTTTTCCTGATCCTATCACTACCGCAGGCAGCTACATTATTTACACGTTAGTGTAGTGCAACCTCTGCACAGTGTTCAGCTAAAGCTACCTGTAGAAGGTTGGTGGTGTTTTCCTGATCCTATCACTACCGCAGGCAGCTACATTATTTACACATTAGTGTAGTGTGACTCTGCACAGTGTTCAGCTAAAGCTACAAGTTAGTGTAGTGCGACCTCTGCACAGTGTTCAGCTAAAGCTACAAGTTACTGTAGTGCAACCTCTGCACAGTGTTCAGCTAAAGCTACAAGTTACTGTAGTGCGACCTCTGCACAGTGTTCAGCTAAAGCTACCTGTAGAAGATTGGTGGTGTTCGCATACTAATAATATTACAGGCAGGCAGTTGATTTTGCTAGCTGCAGTATCAGTATATATATATATATATATATATATATATATATATATATATATATATCCCAGCTTAGTGCAGCTACATCTCACTGCAGGCTATTAGTATGTCTGGAAGGCCAACAAGGAGAGGCAGACAGTCTCAAGCCAATAAAAGAGGGCAAGCAGGCTCTGTGTCTAGAGGCAACAGTGCTGGTCATGGACACGGTGCATCCTCATTAGGACGTGGCCGTTTTTTCAGGCAGCTGGCCGTGTTGAGGCGCAACATGTGGAAGACTTGGTTGAGTGGATGACCAAGCCGTTCTCATCCCCCTCATCCTCTCTCACCCATGCTCAGGGTACTTTGGCAAAGCAGCTGCCAACGCGGCCTCTTCCCTTGGCTCAATGGCATCAGTGACTCCTTCCCTAGCCCCACCATGTCCTCCTGAGGAGTCCCTCGAACTGTTTGACCACAGTGTTGGGTACATGCTCCAGAAGACTCTGATGATGATACTGAGCTAGATGAAGCCAGTAACGTGAGCACGGACAAAGGGGGTGCCCTAGAAGGACAGCAATCTGGCAGTCATGTTCCCCCTGCTGCAGCATACTGCCAGGTTTGCTCCAGTGATGAGGAGGGAGGGTATGATGAGGTCACTGACTCAACGTGGGTGCCTGATAGGAGAGAGGTGGAGAAGGAGGAGGCACATCACCAACGAGGCAGGATGCCCTCCAGGGGCCAGCCTAAGGGCAGCACACTGACTGCATCACACCTCAGAGCTCCGCGTGTGCAAGGCGCTGCTGTCTCTGCGCGTTATTCCAAAAGTTCTTTGGGGTGGGCCTTTTTTGAGACGAGTGCATCAGATGGCACCGCTGCTATTTGCAACATATGTCTCTAGCGTATCTCGCGTGGCCAAAACATCTCCTGCTTGGGCACCACATGCTTGACCAGACATGTTGAACTGCCATGCAGTTCGTTGGCAAGCGTACCTAAAAGACCCACACCAAAAAACAAAGAGGACCTCTCCTTACTGCTCATCAGCTGGGATCTCCAACCCCACTATACCTTCAGTCCTCTCTGAGACCTGCACTGAGAGGAATGAAGGTGTAGAATTAGGTGTGTCACAGCCAAGTACTTACGGGCAATCTGCGTCAGATTGTACCAGGCAAATTTCCCTGCCCCAGCTGCTGCACCGCAAAAAAGAAGTTCGATCCCAGCCATCCACATGCCCAGCGGTTGAATGTTAGCTTGGCAAAATTGCTAGCACTTCAACTGATACCTTTTCAGTTGGTAGATTCTGCCGCCTTCCGTGAGTTTGTGGAATGTGCGGTTCCTCAGTGGCAGGTTCCCAAACGCCACTTTTTCTCCCAGAAGGTGATTCCAGCTCTCTACCGGCATGTGGAAGGCAATGTCTTGGCCTCGCTGGACAGGGCGGTCAGCGGTAAGGTGCATATTACCGCTGACTCATGGTCCAGCAGGCATGGACAGGGACATTGCCTAAGTTTCATGGCGCATTGGGTGACTCTTCTGGCAGCTGGGAAGGATGCAGGACAAGGTGCAGTAGTGTTGGAGATTGTTCCGCCACCATGCCTCCAAAATGCCACTACTAGTGATTCTGACACACCTCTCTCCTCCACCCCCTCCTCTTCTTCTTCCTCCATGGCCTCTTCCTGTGCTTTGTCCTCGGAACCAGCGGTGCTCCGTAGGTGTTCAAGGGGCTACACAAGTATGCAGGCCAAAAGATGCCATGCGCTGCTTGAGCTGGTGTGCTTGGGGGACAGGAGCCACACTGGGGCAGAGGTTCTGTCAGCTTTGCAGGGGCAGGTTCAGAAGTGGTTGACGCCACGCCAACTTAAGGCAGGAATGGTGGTTTGCGACAATGGCACCAACCTCCTCTCCGCCCTCAGACAGGGACAAATGACCCATGTGCCCTGTTTGGCTCACATCCTTAACTTGGTGGTGCAGCGGTTCTTGGGCAGGTACCCGGGCTTACAGGATGTCCTGAGGAAGGCCAGGAAAGTCTGTGTGCATTTCCGCCGGTCATATAATGCAAGTGCTCGGCTGGCAGACCTCCAAAAGGAATTTAACCTGCCCAAGAACCGCCTAATCTGTGACACGTCCACCATGTGGAACTCAACGTTGGCCATGCTGCAGCGGCTGCACATGCAGCAGAGGGCCATCAATGAGTACCTGTGCGACTATGGCACCAGGACAGGGTCAGGGGAGCTTGTTTTTTTTCCCCATGCCAGTGGGCCATGATCAGGGATGCATGCACTGTCCTGTCACCATTTGAGGAGGCCATGAGGATGGTGAGCAGTGACAGTGCATGCATCAGTGACACTGTCCCCCTTGTCCACCTGTTGGAACACACGCTGCGTGGAATAATGGACAGGGCACTTGAGGCAGAACAGAGGCAGGAAGAGGAGGACTTCCTTAGCTCTCAAGGCCCCCTTTATCCAGACAGTATTCCTGCGTGCCCGCCGATCACACAGGAAGAGGAGGAGGAGGATTGTGTCAGTATGGAGGTGGAGCCTGGCACTCAGCATCAGCAGCAGTCTTTAAGGGATCATTTACAGTCCCAAGAAATACATGGACTTGTACATGGCTGGGAGGAGGTGGCTGCGGATCATGTCATCCTTAGTGACCCAGAGAACTCTGGACCGAATGCCTCAGCAAACCTACACTGCATGGCCTCCCTGATCCTGCAAAGCCTGCGGAAGGATCCTCGTATTTGTGATATCAAGGAGAAGGAACAATACTGGCTGGCAACCCTCCTTGATCCATGTTACAAGGGTAAGGTTGCGGACCTTATCTTGCCATCGCAGAGGGAGCAGAGGATGAAAGATCTTCGGGAGGCCTTGCAGAAAGGTCTGTGCAACGCGTTCCCAGAGACTGGGAGGTTACAAACTCCTGTTTCTGGGCAACGTGTTGCTGAGGCTTCGGTCAGTCAAAGAAGGAGCGGTGGAGAAGGTGGCCGTCTGCCCGATGCGTTCAGACAATTTTTTAGTCTGCAGCCCCAAGGTATGATCGGTTCCAGCAACCATCGCCAGCGTCTGTTTTACATGGTGCAGGAATACCTAGGGGCAAGATCTGACTTGGACACTGTAATGGAAATTTGTAAGTTCTGTATATAATTTTATTGTATTTTGTATGTATTGCACATTGCCTTCACTGTGCAACAGCACTACTAATGTTTTCAGTAAATGTTTACATTCTTTCGAGTCCTGATTAGAATAAGCCTGCCTATGTAACGCCCCTTGTTACCATAAACGTACAATTGTAATATTAATGTGATACCTACGTAATCATGTGCATAAAAACCTTCAATTGCGTCATAATAAAGCAGAACAGTTATTTGGAAAGATGCTGAGCGTATCTTTTGTGTCTGTTCCCTACTGCAGTAGTTATTATTAATTTGGAACCACTAATCAATATGAGGATAGGAGTTGCCTATCATCAATTTAACCGAGTCAGACACCTTTCCCACCGAAAATCCTCTGGGTTACTGGGTCTTGAGGATGGATCACTGGCCAGAGCTTGCACAGTATGCAATTGAGCTACTGGCCTGCATCCAGCGTTCTTTCGGAACGCACATTCAGTGCTGCTGGAGGCTTTGTAACCGATCACAGGGTGCGTCTGTCCACCAACTCGGTCGATCAACTGACCTTCATAAAAATGAATCCGTCTTGGATCACCACCAGCTACCAATCACCTGCAGCTGATGTAACTGAATAATTTTTTTTTGAAATGTCAGATCCCTTCAAAGACTGCCTATGCTGATGCTGAGTGACTATCCTGTTATGCTGAGTAATTATCCTCTTCCTCCTCCATGATTATGCTGATAGCTTGTAAGAACATTTTTGGTTCTGGGCGCCGCCACCAGTGCCTAAGGCCCAATTTTTCAGCCCCTGTTTAACAGGGGCGTGTAATTACAATTTTTGATGCAATTCTTTGCAGCAGGGCTAGTTCCTGCGCTCCAACTAGAGTATCTGTGAGGGGTTGCAGTGTTGTGGCACCAGCACCAGTGCATAAGGCCCAATTCTTCAGCACCTGTTCAACAGGGACATGTAATTAGAATTCTTGATCTAATATTTCACAGCAGGGCCCTGTGAGGGCTAATGCCCCGTACACAGGGTCGGACTTTGTTCGGACATTCCGACAACAAAATCCTAGGATCCGATCGTTCTGAACGCGGTGACGTAAAACACATACGTCGGGACTATAAACGGGGCAGTGGCCAATAGCTTTCATCTCTTTATTTATTCTGAGCATGCGTGGCACTTTGTCCGTCGGATTTGTGTACACACGATCGGAAATTCCGACAACGGATTTTGTTGTCGGAAAATTTTATATCCTGCTCTCAAACTTTGTGTGTCGGAAAATCCGATGGAAAATGTGTGATGGAGCCTACAAACGGTCGGAATTTCCGACAACAAGGTCCTATCACACATTTTCCGTCGGAAAATCCGACCGTGTGTACGGGGCATTACAGTGTTGTGTCCACAACAACACTTAAGGCCCAAATTTCTGCTGAGTATATAGGGCAGGCCCCTACTTTCAAACATCCAACTTACAAACAACTCCTACTTGCAAACGGAAGGATACAACAGGAAGTGAGATGAAATCTACCCCTAGGAAGGGAAATTCTCTCCTGTAAGAGTTAATATGGGAAAAACTTTTCTCCTTTACACTGATGCTTTATCACCAATCCTTGTTTCACTAAAAACCCCAAATTTTCAAAAAACATTTGTCATTGGGACAAAAAGTGAGGTGAAATCTTCTGAAGAGGAGCACAGACAGCAAAACAAATGTCACAGGGGTGATAACCCTTCCCTATGTTTTCCAAAAAGCTTAAAATAGATTTTTTGACTGGAGCTAAACACGTTAAAAATGTACCAGTTCAAAATTACAAACAGATTCTACTTAACAACAAACCTGTATACTGCTGTTCAGAGTATATAGGGCCTGGGGGCCCCACACCTTTCCTTTTTTAATTTGGGTGCGGGGTTCCCCTTAATATCCATACAAGACCCAAAGGGCCTGGTAATGGACTGGGGGTTACCCATGCCGTTTGTCTCACCGATTTTCATCCATATTGCCAGGACCCGACATTACATTAAAGCCGCAAGCAGTTTTAAATTACTTTTATTCCTTTAAAAATGTCATTTTGTGCAGGGACTGTTCTAAGCACTTGAAACACACGCCACTTTACAGGCATACTATAGACACCCCCCCAGGTACAATATTTAACAGGAATATTTCACTTTTTTTTTTTTTTTTACTTTAAGCATCATTAAAATCACTGCTCCCGAAAAAACGGGCGTTTTTAAAACTTTTTTTTGCATTGATACATGTCCCCTGGGGCAGGACCCGGGTCCCCAAACCCTTTTTAGGACAACACCATGCAAATTAGCCTTTAAAATGAGCACTTTTGATTTCGAACGTTCGAGTCCCATAGACGTCAATGGGGTTCTAACGTTCGTGCGAATTTTCGGTCCGTTCGCAGGTTCTGGTGCGAACCGAACCGGGGGGTGTTCGGCTCATCCCTACTCCCTACTACAACACTCACCCAGTGGCTGTGGGTGTCTGTGGGCAAATTGTAATCTGGAACCCCCGTTAACAATAAGAGGGCATCTGGATACCAGCCCCTCCCCATGTGAATTCACATAAACATGATAGAACACACTTTTTTGTCAAGTCCTAAAAAAAAAAAATCTTTTGCCAATCACATCATCCATCAATGCAGAGCCACATCAATCACAATGAATGATGCCTGACACAAGAAAAAAATTCTGCTGACCAATGGACCCATATGATCCCGTGGCTGACTGGACATCTCCCTGAGCCACACTGCTAAAAGTAAACAAAGGAGCGGTGTTCTGTCTGTCCAGTCTAAGCACTGAACATATGATCTCCATAACTTATCCCATTGTGGTAAGATAGCTGTAAATTACATCCTGAGTAGAATTAGCAGACAGCCACTCAATCAAAATGACATCTTACAGATTGTAAAAAGCTTTAATTAAAAACATGTGCAGATCTTCAGAGATGAACTTAAAAAAAAAAATCATAGTATGTCTACCTCCAGTTATTACATGGGCTCAGAACAGAAACTAAAGACACACCGAAAAGAGGGTGGGACTAGCTATGCAGAGCATCTCCTAGCTACAGAGTGTGGAAGGAACAAATTATTTAAAGGCAAATAAACAACAATGCATGTGTAACACAACAGGTGAGATCTCCTGAGTGATGTCATTAACCAAACATGGCCACAGTCAAATTTGGTCAGTGTCAGTGCCTGAACATGGCCAAGTGGCTATTTTTTGGTCAGGGATGATACACTAACCCTGCCTCTTTGTTTATATGGCCGAGGATTCCCAGCTAGTAAATGATTAGGGTTGGGTGATGTCAATGGTCACTAAGGTGATAGTGTTAAGATGAACAACAAAAACAGCCAAGTTCATTCCAGACACAAGAACTTTGGGCTCATCCCCACTCACAAACATGGCTATGTCTTGTGAGACTCCAGGTGTCATCCGTTTGTCAAGATTGTAGTGGATGGAACATAAAAGAGCTGTGGCCTTCTGGAAGTCTGATCCCTGATCTAAAAT
The DNA here is from genome assembly GCF_042186555.1 of Aquarana catesbeiana. Taxonomy (NCBI): domain Eukaryota; kingdom Metazoa; phylum Chordata; class Amphibia; order Anura; family Ranidae; genus Aquarana; species Aquarana catesbeiana. The sequence goes on along the minus strand of NC_133333.1, from coordinate 196,596,806 downwards.
GAGCTGCTGTGATACAGTGGCTCCAACACCAGTGTGTCGGGTCTTGGTTTAGGGGGTTACCACACTCTCTGTGTCAGTAATTCAGCACATGACACAATACAACTTTTGTCTTTATAAACTAATTTTAAAAAATAGCTTGTTGGAAACAATTTAAACGTTTTCAGGCACTTGTATAGCTATATAACATTATATACAATTAGACATATATAACAAGAAAGGTTTATTCCATAAAATATTTTTTTTAAATACAGTCTGTCCCAGAGAAAAGTACCTGTCATCTTTCAAAATTCACTCTTGGCAGGCTTTTAAATTAATTATGCATTTCATCTTGGTGGGTTGTTTTCCAGATTTGATAAAAGTACATTGCTCCCAGTTATGTACAGCATCACTGTATGATATAAAACCCTTCGGGCCTTCTCCATTAATACACTGCAATGACTAACAAGCCTGAGGTCATCTCATTAAGGGTATGATAAATAGTCCGTCAATAAACTGTATAAAGCAAAATTAGAAGGATGTTATCGTCTCTATTTTATTTCTTGTTATTTTGTAATGTATTTTACCTTCAGCATTTTGAGAAGTTTTTTTACAATTCCTTGCTGTACAGAAAGGCACACTGCTGCAGTGCATTGCGGGAGAATCCTGCTAAGAATGCCCACTGATCTCTGCATAAGACAATAAAAAAATGATATTCTCATTTATATGAAGATTATAAAAAAAAAAATACACACACACACACACACAACAGCATATAAAGATTTCCTAATCTGTCAGATAATCTCTGCAGACAAGTGCTTTTGCCAATCTTGTTATTATTTCCTAGTTCTATATAGCACAATTACTTTTAGGTGTGCTCCTTTTAAACAAGTACTCTTTAACCGCTTCAGCACTGGAAGATTTTACCCCCTTCCTGACCAGAGCACTTTTTGTGATTTGGCACTGCGTCGCTTTAACTGACAATTGCATGGTCGTACGACATTGCACCCAAAAAAAATTTACGTCCTTTTTTTCCCACAAATAGAGCTTTCTTTTGGTGGTATTTGATCACCTCTGCAGTTTTTATTTTTTGGGCTATAAACAAAAAAAGAGTGACAATTTAAAAAAAAAACACATTATTTTTTACTTTTTGCTATAATAAATATCCCCCAAAAATCTATAAAAATACAATTTTTTTCCTTAGTTTAGGCTGATATGTATTATTCTACATATTTTTGGTAAAAAAAAATCGCAATAAGCGTATATTGATTGGTTTGCGCAAAAGTTATAGGGTCTACAAAATAGGGGGTAGATTTATAGCATTTTTATTATTACTATTTTTTTTTTTTTACTAGTAATGGCGGCGATCTGCGATTTTTATCATGACTGCAACATTATGGGGGACACGTCGGACAATTTTAACACATTTTTGGACCATTGGCATTAATACAGCGATCAGTGCGATTAAAAATGCATTGATTACTGTAAAAATGTCACTGGCAGTGGAGGGGTTAAAAATAGGGGCAGTGAAGGGGTTAAGTGTGTCCTAGTTTGTGTTCTAACTGAAGGGGGATGGAGACAGAGGAGATAACAGATCGTCTGTTCATACTCTGTATGAACAGACGATCTGTCTGTTCTCCCCTCAGAGAACCGGAAACTGTGTGTTTACTTTACACACACGGATCCTGGTTCTCCATGTCTCAGCGGCGATCGCAGAAGCCCGGCGGTGATCGAGACCACCAGGCACTCACATCGGCTCGGGGGGTGAGAGAGGACAGAGGGCGAAGCGACGTTACATAATGTTGTTTCACCCAGCCGTGCCATTCTGACGCAACACTGGTTGGTATGTGGTTAAGGGTTTTAATTAATTTAGTTAAACACAAAAAAAGTATTTGCCACGCATTACCAATATTGTGATTTTTACACATTACTTCTCGGTTTGCCTCTCTGCCTTCTTATACAGTATCTCACAAAAGTGAGTACACCCATACATTTTTGTAAATATTTTACTATATCTTTTCATGTGACAACATTCAAGAAATGACACTTTGCTACAATGTAAACTAGTGAGTGTACAGCTTGTATAACAGTGTAAATTTGCTGTCCCCTCAAAATAACTCAACACACAGCCATTAATGTCTAAACCGCTGGCAACAAATGTGAGAAATGAAAATGTCCAAATTGGGCCCAAAATGTCAATATTTTGTGGCCACCATAATTTTCTAGCAATGCCTTAACCTTCTTGGGCATGGAGTTCACCAGAGCTTCGCAGGTTGCCACTGGAGTCCTCTTTCACTCCTCCATGACGACATCAGGAATCTGGTGGATGTTAGAGACCTTGCGCTCCTCCACCTTCCATTTGAGGATGCCCCACAGATTCTCAATAGGGTTCAGGTCTGGAGACATACCTGACCAGTCCATCACCTTTACCCTCAGCTTCTTTAGCTAGGCAGTGGTCATCTTGGAGGTGTGTTTGGGGTTGTTATCTTGTTGGAATACTGTCCTGCAACTCAGTCTCCGAAGGGGATCATGCTCTGCTTCAATATGTCACGGTACATGTTGGCATTCATGGTTCCCTCAATGAACTGTAGCTCCCCAGTACCGGCAGCACTCATGCAGCCCCAGACCATGACACTCCCACCGCCATGCTTGACTTTAGGCAAGACACACTTGTCTTTGTACTCCTCACTTGGTTGCCGCCACACATGCTTGACACCATCTGAACCAAATAAGTTTATCTTGATCTCATCAGAACACAGGAAATTGTTCCAGTAATCCCTTAGTCTGCTTGTCTTCAGCAAACTGTTTGTGGGCTTTCTTGTGCATCATCTTTAGAAGAGGCCTCCTTCTGGGATGACAGCCATGCAGACCAATTTGATGCAGTGTGTGGCATATGGTCTGAGCACTAACAGGCTGACCCCCCACCCCTTCAACCTTTGCAATGCTGGCAGCACTCATATGTCTATTTCCCAAAGACAACCTCTGGATATGACGCTGAGCATGTGCACTCAACTTCTTTGGTCGACCATGGCGAGGTCTGTTCTGAGTGGAACCTGTCCTGTTAAACCGCTGTATGGTCTTGGCCATCCAGCTATAGCTCAGTTTCAGGGTCTTGGCAATCTTCTTAGAGGCTAGGCCATCTTTATGTAGAGCAACGATCCTTATTTTTCAGATCCTCAGAGAGTTATTTGCCCTAAGGTGCCATGTTGAACTTCCAGTGACCAGTATGAGAGAGTGAGACCGATAACACCGAATTTAACACACCTGCTCCCCATTCACACCTGAGACCTTGCAACACTAATGAGTCCCATGACACCAGGGAGGGAAAATGGCTAATTGGGTCCAATTTGGACATTTTCACTTAAGGGTGTACTCACGTTTGTTGCCAGCAGTTTAGACATTAATGGCTGTGTGTTGAGTTATTTTGAGGGGACAGCAAATTTACACTGTTATACAAGCTGTACACTCACTACTTTACATTGTAGCAAAGTGTCATTTCTTCAGTGATGTGACATGAAAAGATATAATAAAATATGTACAAAAATTTGAGGGGTGTACTCACTTTTGTGAGATACTGTAAATGCTTTGCTGTTGGGATAGCCTTTAGCTGCTTTGATAGCTCAACATGTTCCTTTGTCTTTCATGTGCAGCACTTTGTTTTCCTGACTATAGTGAATGATTTGCCCATTTAATCTGGCCCAAGAACAACTCTTTTAAATAAAGTGGAACTGAATCCTTGTATCCATTAGATCTAAAAATGTCACTGTCTTAGCCTTTATTTAGAACTGCAGTGGACAGGGTGCTGTACATGTGATCAGCTCAGGGTATTCCTTGAATGTAACTGTTTTGAGAAACAGTTAAATTGTTGGGTACAGTTCTGCTTCAAAAATAAGTTCACCTTTTCCAGAAAGTAGCCTATTCGGTCGAGGGGCTCCAGTAGATAGTAACCCCTCCGCGACCTTTTGTGACTTTGACAAGTGTTAGTAAAACCGTACATATCATCACAACTACTTTGTGCATACAGGTGGATTATGCCTTGTTTTTTTTCAGAACAAATTGGGCTTTCATTTGATGATAAATGGTAATGATATATCCTGCTTTTTTTTATTATCCAAGGAAAACTATCCCAAAATAGTAAAAAAAAAAAAAAATATGTTTTAATTTAGCTGTATATTTTATTGTACTACCATAACCTACCACCAGAGAACAACCCACAATAAATTCTCCTGCTCCTGATAAGCACAGTGATCCCACATATGCGTATGTTGGTTGTTGTTTGTCCCCATAGTACAGCCCAGAATCAATAGTGCGCATTTTGCTTTTTTTTTTTTTTTTTTTTTATTCTACCTAAAACCATTGGGGGTTATTTACGAAAGGCAAATCTACTTTGCACTAAAAGTGCAAACTACAAGTGCAAAGTGCACTTGAAATTACACTAAAAGTGCACTTGGAAGTGCAGTCACTGTAAATCTGAGCGGTAGATTTGAAATGAGGGGAAGCACTGCTGATTTTATCATCAAATCATGTGCAAGCTAAAATGCTGTTTTTTATTTTTCTTGCATGTCCCCCTCAGATCTACAGCGACTGCACTTCCAAGTGCACTTTCAGTGCAATTTCAAGTGCCCTTTGCACTTGTAGTTTGCACTTCTTGTGCAAAGTGGATTTTCCTTTCGTCAATAACCCCCACTGACACTAACTGACACAGATACTAATGAAAAAAAAATACAATTCTGCCCCCCAAAATAAATACTGACCCTGACCTTGACACAAACACTAACCCTGGCACTGACCTAGATCAGACATTGATCTAGGTATTTTTTGGTATTTTTTATGTTATTTATTATTATTATTTAATTTATTTATTTTTCACGCACACTTTTTTTTCTGTGCAAGGACAGAGAGAGATACAATGTAACTCTTTCCTCCATTTACAGAAAAAGGAAACACGGGGGCAGGATTCACAGTGGATGATCACTGTGATAGCCAATCAGAGGCTATCACAGCGTTTAGGATCGGGACCCAGAACTTGAGATTCTGGGTCCCGATCGTTAGTACAGGGCCCGGGGCTCACGGTGAGATCCCAGTCTCTGTGCGGGGAGTGCGCTGTGTGGCGCACTCCCAGCACAAAGGGAGGTATAAAATATGCTCCCCCACGGAAAAAAGCTCAGTGCAGTAGAGCTCTTGCTGAGCATCATTTCAAGTCTCTGGTTCCAGCTCTTTCAATACTTTAAGAATAATGGAACAAAGAGCACTTTTTGGGTTGTATTCACACCTGAGTTTTGGCCCGAAAGCATGTACCTATGAGAATCTCAGTTGGGGGCTCCCAGCAATTAGCTGCAAAAGACAATGAAAGCAATCGGAAGTTGCCAGCTCCTTCAGCTAATTGCACCCATTTGCATGTAATCGCCAACTATCAGCGTCCAGGGCCAATCATTTACAAGCGATCTCTGCATTGCGATTACATGTGAGCGACCACGATATACTGCAAGAGCCAACAGCATCCCATTGCTTTCAATGGGGCTGCTACCCACAGATAATCACCGGGACCCCTCGCTAAGGTTCTTACAGTTACATGCTGTTGGGCCAAAATGCAGCTGTGAATATGGCCTTAGAGAACCATACAAACAACTTTTATGATTATGTTTCAGTGACCTGAGAGACACTGCTATAAAAGAACAATTTAGGAGTAAGAGCTTTTAAAATTTATAAATATGGCATAATAACTTACAGTGAGAATCATCCCATCTTTACAGCAAAGTAGAGATAAACATTGTGTGCTTATAACAATGCCTCGTTCCTAAAAAAAAAAAAAAAATAAATAAAATTATATACAGTCAGAGATTTACATCTCACGGAAGTGAGTACACCCCTCACATTTTTCTAAATATTTTATTATATCTTTTCATGTGACAACACTGAAGAAATGACACTTTGCTACAATGTAAAGTAGTGAGTGTACAGCTTGTATAACAGTGTAAATTTGCTGTCCCCTAAAAATAACTCAACACACAGCCATTGATGTCTAAACCGCTGGCAACAAAAGTGAGTACACCCCTAGGTGAAAATGTCCAAATTAGACCCAATTAGCCATTTTCCCTTCCCGGTGTCATGTGACTCGTTAGTGTTACAAGGTCTCAGGTGTGAATGGGGAGCAGGTGTGTTAAATTTTGTGTGATCGCTCTCATTCTCTCATACAGGTCACTGGAAGTTCAACATACAAACAAGATATTTGGGGGGCACACCCTAAAAGATGCATTAAAGATGGTGCAGCCATAAGACCATACAGTAGAAGAAAATATTACAGCGCACAAATGTTTAGGTGTTTTTAAACTAGCCTTGCTGGAGGTAAATGTCTTTTTTTTTTTTACATGTGTGCGCTGTAATATTTTCTTCTACTGTATGGTCTTATGGCTGCACCATCTTTAATGCATCTTTTAGGGTGTGCCCCCCAAATATCTTGTTTGTATATTGTATGGATTCTGACCAAATCCCTTTGGGTGAGGAGCACCCCACTCCCTCACTAAGTACCTCTCATTAGTGTCCACTTGTGTCATGGGTGGAGACCTTAAGATTCTCCCATTTAGAAGAGTGTAATGCTCTCATGGTTCAGAGATGCAGGATCTCCCAGTCCATGGATAGTGTAGGACCCACTGATTATGGGGTACTTTTTCCTTGCTGGAGGTAAATGTCTTTTTTGCATGTGTGCGCTGTAATATTTTCTTCTGGAAGTTCAACATGACACCTCATGGCAAAGAACTCTGAGGATCTGAAAAAAGAAATTGTTGCTCTACATAAAGATGGCCTAGGCTATAAGAATGCCAAGACCCTAGCATTGAGCTGTAGCATGGTGGCCAAGACCATACAGCGGTTTAACAGGACATGTTCCACCCAGAACAGGTCTCATCATGGTCGACCAAAGAAGTTGAGTGCACGTGCTCAGCATCATATCCAGAGGTTGTCCTATTTTAATAGACATATGAGTGCTGCCAGCATTGCTGCAGAGGCTGAAGGGGTGGGGGGTCAGCCTGTCAATGCTCAGACCATACGCCGCACACTTCATCAAATTGGTCTGCATGGCTGTTGTCTCAGAAGGAAGCCTCATCTTTGCTGAAGACAAACAGACTAAGGACATGGATTACAGGAACCATGTACTGTGGTCTGATGAGATCAAGATAAACGTATTTGGTTCAGATGGTGTCAAGTATGTGTGGCGGCAACCAGGTGAGGAGAACAAAGACAAGTGTGTCTTGCCTACAGTCAAGCATGGCGGTGGGAGTGTCATGGTCTGGGGCTGCATGAGTGCTGCCGGTACTGGGGAGCTACAGTTCATTGAGGGAACCATGAATGCCAACATGTACCGTGACATATTGAAGCAGAGCATGATCCCCTTCGGAGACTGGGTTGCAGGACAGTATTCCAACAAGATAACAACCCCAAACACACCTCCAAGACGACCACTGCCTTGCTAAAGAAGCTGAGGGTAAGGTGATGGACTGGCCAAACATGTCCCAGACCTAAACCCTATTGAGCATCTGTGGGGCATCCTCAAATGGAAGGTGGAGGAGCGCAAGGTCTCTAACATCCACTAGCTCTGTGATGTCGTCATGGAGGAGTGGAAGAGCAAAATGGCAAAAGCTCTGGTGAATTTCATGTCCAAGAGGGTTAAGGCAGTGCTGAAAAATAATGGTAGCCACAGAAAATATTGACACTCTGGGCCCAATTTGGACAATTTCACTTAGGGGTGTACTCACTTTTGTTGCCAGCGGTTTAGACATTAATGGCTGTGTGTTGCATTATTTTGAGGGGACAGCAAATTCACACTGTTATACAAGCTGTACACTCACTACTTTACATTGTAGCAAAGTGTAATTTCTTCAGTGTTGTCGCATGAAAAGATATAGTAAAATATTTACACAAATGTGAGGGGTGTATCAGACAGACAGACAGACAGACAGACAGACAGACAGACAGACAGACATAAAGGGCTATTTGTGTAGACTAACAATACAAAAACTTTTCACTTAGGGTCAAAACGTTTTAAATACATTTCAACTCTTAAAAGGTATGTTCAGAATGTTTTGACTCTTTGTTTAAGTGACCATGAGAGAAAATGGTACATAACAAAAAGGTTCAGGAATAAAAACGTTTTAAATTAATAAATGACAAGGAGAATGATCCAATCTTTTACAGCAATGTACAGATAAGCATTAAGTGATTAGAACACCACAAAGGATGAAAAGCGTATAGAATTTATTTTGTGTGTTGGCATTACTAGGACTTCATGGACTTACTAGGACTCCACTTCATGAGCTTAAAGAACATTTCATAGGAAAAAACTCAGATATAAAACATTGGTATGGCTAATGGGGTTGCAGAGGGTCAGGTAGCAACAAGATCAGTCTTCTAGAGTGTTTTGTAGAGCTCCTGCACATTCAGATTCTTAATATTAGATCTATAGATAGGCGAACATGCATACCTAAAGGTGTTTCACTCATCCATTCATCTCAAAGATCACTATTCAATCATAGATGCTGTAGTAATGGCTTTTATGACTGGAAGAGGCAGGTGGAAAGGGCATGCATAGTAGGCCACTCTTGATGAGTATCTGTCACAGCTCCCTCACCTCTATTAAATGGAGGGGGAAGAGGAGAAAGGCAGGCAAAGATTTCAAAGCAGACTGGGGTTTCAAAATGTACTGATCAAGCTCTTTTGAAAAAGCACAAAAAAACAGGCAACGTCGCGGAACATAGACACAGTGGTTGGCCAAGGAAACTGTGATTGTAAAGTTATTGTAAACGCTCTCCTTGTAAAATAATCCACTCAGTTTAAAATAGAAATGAAAGGCAAACCAATTTTCTATAGATATTAAAAAAAAACATTAAAAATACCTTTTTTCCCTTTTTTTATAAGCAATTACATTCCCTCTGTTCTCAGCTGCGTAAGAGCTGGGGGGAGGAAAAGCAACAGCACAATGAGCTTTCTGGGTAAGGCTGTGCAGGGGGGGGGGGGGGGGGACATGTCAGGACAAGTCTGGTCATTGAAGGAGAGCAGGCTGAGTTCCCAGCATAACTAGAGAACTGACCACTGTGTGTTCTCCTGCTTAAGCCCCATACACACTGTTAGATTTTCGTCTTCAGATTTACCAAAACCATATAATTTGAGGTCAAACCTTAGGAGTTTCAATTTGTATGCAATCAGGCAGGCCCTTGCACTACATGATTTTGGTAAATCTGAAGACAGAAATCTGCAGAAAATCTAATAGTGTGTATGGGGCCATAGAGTGGTCAGTATTTAATAGTAAAGCAGAGGGAATGGCAGGAACACCAGGGATTTCACACAAAGAAAGCAATACAAAGAGAACAGGATACTTTTTCACACAAGTACGTGGTACAGCAGGCACATACCAGGAATATGAAATGTTGGGGTAACAAAGACTTTAATGCAGCAGATGAAAGACACATCATGTTTACTTCCCTTCGACTTTGGAAGATGTCCAGCAATGACATCTACACACAATTGGTGGGAACCAGAGGGACCAAGGTACACCTATCTACTGTCTGGAGAAGTCTGGCCAGAAGCAGTCTTTATGGAAAAATTGTGACCAAAAAAACATACCTCTGATGTGAAAACAAGTAGTGTTGGGTGAACGGTTCGGCCCAAGCATGAGTTTGGGCCAACATTGGCTGTTCAGCCCATTCGTCCAACACACGAATTTGCAGAATGTTTGGTGGGTGTTCGCTGTTTAACACTGTGGTAGTTCATTGATTTTTCCCATCAGTGTAAAACAGACAGCTTACACTGACAGTCTGCAAGAGACCTCCATGGCATCATCAATCTCTTGGTCGCTGGTACAATGGTTCCATGTATCTAATTCTTTCCTAAGACAAGTCAGTAAGGGTATATAATTAAGGGCATAGAGGTCTGAAAAGTTGGAGGGAATCATTATCCCTAAATAGGAGATGCCTCTGGAGCCCCATTGGAACAAAAAGTTAGTCCGTACTCGGTCGAAGGTAGTGGACGGGTAGTGGACAGTAAAGAAATGTTAAGGGCTTCCATCTTAGACATGTTTAATTTGAAGTTACTAAATTCCCGAACCTGTGGAATTCATGCAGCAAGGAGGGCAGGGACGTATGTGGTTTCTGAATGTAGACCAGGAAGTCATCCGCATAAAGCGAAGGTTTCTGGTCAGAGAAAGGTGTCTGAATCCCCACTATGGAGTTGTTTTGCCTAATGGCCCTAGCCAGGTGTTCTATTACCAGAACAAAGAGTAAAGTGGACAGGGTGCATCCCTGGTGGGTATCGTTAGAGATATTAAATGGTGTGGGCAAGGAACCATTAACCAATACAGATGTAGAGGGCTGGGAGTATAGTGACATAGCCTTGAATACAAAGGTGTTACCAAGGCCTGTTCCATGGAGAGACGCAACAACTGCCAATTGACCTGGTCAAGCGTCTTCTCCACGTCAAAGGATAGAAGGCATGCCGTTAAGTTGTGTTTCTGAATGTAAAAGATGAGGTGAATGGTTTTAGTGGTGTTGTCCCTGGCCTCACATCCAGGGACAAAACCCACATGGTCCTTATGAATGACTGAGGGTAAAAGGGGTGATAAGCGGTTCGCCGTCTAATTTGAGGAGCGAAATCGGCCAATAACTGCTACACTGAGAGGGATCCTTGCCTGGTTTGGGGAGGACAGAGGTGTTAGAAGGTCTTTAGATGGTAGGCGGGAGTCATCTATGAAACTGAACGCTGCTGAGAACGGCGAGGGACTGGGCAAATGATTTGTAGGACCTAGGGAAAAACCTGTCTGGGCCCGGGCACTTTCCAGATTTTAGGCCTTTAATGGTGCCTAAGAACTCCCTTTCCAATAGAGGGTTATCCAGATCAGCAGACTCCTTGGCATATATCTGTGGCAGGGCCGTCTCTAAAATGTAATCCTTCATGCTGGAGAGATGTGGGTCCCCGGTATGGGTTTTAGGTCACGAGGGCAAGTTATACAGCTGAGAGTAGTAGTGTCAAAAGGCGTTGGATATACCCTGAGTGTTGCTAATCTTTTGCTGATCGGCGGTGCAGATGTGTTGGATGGGTTGACATGGTGGGCACGGGTGGAGGACCCTCGCTAGGTGTTGCCCACATTTGTTGACTAAAGTGTATTTGTTGTTACGTCCCCTGTCTCTAGCTATGGGGGAGTGGGAATCTAGTATACGGAGCAATTCTCAACAGGCGTTAGAGAGGTCTACATATGTTATAGCGTCTGTGTCCCATTTATGGACGGGTTTGAGTGTAACTATAGAACTATAGTGGACAGAAGTCGGGCTATATCAGCGTATCTGGCATTCTTTAAGCAGGAGCCATGTTGTATGAATGTCCCCCAAAGCATGCATTTTAGAGCTTCCCATTTAATAAGGGGGCTGGTTTCGTCAGACCCGTGATCCTGAAAAAAGTCACGGATCGTCAGTTCAATTGCTGCTACTCATGGGGTGTCTTTCCATAAATTGTCGTTCAACTGCCATTAAAATGTCTTATGGGACTTAGGTGGGTGTGCCAGGCTTAAGTGTACAGGGGTATGGTTAGACCACAGTATATTACCAAGGGATGCTCTAAGTGAAATATTTAACAAGGATTGGGTGACAAGGAAGTAGTCAATACGACTATAGGAGTTGTGGGCTACTGAGTAACAGCTGTAATCTCTCTCAAATGGGTGCTACACTCACCAGACATCCACCAGTTAAGCAGAATGCATGAGCAATTTGATGTGTGTGAGATTGGAGTGGGGGATGGAAGACTTACCCGAGGAAGTGTCCATGGCCGGGGAAAGGGTCACATCGAGGTCTCCACCTAGAATGAAACAGGGACCACCAAAGGAGAGTAAATTGTTCAGAACAATGGACAGAAACCTCCCCTGGTCTTGGTTAGGTCCATACATGTTAGCCACTGTAAAAATAGAGGAGTTAGATTTTAAATTGAGGAAAAGGAAACACCCTAAGGGATCAACGAGGGAGTCTAGAACCTCCGGGTGGAAAGATCTATGAAACGCTATAGAGACCGCTTTGATTTGGCGTGCGGGTTTGTACTATGATACCACTGATGATAGTAATGGTTATTAAGGGTCAGGGCTGCTGTGCCCCTAAAGTGGGTCTTATGTGACATCATGGTAATAGTGAAAAGAGTGATTTTCCACAAAATAACACCAGGCTGGATTTGCAACAAGGCTTGCTCAATAGAAAGGAACAGGAGAGCATTGAGCGGGGGTGTGAGGGAGGCAGAGAGAGCAGAATAGAAAGGGATGAGGAGGTGAGAGTGAGGAGGGTGGGCGGATCCATCTCCAGTTCAGAAGAGAAATAAGAATTAGAACAGTAAAAGGAAACCACCATTGAACTGAAAATAACAGGCCACTAGGTGGCAGCAATAAACCATTGAACAAATAAAATAACATTTCTAAATGTATTACGGTCTAGAAAATGTACAGTGCGTATTCATGCACTGTCGGTCCTAAGAGGGTAGTCGTGGTAAGCACACGGAGTGCCTCCCAGTCCTGGGAGCCCACAAGGGTACAGTAAATGTATGCCAAATAAGAGATAACAAATAGATTATATATAACTCAACAGGAACTATGAAGCATAGAAACATATGATAAGACAGATAGTCCTCTATATTGTAATCGGCTAGGTATAGGGGAATCTGGAGGACACTGTGGGGAATAAGATTCGAGCAGTAGTAGGAGGTGAAGCAACCTAAACCGTCATAATCACACAGGCCAGATACATTGTGGTAGGAGTCCTCTGGACGTCTGGAAACAAAAAAAAGGTAAAAACAGTGCAAAAAAAGCAGAAAACGTAACTGGTGTACAGACTGTCAAAAATATCCAGGAAGTGGGCCCTAATGGGTCCGAAACAAAGGTGCAGAAATAAGAGGAACCAATGCGGGTCAATTGGGTTCAACCATCCGGGGGCATCTGGGAGGAAGATCTGGGGTGCTTCTTCTTGCTGTCTTTCTGCCATTGTGAAATGAACGGGAGACCTGGGGAAGGGATGAGCCTGATGTTTGAGTCGTAAGTAAGTAAGTTCGACTCGAACATCAGGTGTTCGCCTGTTTGCCGAATAGCAAACAATTTGGGGTGTTCGCAGCAAATTCGAAAGCCACAGAACACCCCTTAAAAGTCTATGGGAGAAATCAAAAGTGCTAATTTTAAAGGCTTATATGCTTGATATTGTCATAAAAAGCATTTGGGGACCTGGGTCCTGCCCCAAGGGATATGTATCTATGCAAAAAAAGTTTTAGAAACGGTCTATTTTTCGGGAGCAGTGATTTTAATAATGCTTAAAGTGAAACAATAAAAGTGAAATATTCCATTAAATTTCATACCTGGGGGTATCTATAGTATGCCTGTAAAGTGGCGCATGTTTCCCGTGCTTAGAACAGTCCCTGCACAAAATGACATTTCTAAAGGAATAAAAGTCATTTAAAACTACTTGCGGCTATAATGAATCGTCTATGGGAGAAATCAAAAGTGCTAATTTTAAAGGCTTATATGCATGGTATTGTCATAAAAAGTGTTTGGGGACCCGGGTCCTGCCCCAGGGGACATGTATCAATGCAAAAAAAAGTTTTGAAAACGGCAGTTTTTTTGGGAGCAGTTATTTTAATAATGCTTAAAGTGAAACAATAAAAGTGAATTATTCCTTTAAATTTCGTACCTGGGGGGTGTCTATAGTATGCCTGTAAAGTGGCGCACGTTTCCCGTGTTTAGAACAGTCCCTGCACAAAATTACATTTCTAAAGGAAAAAAGTAATTTAAAAGAACTTACGGCTATAATGAATTGTCGGTCCCGACAATACAGATAAAAGAAGTCATTGAAAAAAACAGCATGGGATCCCCCCAGTCCATTACCAGGGTTACCTTTGGGTCTGGTATGAATATTGAGGGAAACTAGGAACAAAATTAAAAAAAAAAATTGCATGGGGGTCCCTCCAAATTCCATACCAGGCCCTCCAGGTCTAGTATGGATATTAAGGGGAACCAGTGCCAAATTTTTTTTTAAAAATGGCGTGGGGGACCCCCTCAAAATCCATACCATACCCGAGGTATTGTTTTTAAGGGGAACCCTGCGCCAAAATTTAAAAAAAAATGGCTTGGGGGGTCCCCCCAAAAATCCATACCAGACACTTATCTGAGCATGCAACCTGGCAGGCCGCAGGAAAAGAGGGGGGGACGAGAGAGCGCCCCCCCCTCCTGAACCATACCAGGCCACATGCCCTCAACATGGGGAGGGTGCTTTGGGGAAGCCCCCCAAAGCACCTTATCTCCATGTTGATGGGGACAAGGGCCTCATCCACACAACCCTTGTCCGGTGGTTGTGGGGGTCTGTGGGTGGGGGCTTATTGGAATCTGGAACCCCCCTTTAACAAGGGGACCCCCAGATCCCGGCCACCCCCCATGTGAAATGGTAATGGGGTACAAATGTACCCCTATCATTTCACAAAAAAAGTGTCAAAATGGTACAAATGAAAAGACATGGCTTAAGACAAGTCCTTTATTAAAAAATAAAAAAGTCTTCTCTTGCTCCGACGACAGACAGAAAAAAAAAAGCCACGACCGACCCACCTCCATGGGAGGCACCCATCGTATGACGCGTCTTCGATTTGAAAGTTCTTTTATAACTGAGGGCGCGGCCACACAGTGACATTCCTGTGTGACCCCGCCCCCTATGACGCATGGGGACTTCCCTATGGCTTTCCGGGGGCGTCAGAGGGGGACAGGGCCACCCATTTATGTTACGGCCATTTTTGAAACTTTTTTTTGCATTGATACGTGTCCCCTGGGGCAGGACCCAGGTCCCCAAACACTTTTTATGACAATAGCTTGCATATTAACCCTTAAAATTAGCACTTAAAAATGATTTTTCACATTCGTGTCCCATAGACTTTAACGGTGTTCGAACAAATTTTTTGCCTATTCACATGTTCTGCTGCGTACCGAACCGGGGGGGTGTTCGGGTCATCCCTAACCTGGGGTAGTAGGAGAGAGGGGCCAGTCTGACAAGGAGACCTGGGGTAACTCCAGGGTACTCATGAACTGCGGCAAATCTCTCAAGGTGTGAAACAGGGCTGTTTTGCCTTCATGGTGGACCCACAGCTGGAATGGGAACCTTCATTGGTATTTTATGCGTTTCTCCTGTAGGAGAGATGTGAGTGGTTTGAGAGAGCATCTCATGGCTAGGGTTTGGCGTGAGAGATCTGAAAGTAGCATGACAGGTGTATCGTTCAGCTGGATGGAATCTTGTGTGCTGGCAGCCCGCATGATTCCCTCCTTAACCTTGTAGAAGTGGACACTGCATAGCATATCGCGGACAAAGGAAGAATCAGGATTTCTCAGGCCCGAGGCCCTGTGAACTCTGTCCAATTCAATAGGAGCATCTTTAGGCTGCTGGAGTAGTTGATTAAAAATGGCGGTGCCTACCCCTGCCAGGTCCTTGTGCTCCACTGTTTCAGGGATGCCACAGATTCTAATATTGTTCCATCTATTATGCCGCGTACACACGACTGGACTTTACGGCATACTTTGCCTGGACTTTGACAGACTTTACGACAGACTTTCCGAATGAACGGACTTGCCTACACACTTGCCTACACAACCAATAGCTGTAGGCAGCTATTGCTTCATAACTGATCAAGCCACACAGTGTGCACTATATATTCTATTTTATATTGCATGTGAATATGATCATCAATTGAGCATAACCGAGTGCCGCTTTTAAATCGTGTGACCGTCTGCCTACGCAAGTTTCCGTCCATGTCCACTGAGAGTGGCAAATGCTTTTCTTACCCATCTGTTAACTCAGGGGTCCAATTGCTGAGGTGAGCTGTTTGGCTCACGGATTGCATTGCACTTTATGAACTGTTATGAGCACCTAGACCACCGCAGAGGAGACCTCTTTTCTATCAACTTGCTGTTTTCTACAATTTAAAGGGGACTTTTATCATTTATGCTATGAGTAACATTTGAGTCTTCTGGTTTTATTCATAGCGCTGCACTGCTCATCTATTTTGAATATTAAACGTGGCTTTAAAGAACAGACATTATGCAAAGTACCATGACGGGAAACTTAAAAGTACCCTCTTTTTGGCTTTAGATAAGACTTTACCTCATTGAAGGGGGACGAACATGGTTAGATCAATTTCTAGGCTAGAGACTAGATGGATATTTGACATAAAATCTTATGTACCTTTCGGTTTGAATGTCGATTGTAACATTAATTGTTTCGTAAATAATGTCTAAGGATTAATTTTTATACTTTTTATTATAATTTTTATTCTTTTTGTGTTGAGATCATTAAGATCATTACTCTGTGTGACTGTTATCATTTAATCTACTTGTATATATGTGGCGTCTATACAGTCTTTGGCTTCCTTTCTAAGTTTGCTAACTGTTAGAATATTTTTTTCTATTTGGTTATTTTATATTTCTGCCACTAGATAGCGGGGTTCTTTGTAAAAGCGGCTCTCTTACTTCCTTGTTTTCTTATTTTCTGAATGGGTGGCCAACAGTTAAAATGGTGCTGCCGCCTTGCATCTATTGCTATATAAATCCGGTGGCCAGTAGTTAAGATGGCGCTACGGGATTATATAAATGATATGCGTGATGACAATCCCCAGATGTCCCTTAGTGACGAAACGCGTAGGGTGGGGCCTATGACGGTGACATCATTATGCTTTTCCTCTCAGGAGGTTGACAGAAAAGCGAACCAGGAAGTGAAGCGAGGCCTGTGAAGACGCCGCAGTTCTTACTACATGACATACTGTCTTGATGCCTAAATTCTGCTTTTATCTTGTAAGTGCAATCCACTTATTTTATTAAATTTGGATATTTCAAAGTACTGCACTATGGGAGCATTTATTTTTTATATTTCTGAGTCTTACCAGTAAAGCAGAGGTTCCAGACAGTATGAAGGTACCTGGGGAGACCTATTTCCCTGTGCTTGGTGAGACCATTATTCTAGTGGTCACAGAGAGCTGGTAAGCAGACTACTTACTCTCACTTGAGTGTGGAGCTGGATGCATATTGTGTGAAGGAGTTTGACGTTTTCCTCACTTACAGCTTATCATCTATACAAAGCACGGATGTTTGTTTCACTTTTCATCTATGGACTGAAATTTTGGGACTCTGCTTTAGTCTTATTCTTAGCCTTTTTTCACTTGCATTTTTGCAATATCACTAGCGCTGCATCTATTTTGTATATATATTTGTTTGAGTTTACATTAGACTTTGGGGTGCTAGCAGCTGTGTTCATATTTTTTGATTGTTTTTACTAGTGGAGCGTTAACCCTTGGGCCATTTTTTTGCATCTCCTACTTCTGCCATCAGGTCCTGTTCTGGAGACTAATCTGTCCAGGTTCCTAATGAACCAATAAACTAACAGGGACACATCTGGCATCCCCAGGAGCATACATACATTCTGTATGTCCCAGAGCACCTCCAGATGAAGAGGCTAATCCCTAGTAACCAATGTTTGTTTGCTGAGAAAATCTGCTTGACTATTCTCTATTCAGGAAATGTGCTCTGTGGAGATTGACAGAATCTGTCACACTCCTGGTGCCCCCCTGATGATTGATGTAAGCTACAGATGTAGAAAAGTTTGGTTGAACCCCAGATCAGATGATTGGTCAGAAGAGGGTCCAGTGAGGTAACGACAGATGAACTGCTCATAACTAGTGATGAGCCAAACACCCCACCATTTGGTTCGCACCAGAACATGCGAACAGACAAAAGATTTGTGCAAACATGCAAACACCGTTAACCACTTCATGCAAATTGCCGTACCCGCACGACGGTATTTTGATGCTAAATACTGGGGTTATGGCAGCAGATAGCTGCCATAACCCTGGTATTTTCGGGAATGGCGTCCGTTTCTCTTTAGGATGAAAGTGGTCTCCACGACAAATTCGCCACAAGATCACTTTTATCGGTGACGGGAGAGGTGCCCCTGCTGGCACGCTCCGGTTGTCTCCGCCGCTTACCGGACCCGCAGGTAGCAGCGGAAACTATTGCGTCCTCTCCCATGCTTGGCTGGCTGCAGACTGAGGGGAAGATGGCTCCTGCTCGGCTCCATAGCATGGGAGGGAGGAAGCAACGTCAAATGTCACTTCCGCTCATAGCTTTTAAAAGAAGAAATATATATATTTTTTTTCTATTTTTTTTGCATTGTAGTGTAATTATGAGATTTGAGGTCTTTTTGACCCAAGATCTCATATTTAAGAGGTCCTAACATGCTTTTTTTCTATTACAAGGGATGTTTACATTCCTTGTAATAGGAATAAAAGTGACCCAAAATGTTTTTTTTTTTTTTTTTAAACTGTCAAAATAAAAAACAAAAAAGTAAAATAAATAAGAATTTTTTTTTTTTTTTTTTAGAGCGCCCCGTCCGGGTCACATGCAGAAGTGAACGCATACGTGAGCAGCGCCTGCATATGAAAACGGCGTTCAAACCACACAAGTGAGGTATCGTCGTGATCGTTAGAGCGAGCGCAATAATTCTAGCCCTATACCTCGTCTGTAACTCAAAACTGGTAACCTGTAGAAATTTTTAAACATCGCCTATGGAGATTTTTAATGGTAAAAGTTTGTCGCCATTCCACGAGCGGGCAAAATTTTGAAGCATAACATGTTTGGTATCAATTTACTTATCTTTCACAATATAAAAAAACTGGGCTAACTTTACTGTTGTCTTATTTTTTAATTCAAAGAAGTGTATTTTTTCCCAAAAAAGTGCGCTTGTAAGACCGCTGCACAAATACAGTGTGTACGCTTTTATTCTCTAGGGCGTTAGAAAAAAAAAAAAAAGTAATTTTCTAGCAAAAAAAAAAATGATTTTAACTTGTAAACAACAAGTGTAAAAAAGAGGCTCAGGGCTGAAGTGGTTAAAGTCTATGGGACACGAACATGAAAAATTAAAAGTGTTCATTTTAAAGGCTTATATGCAAGTTATTGCCAGAAAAATTGTTTGGGGACCCGGGTACGGCCCCAGGGGACATGTATCAATGCAAAAAAAAGTTTTTAAAAAGTATATATATAGTGTAGCGCTATGTGTATAAATAAGACTGTGAAAAAAAAGAATTAAGTTCGAGCCATCTTTCAATGGCCAGAAAGTAAACAAGAAATATATCAAGATTTGATGATAAATGGCTCAATACAAAAAGTGCACTACATGTTACAAAATAACGTGTAAAATATAATAATGACAATACACCTGTGAGACAAAAAAACTAAACTAAATTATAAATGAATGTAAAATCAACTAAAAAAGTCCATAGATGTTTAGGAAATATGTTCCTAATAAGAATCAAAAAACCACCACCAACAGTCTCTGAGGATTAGCTGATGAAAATAACAACGGAATAATTCTGGGGTGAGAAGGTAAGACACCAAATAAAATGTGACGTCTGAGTATGCGACAGGACCATCACCATAGCATCTGAGGAGGCTTACCGGAAGCAGGGGACTTGAGAAGACATACGTCTTACAAGTCTCAAAAAGCTTATTTAGCCACCGGGACTGGCAAGATGGATCGTCGGGTATCCACAACTTCAAATAGGGAGGGGAAGGAAGATCTGTCAACAGCTTCAACCGTCCAGACGTATCAACAGGCCAACCGGATGTTTATTTGAAAACCATGAGAGAAAGAAACTCACATGGCATGATATCGTTTAAAAAGCATGCATTTATTAGAATAATTTTGATGATGTTGATACGTCTGGACGGTTGAAGCTGTTGACAGATCTTCCTTCCCCTCCCTATTTGAAGTTGTGGATACCCGACGATCCATCTTGCCAGTCCCGGTGGCTAAATAAGCTTTTTGAGACTTGTAAGACGTATGTCTTCTCAAGTTCCCTGCTTCCGGTAAGCCTCCTCAGATGCTATGGTGATGGTCCTGTCGCATACTCAGACGTCACATTTTATTTGGTGTCTTACCTTCTCACCCCAGAATTATTCCGTTGTTATTTTCATCAGCTAATCCTCAGAGACTGTTGGTGGTGGTTTTTTGATTCTTATTAGGAACATATTTCCTAAACATCTATGGACTTTTTTAGTTGATTTTACATTCATTTATAATTTAGTTTAGTTTTTTTGTCTCACAGGTGTATTGTCATTATTATATTTTACACGTTATTTTGTAACATATAGTGCACTTTTTGTATTGAGCCATTTATCATCAAATCTTGATATATTTCTTGTTTACTTTCTGGCCATTGAAAGATGGCTCGAACTTAATTCTTTGTTTTCACAGTCTTATTTATACACATAGCGCTACACTATATATATATTTTTCGATTTACTTACTTCTATCTTTGTCTTAGGGGTGTGTTAGCTGCTTAGTGTATAACTACTTATATAATTTACCATTGGTGCAGCGCTGTACTTACTTCCCATTTGATTCTGAAAAAAAAGTTTTTAAAATGACCGTTTTTACAGGAGCAGTGATTTTAATAATGCTTAAAGTGAAACAATAAAAATTAAATATTCCTTTAACCCCCCTGGCGGTATTCCCAAGTCTGGCTCGGGGTGGATTTTCAATACCAAAAGCGGTATCCCCAAGCCAGACCCGGGATCGCATCGCAGGATTCATGTAGAGGATACTTACCTTGTCCCCTGGATCCTGGGATGTCTCCCTGCTGTGATCTGTGAGCCGCCATGTCTAGCTCGATTCACAGTGCTGAGCTCCGTTCCCTGCGAGCATTGCGATGCACAGGGACGGAGTTCGGTGCCAAATTCAAAAAGTGAAACACATAGTACAGATACAGTATACTGTAATCTTACAGATTACAGTACTGTATCAAATAATTACACATCCCCTTTGTCCCTAGTGGTCTGCCCAGTGTCCTGCATGCAGTTTTTCTGCCTGGAAACTGGAGATTGTCCATAGCAACCAAAACCGTCCCTTTACATCAAAAGTGGCTTTAGACCAGCTAGAAAACAGCGATAATAAATTAGAATCACTTGCAGAATTGAGTGACAGTGATTTGTGGGGAAATCAGTCATCAAACACTAATAGTAACAAAAGCGACAATTCTGCAACTGAGCAAATTTCAGTGTTTTTGATTTGATTACGTTATTGAATAATTTTTTTATTATTATTTGGTATAATTATTTATAGTTATTTATTATATTATAATTTTTTATTTCGTTTTTCAAACTTTATCATACCCGGGATGTCTACTAGACTCTTGTTTGGACAGATTTAAGTGAATTATTCCTAAGAATTACAGGCCTATAATATAAAATGCCAAATTTCTGTGCAAAATAATTGTACCGCTTTCAGCACCTAAAATATTCCTGGAGGGGTACGGGTACTCTCACCCTCACTCGTTCCAGTCTTTGTCCTGATTGTATAAGGCACATAATCATTCACTTGAAACGTTAGCCTCACCTCCAGGAGCGCTGCAGTATCCAACACGGCGGGTGGAACGCACTCTGTGTTGTTTACTTCATTGTGCGGTCCACAGGGCGGAAGTACAGTCTGGACGTCACTTCTTATGCGCCTGTAGTCCCGCTGGGTACGACGTCAGTGATTGTGGACACTATCCACCATCTTGTTAGAGACATGTTATAGAGGGCAAAGCAGACTGCCGTTTTAATCGCCCCTCCATAGTCACTCAGAGGCATATAAGTAGCACACGGAAAATGAAGTGACTTATCAGATTTGCGAAAGAAAGGAGGAATCATAAGACTAATGATAATGAAAAAGGGAAAGGGAGCTCCAAATCCACAGCCTTTGATATACTATATATCCTCAGGTGGAAGATGAGAGCAAATTTAACTGAGATTATGCCACAGTGGGCAGTCTAAGAAGTACCATACATCACCCATTATACATTCATTCATGCACTCATATGTAATCGCAATTGTCCACCCTGAACTTTGGATTGCCTGGCTAACACATTTGTGCGCGTATTTGTTTTGCTGTATTGCAGTGGTGTCCAAACTATGGCCCTCCAGTTGTTAAGGAACTACAACTCCCATCATGCCTAGTCATGTCTGTGAATGTCAGAGTTTTACAATGCCTCATGGGAAGTGTAGTTCCGCAACAGCTGGAGGGCCGTAGTTTGGACATCCCTGCTGTATTGAATATTCTTTGGGGACTCTAGCTGCAGAGT
Source organism: Aquarana catesbeiana (assembly GCF_042186555.1). Lineage (NCBI taxonomy): Eukaryota > Metazoa > Chordata > Amphibia > Anura > Ranidae > Aquarana > Aquarana catesbeiana. Next base: position 196,574,681 of record NC_133333.1, on the reverse strand, counting down.
GTGACTGTTCCAGCGGTTCCATTGGTCAAATCTAAACCGAATTTCGGAATGATGAAGGTTAAATCAATAGAAGAAAGGCAACTGAGAAGATCATCATTGGCTAAAGGTTTCACTACCAGTATATACATTTTTTAATCTGAGATACCCGCCAATGAGGAGACCACAAAGATAGACACTGAAAAGCAGGCTCCAGACAGGGAGGACAAAATGGTATCATTATTTTATAGATTGAAAAATCTACTAGAAAGAGAAATGTTGCAGTGGTGGGATATCTTGCTACTGCAAAAATATCTGGAACTCAAAAGAATACCAAGAGGTTTAAGAATAACCAAATTATGTTCATTTCTGGATGAAGACCTGAGAGAAAATTGGATTAAAAGTCTGCACGAATGTAACCGAATGTGGCTGCAATATATAATTACTCAAAGAGAACCCAATCTGTCTGCGATTCATGCAGACTTATGTACCCTACAAGAGGAACGATCCATCTTCTCTGACATTGCAAATTTTGATAGTTGGGATCAGAAAGTGAACGAGCAAATGATGGAATATGAAACTAATCTTATCAGTAAAAAGTCAGGTAAAGTTGAGTGGGATGGGTTAGACTATCTAGACAATCGGGAATTTAACTGGAAAAAGACAAATATCACCACCAAAAACAATAAGAACAAGATTAATAGTGAGGATTCAACACATAGTAATAAACACAATGAGATGCATACTACACAATCCCAAGGACATCATCCACTTCCACCCCAGACTGACACGCAAAAGAATAGCAACACTAAACCAAGAAATAATAGGAATAAGACCAATTATAAATTTAAACATAAAAAGGACAGAGGAGTCAGCCAGAACAAAAGAGGGGAGGGTGATTATACACAATTAAGGCCCTCTCACCAACATTACCCCCATAGTAAGGGTCAACATAAATACACCCATTACATCCAAAAACAATATTCTGCAAGGAATAACACCCCCACTAAGACTACACTATCTTTGCTTCTGAACAAAGGTAATATTAGTAGGAGCAATGGTAGTCAATCTAAAGATAAAAAAACTCTACTAGAAAAAAGCTCCACAAATGAAAGTAAGGAAGGTACAAGTTTACAGCCCACAGGGGGAGAACTCATCATATTATTGGATAATAGTAATGGCACTCTACCTCCATCCATGGTTTGCACTCCAAGTGTATCATTTGGAAGTGCTAATACAGATCTAGACATAGATCCTGATGCGCCCAATGATTTACAAACATATAACCCCTTTACAGTTCTTAGTAATTTTGAGTCAGATGACAATAGTGCCAACATATCAGATACTACACCCCCTTTGTTTTTTTTACAGAAAGGAATTGCAAAAATGGAGGGTTCTGCAACATGCAACAAGACCTTAGACCCTCTATTGCTTACTTCATCCATGATGAAAAAAAAGAGGAAAAGAGAAGAAGAACAAGAAGAGGAAAAAGAGGATGAAAGGCATGTAAAAAGAGGCAGAATCTAGAAACTACCCACTCCACCATCAGAATTTACAGCCTATCCAGTTCTGTTTTTCGGAAACTGAACTGGACCTCCTCAGGAAGGGCCTCAATTACGCTCCACCCAGTGCACCAAATTTATTTGAGTTATTCATCGATCTCAATAAATATATACGTAAACTCACTATCCAAAGATATTATAAGCTCAAAGAAGCAGGAAGTGAAAATAGCACTGGTAACAATATTGGAGCAGGCTTTGAGACATTGCCACCCTCTGAAACAAGTGTAGAAGAGGGCTCTATACTCAATATATTAGAAGAGTTATATATAGAGGCACAACCAGATGGACAGATCATTTCTGAACCAAAGGCTGGTCCCTCATGTGAAAGTGCAATAGTCCATACCTCTTTAGACCCAAATCCTCTTTTCTCCCCCATTGGGCAAAAGGAAAGTTCATTTCAACTTTTTATGATATGGTTTTTAATACTTTTAAAACAAAGTTCAACTATAACAATAAGCAAAATAGCATCAAAAATGCTGACCCCTATTTTATATCTATAGACAGCCTGAAACAAAATCAGGATGTAATTATTCGAAGGGCTGATAAAGGTGGAAGCCTCGTTATTCATAATAAAGACGAGTATATAACTGAGGCAAGGAGACTCTTGGGCGATAATGAAACTTATATTAAATTAAGAAAGATTCTACGGTGGTATACACTAAAGAGCTCAAAATACTTCTAGATGAGGCACTACTGAAGGAAGTTCTTACAAAAAAAATGAATATTTCTTTTTGTATAATAGGCATGCTGTGAGCCCATATTTTTATACCCAAGGTGCACAAGACTCTTACAGATCCCCCAGGGAGACCAATAATAGCTGGGATCGATAATCGATGTAACATCCTAGGTTGCTAGAGGGACTATTTCTTGCAGGACATTGTGACTAATCTACCATCCTTTGTAAAAGATTCTGGCCATATGCTCTAAATCCTGTCTAACTACAAATGGCAGCCCAGCTATAGATGGCTCTCCTTAGATGTGGCCTCCTTATATACATCAATTGACCACACATGTGGTCTAAGAGCCATGAATCACTTTTTACTAAAGGATGACAGACTAAATCCCTTACAAGCTAAATTTTTGCTAGACTGTGTAGAATTTTTTTGTTCTTGGGTGAACATTACTTGCAGGCAAAAGGTACAGCTATGGGGGCCAGGTTTGCCCCCAGTTACGCAAATTTATGCGTTTTTGTGAGGATGCCTTCATATGGAAAAACAATCCTTTTGGGGCAAGCCTGGTCCTTTATGCCAGGTATATTGATGCTATTCTTATAATCTGAGACGGGTCAGACCATGATCTTAACAATTTTTTAGAATACTGTAAGGACAACTCTTTCGGCATTGAATTCACTCATGTTATTGAGGAAAAGGTTTTAGTCTTTCTGGATCTAGAATTCCAGGAAAACCTTGATGGTGATATATTTTCTAAAATGCATTTTAAACCAAGTGGAGGTAATTCGTACCAACATGCGAAAAGTAATCACCATCCAAGGTGAATACAAAATGTCCCTTATGAACAATTTTGTCACCTGAGGTGCACATGTACAAAAAAAGAAGATTACTTAGAACAGAGTAAGCTCCTTACACAAAAGTTTAAAGAAAAAGGCTATGATGCAAGTCATATAGATACAGCCCTTAATAAATACTTGGCCCTCTACGACAATACACCAGAACCTCTATGCCAGATCACCTCTGATACCCAACAGGTTTGATTCTCTACTCAGTATACGAACAAAGCTTTTGAGATACATAATATTATCAAAAGAAATTGGAAAATTCTCAAACATGACCCTGTGCTAGGTAATACACTCCCCGAGCATCCTATTATTGTTTTTTGCAAGCCCCGTGATCTAAGGAGCTTGTAGCCCCAAGTAGTGTGAAAACATCTACCAACAAACCCACTAGTATTTGGTCAACAATATTCGACCAAAAAGTGCAATGTTAAAAACTGTGGC